>NW_026889763.1:16667500-17262500 GCF_033153115.1 Saccostrea echinata
TAATGATCAATGTTAAAAGTTTTTGCGGACAAACAGACAGATGGACGAACAGGGCAAAAACTATATACCCCCGAATCTTCGATACGGGGGCATAAAAATCGCAAATAAATTTGCAGTTTTAAACATCATCTTATTTATGACTTCAAAGATCAATTTCAACTCTAAAATTCAACATATACAAATTCATTTTTTATTATTTTAAAGTTAACAAGAATAAAATAATGAGTCAAAACAATGAATCATGTTTAATGCCCCTGTAATCGAAGATTCAGGGGTATTTAGTTTTTGTCCTGTCCGTCTGTTTGTCTGCAAAAACTTTAACATTGCCCATAACTTTTGATTGGTTGGAGCTATGGAAAAATCCATATACAGTTCAGTGTATAAATAATGGTCTAACAATTAGTATGAAAAGCGTCAGTCAGCATTTGACCCAATGATAGGTTGTATGTGCTGACAAGGTCATTGTATCGATCGTAAAACTTGCGAAATGATGACTTCAAACGAGACTGTTGATATCCTTGTTTCATCAACTTGTTTGTCAATAGCTTGCCTCGTTTTAGAAATCGTTCATACGTAGAGCATGCTCTTGCGTATCGAATCAACTGAGAGACATAAACCCCATATGCAGGTGATAAGGGTATATATTTACTTAGGTAAGGGAAGTTGACGATTGAAAAGTTGAAGTCATCACGTTTATCATAAAGCTTTGTTGTTAGGTTACCATTAACGTCTTTTTCTAGTAAAATATCTAAATATGAAACAGATGTGTAAAAATCTGTGGTATCTTTTATTTCAAGCTCACTGGGATATATAAAGTCGAGATATGAATGAAAGTAACTATTGTTAATTGATAATACGTCGTCGATATATCGAAATGTCGAGTTGAAGGCCACAGCAAGTGTTTTCTTCTTCTCGTAGAAGTTTTTGAATAAATTCTGCTTCATATGAATACAAAAATAGGTCTGCTAATAAAGGGGTGTAATTGGTACCCATGGGAATTCCAACAGATTGTTGGAAGACATGATCTCCAAAAACTACATAGATATTGTCAATCAGAAACACAAGCATCTTTTTAATATCAACTTCAGAGTACATGTACTTGTGTGTACAATCAGAATGCTTTTTAACAAAATAATTTTGCAAATGACCAATGCCAAGGTAAGTATATTTACGAGCTCCATTTTTATTGAAAAAGCAGCTGCCTATGATGTCAATAAGCCTGGACTTCAATTTATTGTGGGAAATGGTTGTATAAAGTGTTGAAAAGTCGTACGTTTTGATGTCATTGATTTTAGTAAAATTTGTGATTTCAAATTTTCTAAAAGTTCTTTGGAGTTTTTAAGTATCCACATCTGATCTACACTTCTCGAATATACTGTTGTACAGTACTCCTCAAGTTTCTCCTTCATTACAGTAAATATTTTAGTGAGGAGTAAAGAAAGAGGCTTGGTAGAACATTTGCTGGAACCCGCTATGTATCTTTGTCAGGATTTTTTTTTTCATATACCCCAAATTAGCTATCTTCTGTAAAATGACTGTTATATGCATCCAATGCAATATTTTTTCTTTCCCTCCTCTTTAAAAAGAGGTGTGGCCCTTCAGTTTAAAAAAAATATTACTTGGTGGTTAGATTAACTCAGGTTCTGGAAAAAAAGATTAAGAGGTGAGTTTACAGATAGGTGTCACAGAGAAACATATACAGTCAAACCTGATTATCTCAGACCTGTTTACCCATATTGTCTCTGAGTATTTTTTATTAGATTTGTCAATGAGATTTGGCACTTGCCAGTAAGATTTCACTTTCCATCGATTTTACATATATTATTAGAGAACAACTACATTTCTGATTACCTAAACATGGTTTAATAACAAAGAAAAACATGATTTAATTAACAAAACAATTCAATAAAATATATAAAGATTGCACACCACCGCATTTAGGCAACCCGACATCACTCAAGTGTTTGAAATCTTTCTCCTTTTTTAGTGATTACGTAAAAAGCGTCAAATCCACATGAACAGATTCCATTTTTCGTATTTT
The DNA here is from genome assembly GCF_033153115.1 of Saccostrea echinata. Lineage (NCBI taxonomy): Eukaryota > Metazoa > Mollusca > Bivalvia > Ostreida > Ostreidae > Saccostrea > Saccostrea echinata. The sequence continues at coordinate 16,669,542 of NW_026889763.1, forward strand.
CATAACAGAAAAATGTGAGACATATTTTGGACTCAAAATCTGTACAAAATATGGCAAAATCGTAAGAGTAAACAGTTCTGTTATCTTGAAGTTGATGGGACTGAGAAAAAAAAACAACTGATATATCCGTCAGTTCAAAACATTCAGGTTAAAATACATTTAAAAAAAAAGTGGTAGGGACTACGAAATCACTTTGATATAGCCAAGGTATTCGAAATATCAATATTCGAGATACTGAAGTTCACCTGTACATACAGACTGACACAAGACTGACAAAAGACAAAGTTCATCCAAGGCCCACGTCTCCGTACCATGCTTGAGTAGGGAATGACAATTTATAAGTCTAATTGTGGTACAGTGTAATGCATAAACATGTACATCCCTGACAATCTGTTGGAGCTACATTAAGGTTATCTAGGGTACTACTACTCAGAAAAGGTCTCGAGATTTAGATAAGACTACAAGGTAGATTTTTATTAAAACCACAATGAATATAACACTCCAATGTTTTAAATCTATTTATTCATATTTAAGTTTCTCCACCTGAACCACTACTATAAAGTAGGTAATATTGATTCTAAGAATCATATTTTGGGATGAAAATACTTACAATAGAGGAATAGACAGATTAACATGATAAAGTTTACAGATATTGACAAATTTTGAACACATTTTTAAATGAACTCATACATGTAAGTTGCAAGACTCTCTGCAATAATGAAATATCTCCTTTTAAACCATCAAATATTACCAATATTTTTAGAAAATCTGGTTATGCTTGGCACAAACAAATATAATTATATAACAGTTCAGTCACTTTAAACTTAAAGTTCACTGTAATAGCTCTTGATAGGCCCTGTATCCCGCTGTTTGATACTGTATTGCCATAGCAACAGGATCTGTTGACTTGGTGATGCCACGCCCAACTATGATAACATCAGCACCATGTGACTTAACTGCATCCTCTGGAGATGTATATTGCTGTCCCAAGTTGTCTCCCTTTGCATTCAGTTGCACACCTATAAAATAGGAAAGATTGAGGGTGCAAATTTCAGAGGCACTAGCTCCATGGAAACAGAATCAAAACAAGAGGAAATACGTAACATTTAATAAGACCTTATCCTTGTGATAGAACAAGTGACAAACTCCTTCTTGGTTTTTGACTTGAATGTATAATCATGTGTAGCTTTGATCATAAATATCATTTAATTCCAAATTATGGCCCTGGTTACAGTTTTAGATAGGCAAATAGACTGACTAAAAACAATAACCCCCCCCCCCCCCATTTATATAACAATTATCTGTTCTGTGTCTCTTTTTATATAATGTTTTTCACAAATAACTAGTGTTGAAAACTTGTTTACATGAAATAAACAAACAGAAAATGAATACCTAATCTTAAACCATATTAACTGTGCATCATGAAAGGTAAATGAACTTCAATCAAAGGTAGGTATATCTAGGTATAGTGTAGGAATACAAACCTGGCATCATGTGGATGAGGTCAGGGTCAGAGGTCAATTTTGATTGACAGATGAATCCCACAACAAAGTCCTTGTGTCTCTCTGCCATACTGACAACAGCTTTAAAAACAATACAAGTACATGTTATCACTATTCCACTGAAAGAGTATGTGTTTCTTACATCAAATCAGAATTTGTATTATTAATAAGTCATGACCTTGTATTTGAGTGGGGTCATGATCTTTCAGCAAACTTTAAATTTATTTTTTCCTTGCCATAAATGGTTTTTCAATCCAGTACTTTGACATTGTTTCACATCCATCTACAGCAAAACCTAGTTATCTCGAACCTAATGAGACCAAGAACTTCGAGATATCCGAGCATTCGAGATATCAAGGGTAAAATATTTAAAGAATAAGTGGATGGGACTTCCAAATCAGTCAACATATCCATGGTATTCGAGATATCGAAGTTCAACTGTATATGTATGTACATGAATATAGTTTTTTACTATTATTAAAAAGATATATATTCAAAACTTACCTTTCGTGTATTCATCTTTTGCTAAACTACCACTAGAGCTCATTTCTGCTATTAACAAACAACCTCTGTTTAGTGGAAGACCAACCTGAGAGGAAGAAGATCTTTGTATAAAAACCTTGCATAGAAAACCATCAAAATGAAATTCTGTAGGTCACATCAATATTTTACAAATTTAGCTACAAAAGAAGGAATGTTGGTTAACTGTACTGCATGTTCTATCAACACTTCATCATTTTTACATTGTAGTGTACCTAAACAAAAATTAAATTAAAAAATAACACTGTCATCATTTTCATTTCATTATTTCAGACTCTGCATATTCAACTCACTAGACAAGGTTACAAGTTACAGTTCTTAACTTTTCACCTCAGGCCATGTAATAGTTCTTCCATGAAAATTATATGACAATTGAGAATAATTTTTAACCACTCACCTCCTTGAGACCTTGTATGACCCCCTCCCCGGGGACAGGATGACAGTTGACAATGTCTGCCCAGGAACTGATCTTGTATATTCCTCTCTCATACTGATGTTTTACAGTATTCCCAATGTCTGCAAACTTTCTACAGAAAACAAGAGGCCCATGGGCCACATCGCTCACCTAAGTCACTTTAGCCCTACTTTTCTTCATCAGCAGATTATTTCCCTATATATTCCTATTTAAAACTTTGATCACCTATTGTGGCCCCACCCTACCCCCAGGAGTCATAATTTGAAAAAAAAAGACTTGAATCTAAACTACTTAAGGGTGCTTCTACATTAATATGACTAACCATGGCCTTGCTAATGTTGAAAGGATGATTTTTAAAGAAAAAGATTTATACCTATATATTCCTATGTGAAAATTCTGATCACCTATTGTTGTCCCACCCTACCCCTGGTCTGGGCCATGATTAGAACAAACTTGAATCTACACTATCATATAAATATGACTGATCATGCTGTTTGTGAGAAGAAGATTTTTTAAAAAACTTTTCCTATAGGTATATTCCTATGTAAAACTTTGATAGTCCATTGTGACTCCACCCTGCCTTTGGAGGCTGTGATTTGAAGAATTGTTAATCTCTACTACCAGAGGATGCTCTCATATAAATCATGCCTTTGCTTTTCCAGAGAAGTAGATTTTTAAAGGTTTTTCCCTATATATTCCTATGCTCAATGTGATCCCACCCTACCCCCAGGAGTCATGATTTGAATAAACTTTAATCTACACTAGTATGCAATGAAGCTTTCACACAAGTTTTTTTTTAATTCTTCTGACCCAGTGATTATTGAGAAGAGGATTTTAAAAGATATTCTAAAACTTTGAATGCCCATTGTAGCTTCACCCTATCCCTTATGGTCATGATTTTAATAAATTTGAATCTACACTACCAGAGGAAGCTTTCACTTAAGTTTCATATTTTCATGCCCAGTGATTCTTGAGAAGAGGATTTTTAAAATATGACATATTTTCACTAATTCTTAATTATCTCTTCTTCTTGCAAGATGAAGTGGCCCTTCATGTGAACAGACTTAAATCCCATTCAATCAAGGATACCGGTACTTTATGGCAAGTTTGATTGAAATAGGCCCAATGGTTCTTGAGAAGAAGTCAAAAATGTGAAAAGTTTACAAATGGACAGAGAGACAAACAGACAGACAGCAAGATGGACAAAATATGATCAGAAAAGCTCACATGAGTCTTCAGCTCAGGTGAGATAAAAAAAAAACCAACATCAAAGCAAAGTCAATAATGTAAGATACTGAAAGTTTCTGAGGTCATCTAATAGTGCAATAGCTGTGAGGTATCTGTCTTGTAGATAATGGGTTAATTCTAATAATCTGAGGTCAGGGATCAAAGTCATATCATGTTTGTTCAGATATTCTACACATTAACCTATAATGCCTTTGTTGAAAGATTTAAAAAGTTAGGTTCTAATGTGAAATTAATATATATATGAGGTTCAAACAATATGTTATGAGTACTTTTAATGAAAATAAGGTATAAATAAAGAAAATTGAATTAGAACTTCATTATATTACATGTACCTGTCCTCAAACAGAAGGAAATGATGCTTTACGGCCAGATCTGTCAGTGACTTGATGAAATTCTCAGAAAAATCTGTGATGATATCCACATGAGTCTTTGCTATACATATATAAGGTCCAACAGCATCTAACAACTAAAAGATTCAGAAATATTTACATTTCCAAATATTTTTCCTTAAGATTCTTTGCAAATTAGAAAAAGTTCATGTTCTCATGTATCATGGGATGAGTAAGAATATTTCCATTGTGATGTGATTGAAGTCAAAAAATAGTGCAAACTTTTTTTTTCAAAAATGATCATTAAATGACAAAAATATGTGGCAAGTCATCAGAAAAATAATGTAAATATTTTTGAGCTAACGCACTTCATGAAATATGCAGGCGTGAAGCAACGTAGTTCATGTTCTCATGAATTCTCAAAAATTAAATCCATCTCTTAAAACATGACCCTTGTTGTCTTACGCTTTAGACTTAAGGTCAAGATCTAGTAAATAAAAGGAGCCTACAGAATTCTCAAATTTGAGAAATAAATTCCTTTAATGAAGCTTTATAAATATAGCTTGGTCAAATAAGGTGTTTCGGGGCATAATTTGTAGGTAAACAAGACGAAAAATCATATATTAAACTGTCATTTTTATTGAAAAATTAGGAAAATCAGTCATGAATATGGGAGTTTTTTCCATATCAGACAAATTAAATGTATCCAGATTGCCTGCAGTCTCTCAGAAAACGGTAATTTGTATGTTCTTGGCCTCTTCTTTAAAATAATATTAAATTGAATATAGGTTTCGGGATTACTTTTCACATGATTTCAAATTGAATTCCAGGAAAATACTTATTTTCTACATAATTCCATTACAGCCGTAAAGTACGGGAAAAAAGAAAGTTAAATTTGATTATGACGTCATAATGGATCTAGCATCAAAAATGCAGTCTAAAATCATTTACTAGATCTTGACCTTAAATTGAATGTTATCTTCACAGATGTTTTATTACTAGGTACCCGTGTTTTACCTTTAATATTTCCTCTGAGTTAGTAAGGTCAACAGAAATAGCCAGGTTTGTTTTCTTTTTGTCCATTATTTCATACAAACCACGGACAACAGCATTTTTGCAAATCTTCATTTTGTCTGCGTAACTAAAGACCTGAAATATTTACTAAAAATTGCATATTTTTGTGCAGATGAAAACTTCTGAAAAGTTTAAAGTTTTACATATTGCTTAATATTAAATGATATTCAGACTAGAGTCAGCAAATATCCAATGACCTCTTTGATAGGAAATTTATAATGACCACAAAATTTGTAGATGTGTTTGTAAAGTTAAGCTAAAATTGATTAAAAATTGTACATACTGTAAATTTTGTTTTTTTATTTGGATCCAGTACATTTTTCTCTGGGCCATTTGTTGAAGTATCCACATCAAATCTGTTCTCCTGGATAAATTTTCTTGTCCTCTCCACAATGTTTTTATCTAACTTGCTGTGGGATTCCAGCACTTCTAGTACTGTTGTCAAAGTACAAACACTGGCCAAACAGAAAAAATAAACCTGCATGTTAACAGATATCTAACATAATATCCTGGATATTTATCACTTTTCTATATCTTATTTGTACTTAAATCTTTTATAGGAGTTACTAATTAGCCAGGATATCTAATATTAATTAGCTAGGATACCTAATATTAGCTAGGATATCTAATATTTTGTAGGAACATATCTTCAAAATGTCAGTGAGGATACTGATGTCATATTAGTTGTGGTCAAAAATTCAATAGCCACTTTGATTTTTTTTTTTTTTTTTTTTTTTTTTTTTTTTTTTTTGATAATTTTGGATATCTGAAATTTTTTCTTTTCCAAAATTCTGATTAGGATTGCCCCTCCCAATCCTGCCCATTTCTGATAATGTTTGTTTTTTACATCCTGTTTGAGAATTTTTCATTCATATAGAGACGTCACCATGTACCAGTGAAGGGCTTCAAATTTTGACCTTTACTCGGCACTCAGGGCCATTGAGCAATGAGGGATCTTTATCGTGCTAATGCCTACCATGACATTAGACCTCAGTTTTTAAGGTCTCATCCAAAAGACCTCCTATAAGACTTCACTCCTATAGTGCCAGGTGCTTGGCAAAGGAACAGTCCCTACCTATGTTAATGTCTTAGGTCTGACATGGTGTCGTGAATGAGAATCGAACCTGGTACCTCCCAATTATGAAGCGAATAACCTACCACTAGGCTACTGCGACTGGTGTCTTTCTGACATTGTAATTTTGAATATAATATTTTAATCACTGCCGTTTCATCGCTAATTATTTTGTACCTATGAAGTGTAATGCCTTTTTTCCTCAGGGCTGTTTTTCCACCTTGCTCCCTATCCAGCAAAACTATAGCATCAGTGACATTTACTGATATTGACTGAAGCGTCTGAAAGAAAAAAGAAAGCCAGTTGAATTTTACTTTAAATGACACTCTGAAAATGTCAATTCTTACCCAGTAGTTCAATATTCTTAGATTCAACTTGTCCTAATTTTGATCTGAATACAGCATATTGAACTATTATAGCATCTAACCTGAACAGTTTCCATTACAGATCCGCCACTTGTGACCACGTCCTCTACAATCAGACAGTTTTCTCCTTCTTTGTAATGGCCTTCCACCATCTTCTTCGTACCGTAATCTTTTGCCTCCTTTCTGCGAATCAACATTGGCACATTGTGGTGAACAGAGAAGCACTGAAACGTAGTTTTAAAACATAGTGAAAAGAAGCAACATCATTATAATAATTTTTAATTGTTAACTTGCAGCATAAATGTAGTATTAACATTTTACATGATATAAAATCAAAATTCTGATTGTCAATGACATCTTTTTCTACAGAATAGTTTTTCAGTCTCATTCTATCAGGTTTGTAACTCCATACTGTTGCTATTGGAAGCGCTGTGTACGGTACTCCACAAACAGAGTCAAAATGACAGTCAGCTGATCTAGCAATCTCCCATGTCATTTCAGCTACTTCATTCTAAAGGGAGAGAAGAATCAAGTTTATAAATAAATATTTTAAAAATTCTGTTTTTAAAATGTTAATGTTCAGTTTAATTAACTGATTCAGCTGTTTGTGAACTCAGTACTGATATCATGCTAAAATTTGAAAAATTAGATTAATCTTGAATAATCTACACTACCTTTCTAAAGAAATAAACACAAACAAAGAAAACACTGATTAGGTCATCATTAAAAAACATTTTGTTTGATGTACTCCGACCCACATTTTTCAAGGTGGTAAATAGGTAGGCAGTTTTCTTTAAATAATCTTTAACACTTATAATTGTCATAAAAATCCCAGACTTAAAAAAGAATTCATAGATACCTACCGGTAAACAGATTTAATATCTATTGCTGTAAAAATTTTAAGCTAAAAGGCATTATAGAAAAATGACAGACAAAAAAATTAAAATTTAAAGTACTAATAATAATGTTTGGGTAGGGGCGATTTTGGTGGGTCGGTTGGAGTACATCAAACAAATCATTTCTTATTGTTTGCCTGAGTTCCAGCAGGAATTTTTTTTGTTCATAAACAGAAGAATAGATATAGTTTGCCTAAGATTTTTCAGAAATTTTAATCAAACAGAGCAAAGAATAAAAAAAGTTCTAAAACTGGTCGTAAGCTGTACACAAGCCAAATTTAATCGAACATTGGAAAACAATGAATGTATGTGTAATTTACTGTAATGTTCACTTGTTGAGAGACTTACCAAAAGAGTGGGATAAGACACGATGACGCGCAAATCAAAATACACTGGAGAATCAATGCCACTTTTCAACTTAAAATTTCCAAACTTTACAGCCTCTACTTTGTAGAGTTCTAATATTAATGATTCTTTTCTACTATGCAACGATTTCTCATTTGCCGCCATGCTGTTCATAAATTAGTTCGGGTTCGGTATGAAAGTAAAATGGTGTAAAACTAGGAAATGTATCGGAAATAAAAATAGAGTTTGTCATGTAAAATGCTCATTATTTAATGATATAAATTAAGAAGTGTTTGCTGTATTTGAATTTGGGTATTTAATGTTTCGTTTTCTCTGAAATTACTGAATAAACTAGAGATGACCAAAAACACAATTTCACTAGCATTCGTGTAAACTAAAGATAATCAGCTCCTACTTTCACTTTCACTGATGGGATAATGTCTGTTGTGGTAAAATTTATTCCATTAACCATCCTATTGACAACTGTTTTCAGTGCAATTGGTAAAGTATAATTCCTAGGTTTAAGAATTTATCTCCTATAGAATGCATACATATGTCTTGTATTTTAGATACTGTTAAAATTATTGGACTAGATTTAGTTTACTGGAATACTTCTTCCTAGGTCAAATGTCATTTTCCAGTATTCTTTCTCCATTCTATGATTAATATTTAATGGAATTTGCTTGATTACCTCCTAGATTTCATATAATCAAGTTAGAGGTGTAGCCTACCACATACAGCTGTCAGTGACTCAAGGGAAATAATCTAACCTGATTTCAGTTAGGAAGGATTTTACTCCTCTCAACAATCTGTTTCTCTGTATTAGTATAACATAAAATAAAAGTTGACCAAAAGGGGTGCATTTAAAATAAACATATTTACTATATATGTTGCCATTAATAAGTAAATATTGCCATAATTTATAAATACCAGAAAATATATGATGAATATAGAACCAAACTATATGTAAACAACAGGGAGGTAATCAAACAACCTATTATTATTATCTAAAGATTGATCTGTAGGTAAGCTAGTAAGTGTCTGTGAGTAAAAGTGGTTACAATGTAAAGTCAATAATTTTCCTATTTTTAAACATGTTAAGATACTGGGCAATATATTCAATTTCAATTTATTTATTGATTCACCAAACATGTTGGCATACAACCATGTTACATACAAAATGAAAAATACAGTGTGTTTTCAAGATTACTAAAACACATACTAAAGTACATACATACATGCAAGTGTACAAAATATAAATAAATATAAATAAAAACAATCTTGGTAAAAATAGTTTTCTATAACCATACAGAAATTGTATTTACCTTGTTCGAAAGATGTCATACACCAGGGAAGTATTACAAGTAGAATTCACCACCTGGCATTTTGCTTGACTACTCTCAAGGAAAATGAATGTCCAAAAATCACAACTTCCCACTAATTCAGTGTTATGAATAGCTAATAGGGTTATGTTCTTATATATTCGTTGCATGCAACTTGCATAATAAATTTTCACTTCAGTATTAATATAGATCTTCAAAATGATATTTTTTTTGGGGGGGGGGGGAGGGGGGGGGGAAAGAAACCATGTAGCATACATGTATATGTGAGTGAACTAAAATTCCTGGGTATCCAACATGTACATGTATAATACACGTCATTGTACTTCCTTGATGGTGATAGCTAATCCAAAAAGGGAAAATTTGTCAGAACAAAATCAGCTATTCAGCTTAAAGAATTAATTTTTAGTTTTGATTATCTTAGAAAATCTCTTGCTTGCCCTGACCTCATGGGTTGTTGTCAATAAATCCCAAATACAGATGTCTGCAATTATATTGATTTAATATTGAAGGTTCTTTATCATGTCATTATGATCAGTTGTTAAATTATTATCCAAAAGGATTGTGATTTTGTAATGTATGGTAAGATAGCGACAGGAGGTTTTAAGGGCTGTTTTTGAGGGGTGGTTTTAAGGGGTGATTTTGTAATGTATGGTAAGATAGTGACCGGAGGTTTTAAGGGCTGTTTTTGAGGGGCGGTTTTAAGGGGTGATTTTGTAATTCATGGTAAGATAGTGACAGGTTTTAAGGGCTGTTTTTCAGGGGTGGTTTTAAGGGGTGATTTTGTAATGCATGGTAAGATAGTGACCGGAGGTTTTAAGGGCTGTTTTTGAGGGGTGGTTTTAAGGGGTGATTTTGTAATGTATGGTAAGATAGTGACAGGAGGTTTTAAGGGCTGTTTTTGAGGGGTGGTTTTAAGGGGTGATTTTGTAATGCATGGTAAGATAGTGACCGGAGGTTTTAAAGCTGTTTATTTAGTGGTTCTCATTAATTCCATAATTAAAATTAAAAAAAAAGATAACAGATGCTGGACATTACAGTTCAACATTTAAAGTAAAGACAGAACCAAACTGCTAGAAAGATTCAAATAGCTGAGCAATTGGCCTTTCCGTTACATTTTTAAAAGTCTTCGGTTTGACCTGTCAGAGATGGGGACCCCCGTGTTAGATCTATATTATCAAAACAACCACCCAGACACTGCCACAGTCAACTCACAGAAAAAATTAAAGCACTCTGATATTGATACTGTTTCTTTTAATTCCTGTTTTGATTTTTATTCCAGATGTCAAACTGAATCAACCAGTTTTGGTAAACATTAAAGGACAGAGCAATAATTCTGTAACTTTGGGGAATGTGAGTGCAGACATTAGTTATGTAACATGTCAAGTTCATTCCCAAATCAAAAATGTCACCCTGTCTTCCACTCCTACACCAAGGGTGGGGAAGTCTTTGACTGGGGTAGACATTGGAATTGTCTCTGTTCTGCAACCCACTCAGACAGGAGTGACTTGGTACCTTCTGTCTAACCATAGCGAAGATGTGCAAGTTCTTCTGGCAGTTTTCTTGATGTCAAAAAATGGTAAGGTTTAAAGATCATAAATGATGAATATATACAGTGGAGCCTCATAAGTCTGGGTGTTCCCAAGCAAATTGTCTGAATTAATGAAGCATCCAGATTACTGAAGCAGACCTTTTATAATTTGTAGATAGAAATATTAATTCTGTTTTCCAAAAATTTGTCTGGAAGATGAATTATCCAGATTATTATTTGCATCCAGATTTGCAAGGCTCCACTGTATTCAGTGTTTAAAATGTAATATGTGCTGCATTTTTGAGAATTTTATTTTGCTGTTAAAATGTGCTGTTTTGTTAAATTTGTATGTAATTTAAACGTTTATGATCAATTACACTTAAAAGTTGTTTTAGGAGATTGATTCATTGTATGTTGTTTTATGTCCCATTCAAGAATTTTTCACTCAGTGACATATAGAAACGTCACCATATACCGGTGAAGGGCTTCAAATTTAGACCTTTACTCGACATTCAGGGCCATCGAACAGTGAGGGATCTTTATCGTACCAACGCCTGCCGTGACACGGGGCCTCAGTTTTTAAAGTCTCATCCAAAGACCCGCAACTTTCACTTCAAAGTGCCGAGTGCTTGGCAAAGGAACAGTTGCTACCTATTTTTTATTGACTTAAGTCAGTCATGGCCGAGATTCAAACTCACGACCTTTGGATCACTGTTCTATAAGAAAAACTTCTGTACAATCGCATATATAGTATTATATAAGGAATTAATATTGTGCAGGAGACAATAATGTAATTCTGCTTCAATAAAAGCTTAAAAATAGTTCTTCCATCGCTAATATGAACAGCAGAAGTTTTTAAACCTTCTTTTTCCCTGCCATTGAAATAGTTAATTACATTTTTACAACAAAAAAATTTCCAACATCAAAGATGCAGCTCATATTGCTTTAAAATTGCATCTATGGTATGGTATTCTGTAAGCCATATACCATAAAATTAAACTGTTTCTTATTAAATACTCCATAATGGTAGCTGTAATCTGGATTTCTTCTTATTTTGCAAAGTCCTACGTTGGTAGCTACAATCTGGATTTCTCCCTTATTTTACAGTGCCCTTAATTGTTGATGTTATCTGGATTCTTTCCTATTTTACAGAGCTCCTGGTTGATGGATGTAATCTGGATTTCTCTATTTTACAGAGTACCTAGTTGCTGATGTTATCTGGATTTTTCCCTATTTTACAGAGCTCCTGGTTTATGGATGTAATCGGGATTTCTCTATTTTACAGAGCACCTAGTTGTTGATGTTATCTAGATTCTTCCCTGTTTTACAGAGCCCCTGGTTGATGGATGTAATCTGGATTTCTCTATTTTACAGAGTGCTGAGTTGTTGACGTTATCTAGATTCTTCCCTGTTTTACAGAGCCCCTGGTTGATGGATGTAATCTGGATTTCTCTATTTTACAGAGCACCTAGTTGTTGATGTTATCTAGATTCTTCCCTATTTTACAGAGCCCCTGGTTGATGGATGTAATCTGGATTTCTCTATTTTACACAGAGCCCCTAGTTGGTGGTTGTAATCTAGAGTTTTCCTTGGAGGTTGATGCCAATCTTCATGTCTCTTACACCACCACCAAGAATCTAGTAGAATTCCAGTGGTCCAACATCCCTCTGAGGAATAGATCTGCCCAGCCTGATTGTGAAGATAGATCTTTCCAGGATATGTTAGAATACAACATCTATGTCAAATACCTATCTGAGAATGATTTTACGACAGGGGAGTACTTTTCAACATTGAAACAAATGATGACAGCTGAAGATGTTTTGGCTAATGGTGTCCTGGTAAAGAAGATTTTCATGTGTTTTATACACTGCACACTAAACAGTTCCGAATCTGTGATATTTTTTTACTCAATTAGAGTAATCTGCCCTTCGATAAAAAAATATACCAAATTGAAATCTACAGGGTATTACTCAATATGAAATAAATTCAAACAATCTTAGAATATTAATTGAATAGGCCAAAACAAATTAATGGAACACTTTATTTACATGTATTTTCTCCACTTTGGTAAGCAACAGTGATTTCTGTTCACTAATACTTCATTGCCTTGGAACATTTTTCCTAGGGGTAATTACCTGGTACCTCATGTTGAAAATGAAACATATAAGCACAAGCTCAATATTAACACCTTTATACTATGTATTTTTCTCATTGAATGTCAAAAACCATTTCCCTTTAGTGTATAGAGAGTCTTCAGTGAATGTCAAAAACCATTTCCCTTTAGTGTATAGAGAGTCTTCAGTATTCACTTCTAGTTGCTGATTTTTACCCAGTTCTAATTAGAGGTGGATCAAATTAAGGGTTAGATTTATTGATTCAGGAAGATAGAGGTTATTAGTACTTTTATATATATGTATTTTTTTAAGCTGATTTTGTGCCTGGCCTGATAATTTTCAATGACAAATATCTTCTGCAAAGCCCAGATCCTGTTGTAAATTTGTTTTTTGGTTTGTTAGACAACTTATACTGTACGTGTACATAAATTGACGTATTCAAAATTTAGTGCAATCACTGGGTATGGAGTGGTTGGCATAATCAGGAATTAGCGTTACACACGTCTAAGCCATGTGTTGTATTTATTTATGATTTATTAATGGTATTCATGAATTAACGCATTGTTGTCTGCGCCAAAGCCGCTAAAATATGAAGCCCACTTTTTAAGTACACATCTCGTACAGTATTTAACAATCAAGAAGAGAAGAATTGGACCTCTTGTGGCAGAAACTATATGCTTCCTTTCTTAAGGCAGCATATATACACTTCCCTTTTTTAAGGCAGCATTTATAAACTTCCCTTTTTTAAGGCAGCATTTATATGCTTCCCTTTCTTAAGGCAGCATTTATATGCTTCCCTACAGATTCTGATATTTTTTTTCTGGCTCACACTTACACAAAAAGAAATTGTATTAAAATGATGATTTTCTGTGTAAATTTTCGGATTTTATAAAGTACATGAAAAATCTTATTATGATGTTACAATGGATCTAAAACAACCATTCTAAATCAATTTCTAGATCTATATGAATCTTTAATTACAAATGTTTAATTTCAGCTTGCTAAAACAAAAAATAAAGCCACTGTACAAAAACCAGAATTTCTGGCCTCATCATACACAGGAACAGGGGCAGTGTATAATATGATTGTCAAGGCAACGACCCCATCAGGTGTTACCATGGCAGCATATTTCCCTAAGGTCACATACAGCTGTAATTTACAACAAAGGGATGGCTGTAAAATGTATGGTCAGTAAATGGTACCCCAAAAAATCTAACATTTACAGAAGCCTTGTTAATTATAATTAGGCATTCAAAAAGCATTATTAGCACTTTGTAGTTCATAAGCTGTCAATAATTGTTAAATCTCCACATTTCTGTGGTTACCTTTCTCAATTTCCTATACAGGTGTATTCTGGATGATAACTGCAGTTCTACTGGGGATAGCTGGAGTCTTCCTAACTTTTCTGGGACACAGATTATTTAGAACCGGTAAGATTTATGTGTAAACATAGGTAGATTTTTAGAACCAGTAAGACTTACTTGTAAAGATAGGTAGATTTTTAGAACCGGTAAGATTTACGTGTAAAGCTAGGTAGATTTTTTAGAGGTCTTGAGGAGGTATAATGCACTTGTTAAAAGTATAATGAGTTTTAAAGTAACATATTCATAAACGTTTGGAAGATGAGACTCCAAAATACCAAATTTATCCAAAATTACCTCTTCAGTGGAATCACTCTATAACAAATTTATATACCTGTATATGTAACATTTATACTGGTACCAAACTCCTGATCAGTTATTTCAATGGTTTAATTATTAAGTTAATGTTATATATTAAAGCTATTGGATTGTTTAGACAGGGAGCTAAAAAAATATGAAATTAACATTCAGTTGTCTATTATATGCTGTAGATCATCTAATTTTTGTGACTACACCTTATTTTTGAGAGATGGTTACTTTGTATTTATAAGCAAGAGAAAATTTTGACTATTATGCTAGCTTTAATTATAATCTTTAAAAATACAAATGTAAGCAAGAGTGAAATTTTCCCAAGCAGAATGTCTTACATAATTATGGGAAAATAAAGTTCTCCCCAAAACAATTGATTTATAGTACATGTTTTTGTACACTAAATTCAAATGATATTGGTTAACTCTATGTATAAAAGGCTTATACAGAAGATGTTTAGTTCTCGTGATTGTTGTTATGTATAATGAATAATGATTATTGTTATATATCTAGGTATTAATGTTGTAAATTATATAGAATAGATGTAGAGGGGAGATGACTCTTCTGTATCCAAAATGTAAATAACCTGAATATTGGATCATTAGTGATCCAATTTTAGTGTTGTAAATTATATAGAATAGATGAAAAGGACCAGAAATTGTCAAGTAAAGGGGAGATGACTCTTCTGTATCCAAAATGTAAATAACCTGAATATTGGATCATTAGTGATCAATTTTGGCCAAGGAATGTGTTGATCACGAGGCAGAATAGTTCTGTCATAGGTAACTTTATAAGGCAGAATATTTTTGATACATAGATAACTTTTATAGTTGTTTAACATACCTTGTAAGGTAGGAATGTTCCAAGTTAACTCACTATTAGTGGAAGCCTTATAAGTTTGGATTGTTATTTTTACCTGTAAGAATAATTTAGTGGACCATTTAGTTGAAGGTAGCTTTATAGAGTAGTTATGTTCTATAACAGGTAACTTTCTGTTTGAGGAAGCTTTATAAAAGTATGTTACTAGTATTAGGTAATACTGTAAAATCATATTTTCGTGGGGTCAAATTTTAGAAGCTTGAGGAAAAACTATTGGTTTGAGGGGATTTGATTTTGTGGTTTGAGAAGTGTTGGGTAGTTTTGTATATGATATTTTACATTTGGTGATGGACATGAATTCATGGGTCTCTTCATACCTCAAATACCGTGAAAATTAAACCCCACAAAAATTAGAGATGTTACAGTAATTGAGGACTGTTTTGTTTAAAGTAACTTTATAAGGCAGATATGTTCTGTTACAGGTAACTTTTTATTAGAGGTAGCTTTATAAAGGTATGATACCTGTAAGGTAATAATTTAGGACTGTTCTGTTTATGGTCACTTATAAGATAGATATTTTCTATTACAGGTAACTTTTTTTGTGCCTTCCTGGGATTTTGCATCATTTTCTACAGTGTACAGTGTCTATATTCCAGCCAAAGTGATACAGGTACAAATCATTAAATGCAATCTTAATTAATGTAAACATTTCAAATTATTATGCACATGATATTCAGACACATTAAAACATCTTTTTTCAAAGATTTTGCTTATGAACATCCCCAATATTTGATTTCAATAAAATGGTGACAAATTCATAAAATATTTTATTTCAGCCTCTTATATTATTGAATGTTTGATTATTTTCCAGTTGTGCTTGTCGTTATGGTCATTCTGAGTGTAGTATGTGCTGTCTTCTGGGTGGGGATGTACGAGCTTGTGGGGGCACCTGCTCTCTCGGTTCTATTTTCTGGACTGGTAGCAGGATACATCATCTCCAGCATTGTCTTCTACACAAAGTTTGGTGAGAGTTAACTTTGAACAGTAGAGGCATTTACTTCAATGGTACGTATGTATTTGTACAGATCTTGTCTACTTTTAACAGGTAATCTGTCGTACTGGGACAGTTCCTTTAATTATGGTATGGCTTTCACCTGCGGAGTCCTGGCTATTCCTGTCTTTATTCTGGCTTACACTAAAGTGGTAATTATATTTTTACAAAAACACTTTTTAAGGCCAAAAGTAATGTATTTGAACTCTCTCTCTCTCCTAAATCAACTGTCAGAAGGATTTTTAATACATTTATTAATTGATATATTTGTAATATATGTATTTGTAATACATGTATTTCACAGGTACTTGTGGACAGGAACATCCCCCCCCCCCCCCCCCCCCCCCCCCGTTATTCAACCCCAAGGTTTGATGGACATTTTTTTCACAAATTATATTTATTACACTTATTCGTCATGTGTACCATAGGAAAAAATCGTGAAAAACCCAAAATAATCGTTCCACACAAAAATACCCCACTATACATTATAAGAGAGATCTCTCTATAGTGGGGTATTTTTGTATGGAACGATTATTTTGGGGTTTTCACAATTTTTTCCTATGGTACACATGATGAATAAGTGTAATAAATATAATTTGTGAAAAAAATGTCCAACAAACCTCGGGGTTGAATATCGGGGGGTGGGGGGTGGGGTGGGGCATGTCCACAAGTACCTGTGATGTATTTTTATTTTTTTTTTCAGCTGAACATTTTATCGTGTGCATTCATTGGATCCTATCTAATTATTTTGGTTCCCGATATCTTCCTCCACACTGGAATGAAGTACATCGTTGTCAACTCTATCAGACACTCCACAGATTTTGATTACATTAATGTCATTAACACTGGACCCTTTCTCTTGCCAGGTATACTATATATCATCATTTACAGCATATTGTGTTGTCCCTATGTTTATGTTAGAAACTTTTTTTGAGATTTGTTTTTTGAGATGCACATGTTCTTTATCAAGAAAATGTTTTGCAAAAAGTAGATAAGATTTTTATCTGGTGTTTTAAATGGAGTATTATTATGAAGCAGTTTCATTTCTTTGGGTATACTGCATGGTCTTGTTTCAGAGATAATCCTAAGCTGTGCCTGGTTTTTGTTCTGTGTCTTTGGAGCGTTCGTGCAGTTTTATCGTGACTGGAACAAGCCAGACTTTCCACAAAGTTCCAGAAGATGTGGGAAAAAAGTCCAACCAGAATATAACCAGGTACCAGCCCGGTACAATGTGGATTCGGAGGGGGATTCTGACAGGGAACCTGATGAGCGGTCACCCCTCCTCAGACAGACAAGGAATATCCGACACCACAGAGAGAGGGTTTTAGCAGCCCCCACATAAGTGTACTGGCATGATGAAGGGAGACAACTCCTCACTATTCCTATTTTTGTCTCAATCGACATGTTGTTTGTCAGTCTGCATTTGCTATAGTAATGCATTAACATGTACTGATGTAAGCTTCTTATATAAATGTTAATATTATGCTCTGCTATAATCAAAAAGAAAACTGATCTGAGAGACAATACAATCAAAAATACGTGTAAATTAATTTGATTTGATAATTACAAGTATTCTCTAAAATCTTGTCAAAATAGGAAATTTGTTATTTTAAAGCACATACATGTACAAGAGAAAAAGGAAAATAAGAGTTTCCTGAAAAAAAAAAAATGGGCTCAACGTCACCTCTCAGCGTCTTCTAGATATAATTTTTGTAAATAATCTAATATATATAATATTTATTATCAAATGAAGAGTTAAGGAGGCTGGGGGTCAACAAATTAACCATCAGATATAACTTAATTTTTTAGATATGATATCTTAAGCTGTCAACTGTCATTTGGCAAAGAAAAATTTCATACATTTAAGTTTTAAAATTTCATCATTTTTGTATATTTTTATATGGAGCTCTTCTTCTAAAGGAGATCAATATAGTCTGAAAATGACCACAACCACCCAGCCCTCTAACAAACATTCTTAGAGTTTTGCATAAGCAATACAAGTGTAAATTAAATTAAAACTTGAAAATTAAAAAGGCCACAATTCCATTAAAAAGTCATTGAAGCTAAATGAAATGCTAATTGGGTCTTCAACTCATCAAGGGACACTCACATACCAAAAATCAGCTCGATATTTGCAAGAAAAAAAGTTTTGAAAACCAAGGGAAACAGACATGGATGGACAGACAGACGGACAGACGAGGAGGAAACCTATAGCCCCCTCCAATTTCACCAGTAGGGGGACTAATAAGGAGATTACTAGTACACAAAAATGAGAGTTGAGTCACTATGATAAAACACATTCACATGTTGTAGACAGGCAAGGAGTGATTCTTAGTCACTGTTAGAAATGCTCAAACATACTTAATATACACAATCATGACACTAGGGACTTATGTTCCTTCATTTCTGTGATATGTACCAGTAGGTTTGCTGTCAACCAATACTCAGTACAATAGAAAGAATATTTATTGTATTTGTTTATTTTTTTAACATGATTGTAATATTGAATTTAATGGAATGTGAGGGGGGGGGGGGGGGTGGAGAGAGAGATTCTGATAAATCAGTATTACTAATCAAAACTTATTGGACTATGTTTCATATTTCTCCATGTTGCAATATATTCTATTAATTTTTTAAATTATTAGAAAGGGGATGTAATTTGTAATTAACAATTGTCTCACACTATCTGCATTGTAAATGAATTTTTATATTTGTGCATTTTTTATTTCACATTGATTTTGTTTATAATTTATTTAATAAATCATGAATAATCTTTTTTTTCTCCTTTTATTGAACATGCATGATTAAGATTAAGACAATATCAGAAACGCCGTAAAATTATTGCGTTGTTTAAAACAGGATTTTCTGTAAGTGAATATAAATATGTACAAATTCATCTCTGCATAATTTTATTGCATCCAGTTATTCTGAAACACCCATTTAGAAATAAAGATGTGAAAAAGGTCACTACATAAAAAAATTCTTCTAGATTCATTAAATGTGGAGATGGGAGCGATAAAACAGTTGAAGTGTAAACACAGTGAATTCAGTCATTTTAATGAATGGTTCAAGGCGGCTGTCAATATAATAAATTTGAAAAACATAGGACAAATTAAGGAAAAAATAAATTGTATTAAAAATCTGCATTATAATGGGTTTTTTTTTCGTTGGGTGTTTTAATTTATGACAAGGGATGTTTTTTGTAATTAAACGAGTAATTGTTGTCGTTTACAAAATTTAGGCATCGAGATTAAAGATAATTTATGCGTTCAGAAAGAAGTATAATACAATTAACCATATAAACTTTTATTTATTGACAAATTGAGTGAGATTTTTTCTTTCAAATGAATGTCAAACTAAGACTCGATTTTTATTCACGAAACAGAATTAAAAAAAAAAAAAGAAAGAAAGAAAGAAAAAAAAACGCTTATTATATACTCCAATGAACCTATGTATTTTCCCCGTGTGAATTTCTTTTATTTGATAGTTTACATTTGAATTTGTTATAAAATTCCTAATTTGTCATTGTTTTCTTAATTGGTTAACGGTAACCTATTAAACACGCCACCATGGATTGAGCAATGTTGACCAGTACGTTATCGTGTATGTTGACACGGGTCGTTGCGGCGCACGTGAGATTTGAGCTCACGATGTCAACTAAAACTCAGTCTACGGAGCAAACAAACTGACATTCTTATCTTATAGTTTTGAGAAATTCAAATTCGGACCAAAAGAAACTTTTACTTTGACACGAGAAGACGAATGAATTCTGCCAAAGTCTGAGGCTTTGAGTGAACTTTTTGAGACGATGATGAAGAGAAAACGAGAGAATTCCGAGAACTTCGAGGAACCGGCGGCAAAACATGCGAACACTCTGCGAGGTATTCTTTGCGTATTAACGATTATAATTATGAAAAAGCAGTAGAAAAAAGTTTCAATATGCAGTTGTAAAGGGAAATTTTATCCCAATACCATTATTTAATTTATACATAATTCAGTCTACAAACTTAGAAAAACGGCATATTTTGTACTTTTTTTAACCATTGAGGCTGTCTGAAATTCAGTTCACGTTTAACATCTTAAAATTCAGAACCTACGATGAAGGGAGACGAAATACAAAAAAAAAAAAAAAAAAAAAAAAAAAAAAAAAAAAAAAAAAAAATTGTCGAAATGAGTAAAGCATAGGCGTATTTAGTCTTATTGTTTAGTAAATTTGTTAAATTGAAACACATCGTTTTATCCAATATTGTAAATATACTTTGGGAATAAACTTTTATCACAAAAACAAGTGTCAGTGACATATCACCTAAAAACTACTGAAATAAGATATTTATTTATATATATATAGAGATATATTTTTTTACAGTTTCAATAATGTCGGAACAAATTATAATATCGCAGAAGACTGATGCAACTTCATACATGAAATGTTAGTCGCAACCAAAGTTTAAGGCATTGAAAATAATAACCTTTTATGGGCATCATGCAGTTATTACAAGAGAAATAGCTGTAGGATTTCTTAGTATTATGTACCAGGTCTCTAATTCAATTTCATATATTCCATAGACGTTTCATAAAAATCTTAAACTTAAGGACATACGCAACGTAGTTTGAACTTTATTGTCTTTTTCTCTGGAGTTGAAGAGTTCCGATACTTAAAGGAACTGTGTGCTACATTTAAATGTCTATATATGCGGTTGTACACTTCTTCTAAAACAAGTTTGGATAAACAAAACATCTAGAACATATGTTTAGTAATTTTTGTATATTTTTCTTTGAATTGTACAAGAATTTTCATCAATTGATATCTTTTCAAAACCCCTGGTAATGCATGCTGCTTTTTTGTCTACGAACATCTGATGGCACTATAATCTTAAATTAAAAATATCTTGAAAAATTATCAGTAGGTAAGGTACGTTGCGTATGTCCTTAAACACTGACATAAAGTTTTTAGATTTTTTTAAATTAAAGAATTTGTATATTTCAAGCTAAAGTAAAACCCCCATGTCTATTAAGTGCTGCAAATGTATCTATATTTCATAACTACTCCATTTGAAACTAAACTCGTGCCAACTGTGTTGCTTTCATTTATTATGTACACTGCACATGTACATATATATATATATATATATATATATATATATATATATATATATATATATATATATATATATATATATATATATATATATATATATATATATATATATTTAAAACTCTCAAGTAATGAGAAAAGTTCCGACCGAATTTCATTATAATCTGACAATGGAGGAAAAAAAATACTGAAAAATATAAGATGAAGCTATGCACCAGCAAGAAAATCTGATTTGTGCTTATACCCTTTTTTTTGGGGGGGGGGGTCGTTTTTTTGTTTTGGAACTGAGAGGAGGGTGCGTTTCATTTGGACGGAGTTCTTTCATTTGGGCGGAATTTTGTTACAATTTCATTTGGGCAGAATTTTGTTATTTCATTTTGGCGAATTATTTTGCATGCAATAAATTATTGGATAGTAACAGAAGGTAAACACCAGTCGCGATAACATGAAAGGAATTCATGAATGTTATTGTCTACAAATAGCCAGCCAAAACTGATTTCTGAATTTAAGTGGTCAGTTTATATCTTTTAGATATACAAATAACAAAGAGTATTTTAAAATTAACCATAGTTGGTTTTAACATGAAATTGCCACCTTTTCGCTCTCATGAAAAAAAAATCCGTCCAAAGGAAATATTTTTTTTCCACCTGTACCTGTACCAGGGAGGAGGGGGGTATATAAAGGTGCTACTGGACGGGGTCTATATTTTCTGATCATTTAAAAATGTCACATGACTGGATTGCATCTTAAATTTCTGACTCTATTCCATATCCAAGACTGTTCAAAATTACATTTTAGCACATTTATCTTCCTCATAAAGGTTTCATTTATTCTCTTTACAGATGAGGAAGAAGCAGAAAAAGAGACCTACTCGGCTGCAGAGCTCCAGCTTCGGCAAGTGATGAACGACTTTGTGCGCCTATACGAGCGCCTAAACCCAGAGGACGATCCCTCTACCAAGCCTAGTTATTCTTACAGCGAACTGGTGTTTCTGGCTATCCTACGATCGCCGAACTTCTGCCTACCTATTGGAGAAATCTACAAATATATCCAGGCTCGTTTCGCGTTCTTCCGGACGTCAAGTAGTCAACATTGGAAGAATGCCGTCAGACACAGTTTATCCAAGACTAAATGTTTCTCCAAAATCTCTGTAGGGCGAGGTGTCGCTGTGACTAAGAAGCTCCAAAAAGCAACATATCTGTGGTGCCTTGTACCTTCCAGTATTATCAGTTTCGCTCGAGGTGACTATCGTCCATCATCCGACAGAAAAATGGAGTTTGGCTACTACAGCCTCAATGCAGGGCAGTTTTGGGGACAGGTGGCTATCTACTTGGAGAGAAAGTTGACGGCATTTAGGAGAATACTTTCCCGCAGCAGTCGACCAGGGGAAATATTTGAGGAACAGCTTTGTAAAATACCCAGCAGAGAGGAAATATTTCAGAGGGGGAGCTATTTTGAGAGACGAAATTTGGAACAGGACCGAAACGTCATGTCGACAGACAAACAAGCTGTCGTCTCAGAAGAAAATGTTCACGTCAGTCAAGCGATAATGGGAGAGTCAAAAACCACAGAGGAAGATGCATCAACGACAAAGGTTCTTAATTTGACCGATACCAACCGCAGTGCCAACACCAGTGCCAAGGATGACAGTGGTATTGTTTCTGATGTTTTCCTTTCCAACACCAGCGCCGACATCTCTCTGACAGACGCAAATATAATCGAACACTCCCTCAATCTCCTGTTGAAAAAAGAAAGTGACTTGACACAGACGTCATCACCTGTCACCAATAATATAACGTATTTGGGACAAAGCAGTAATCAAGACGACAGAAAAACGCCCGAGTTACCCGACTTACGGAACGTCAGTCCTCTGAATTTATCTCCAATATTAGCAACCGATCCGCAAGAAATGCCAGACGAATCTTCCAAAATCTCCATGCACGTTGCGTATTCGACACCGCATGGATACAGACCACCGCCTCCATACAATCCTGTTATGACGTCACAGCCACTTGCATACCATCACAATTCACTTTATCCATACCCAGCGTTTGGAGAAGAGAATGGGTTCAATTTTGGATTACCTCCCTTGTATCAATACAGCTATCATTACGATTCTGGCGGAAACCAGGAATTTTGCTTTTAGTGCTAATTACAAGATGTTTTTAACTGGGGAAAAGAGTGCTTGAATTTTTATATCTTTTACTGAAATATTGTATAGAAATTGTACATTAATTCACCTTCAATTTTTTAATTTCTTGATACATATACGCTTTTTAAAAGACAATGTTTCATTTATTGTGTAAATATTTTAAATGTGTCAGATTGTTTTGTACTTTTTAATGATCTATATGAGATTTCCAAGAGTAATAAAGTAGTATTTTTGCATGATTTGTTTTTGTAAAGAAATATTCCATTCATTGCATGAAAAGGATCTAATAGCAGGCCTGAATGCCTGTAATCATTCTCTTCACAATTAAGGTACATTAAGTGAATTACATTTCACAATAAAATAGCAGTATTCAGAATAAATCATAAATTCATATAGAATAAATCGGGGGAGAAAAAGAAATTTTGTTCACTCTTTGGTGGACAGCTTTTTAGATATTTTTTTAAGGTATTAAAAATAGGAAATAATTTCAACAAGAGGCCCATGGGCCACATCACTCACCTGAGCACATTGGTCAGGAGAAAAGCAGAAATCGGTTCAGTAATCAAGTGATCACAAATATCCTCCCAACCCCACTTGAGGGAAAGTGGGCATGATCTGTTCACACTTGAATCTACACTAATTGAGGATGCTTCCATATTTCTTTGACTAATCATGGTTTTAGATTATTTTTTTCTATGTGTGATCTTCTATTGTGGCTCCCCCCCCCCCCCCCCCCCCAAATGATTTGAACAAACTTGAATCTACACTACCTGAGGATGCTTCTAAATTATATGACTAATCATGGATTTGCTGTTCTTAGGAAGAAGCTCTTTAAAGATATTTCCTATATATTCCAATGTAAAACTCTGATCACCCATTGTGGCCCCACCCTACCCAGGAGGAGGGGGTCATGATTTGAAAAATTTGAATCAATATTACCTGAGGATGTTTCTATATGTATATAACTAATCATGGCTTTGCTATCCTTGAGAAGATTTTTCCTATAAATTCCCATGTAAAACTTTGATCAACCATTGTGATCCCTCCCTAACCCTGAAAGTAGTGATTTGAACAAACATTAATGTAAACTACCTGAGGATGCTTCCATATGATATGACTAACCATGGCTTTGCTGTTCTTTAGAGAAAGATTTTTTAAGATTTATCCTATGTATTCCCATCTAAAATTTTGATCACAGGTAACTATGGTATTAAACTATTCTACAGTTGTTGTGCATCACTTTTCTTTGAACCTGAAATATTGTGGATTCTTAGAAAGACGAGGTACAGTCCTCTAGAATTAAGTTTCTGATACTAATGATAAAATTATTCATACGACACTTTATACTCCAAGTTAAAAGGATTGCACATCACTTTATATATATTATCTCTAAGTAATTCATAAATTTTAACAAGACCACCAACTTCACAGTTTACAGAACAAAAAATATCACAAAGTCACTGAATTTAAATTTCAAACAAATTAAATCCACTTCTTTAATGGAATATGAATACAAATTGGATGATGCAAACAATTAAAAAAAACTTTCATATCTTGGTACACATATATTTATTTTTGATAACATTAAAAAAAAAAACAATTAAAATCCATGAACAGTAATGAAAAATTATTAAACATAATTCTTTACCTGTAAATATAGCATGGCAGTATATCAACATATATACTGAGATGATGCACTGACCCAGACCAAAATATTCTTACTTGAAAGCCAGAACATTTATATAACCAAGCATATGTCAAAAGTATGCCAATAAATATACATGTACAGTTGTTAAACAAACAGCACTTGTTTACATATAAAACTCCTAAGACACAGTAACATTTATCCCACAACTTGTCATAATGAGATTCGCATCATCCAGTTTTGTGTGTGCCGAGGTTCCACTTACATTGTCTACTGAGTTGTCTCCCTTAAAATTCATAAGCACTAATGTAAATTCTTAAAATTTCCTAGAACGTCAACAAAGGGTCTGCTATAATAGCATGGTCTCTGGTTTCTCCATAAATTTCTTGAATTCTGCTAACCACTGAGCTCCCACCGCACCATCTACTACTCTGTGGTCACAGCTTAGCGTTACCGACATCATGTTAGCAGCTCGGTATCTGTTATGTATTAAAATACTGTATGACATGTAATACATGTACCCACTTTTGTGCATTGTTGGTCATCTCAATTAAATCAACTAGTTATTTTTTCAAAATAATTGTTAACAGTTTGCCAAAATTTCCAGTTCTTATGGAATCTACAATATATACAGTTAATTAGGATACAAGGATAGCGATGAGTGTTACACGTCCTGACTTACCCAGAATTGCTATCTTCATCTACTACGAGTCTTTTCTCTGCTCCCCCAACAGCCAAAATACAGGCCTGTAAAAAGAACAAACTCAAACTAACTAAATAAATGACTGCATGCCAAGAGCCCCCCTTCCATCCCAAAAATCTTTTTACTGGATATAATTTCAATCTATTTAAAAATATCAATCAGAATAGTGAAATACAGCTTGTGCATACGTAATCATCCTAATGCATGTACAATATTCACCAGTCAGTAAAAGTAAATCTCATTATCTGATGGTGTACATTCTAGTAATTTCTACCATGTATCGGGTAATTTTGGCATAGGGAATATATAAAACGACAGGCCCAAGGGCCACAATGTTCACCTGAGTAACTAAATCCTGCTGTTCTTAAGAAGATTTTAAAAAGGATTTTTACATTCCCATGAAAAAAATTGTGACTCCATATTATGGCCCCACTGTAAGTCTAGATGGTCTCTCACAACATGAGGATGCTTCATCATCAATATGACTAACTTGGCCCTGCAATTATGGAGAAGAAAATTCTTTTCTCTGTACACATGCTTCAGGTAAAATTTGATCCTGATTATTACCAACTTAAACTCAATTCAAACCATAATTTGAAAAAAAATAAATCCATACAACTTGAGAATGTTTGCAAATAATAGTTCTATTGTGGTTCTTGAGAAGATTTTAGAATGTTTTTTCTTATACAGTCCAATGCAAGACTTTGATCTCCTATTGTGGCCCCATCCTACACCAGGGGACCATGATTTAAGCAATTTAGAATCTACATTATGTTATAAAGTTTTCACCCTTTGATCCCTTACTGTGGCCAAATACCTCTGGGGGCCATGATCTGAACAATTAAGAATCTACACTACCTCAGAAGATTCCAGATAAGTTTCATCTCTTTTGGCCAAGTGGTTTTTGAATAGATTTTTTAATTACCCTATCCTATTTTTGCCTTTTCTTGATTATCTCCCCTTGAAAAGAGGTTTGGCCCTTCATTTGAACAACTAACAATCCCCTTTACCCAAGGATGCTTTTTGCCAACTTTGTTCGAAATTGGCCCAGTGGTTCTTGAGAAGAAGTTGAAAATGTGAAAAGTTTTCATATGGAGGGATGGCGGAGAGCTCATTTGAGCTTTCAACTTAGTGAGCTAAAAAATAAAAAGTTAAGGCCAACTTTAAAATAATGTTTGTTTGCCTTGACTTAGGATGAAAATTTTGGGTCTGTAGGTAGGTGGAAATTTTTTATATACAGAAAAATTTCAACATCAATTCTGAATTTCAAAATTTATTTTCTGGAATGCATAAAATGATTATTTCCTGGAGTTTAAAAAAAAATTTTGCGACTGGCCATTTTGGAAAGGGCAACCAAAGAATTTTTCAAAGATGGCCTAAGATAATAATGTTTTATTTTCTAACAGATTTTTATTTTATTTTATCCCATGTTTACCCCTTTATCCCATGGATATGACTCATTGGATAATTTTTTCATAATCCACAGTTAAGTGCAGTTGTGACGTCACAATGGTTTTTGCGTTAGAGTGATGAAGTAAAATAAAGTGGAGTCCTATATAAAACAGTGTAAAACATTGGTTGTGAAGTATTAAACATGGGATAAAAAGAATCTCTCATGATTTGTAGTTGGATATGACTTTTATCCAGTTATCCTCGTCAAGGCTCGGGGATAAAAAACACACAACTCGTTGGATAAAAATCATATTCAACTACAAATCATGGGAGATACTATATTTATTTTATAATAATCTGTACAATAACTGTACAAACTTAATGGAAATGTTGGTGCTTTATATTTCGGTGAATTTTTTTGATCTGCTAAAAAAAATCAACTTTGCAGCGTGCAAATACCCAATACAGTAAAAAAATGCTTATAGTGAATATGCTTCTAATGGTTTGATGCTTACAGCTAAGTGATTTGCATTCCCGGTGACTTTAAAATATATTGTTAACTTGAGGGATATAATAAATAATGTTTAAAACAAAGTAAAATTGTTTGTCCCTGGCACTTCATTATAAGCGTGTTTTTACTGTGTACGGTATGTACTGTGGGTATCTTACCTGAGGCGGATTTATTACTGCTGAAAAGGATTTAATTCCAAACATCCCTAAATTGGAGATGGTGAATGTTCCTCCCTAAACAATGTAAATATCACAATTTATAATGTGCAGTACATGTATTTACACATTTATACACAAAATGAATTGTGTAGAAAAGTTCAGATTTTTGGAATTGTGGGGGAAAAAAAAATCTTGATATCACATAGATAATATTCAGCCATTCATTTTAATATGTTTCAATTTGCACAAAAATATTCTTTCAAGTAAAGTAAGAATTTTAAAATTCTCCAATGTATAGCGGTTAATGATTTGAGCAATTCCATATTCTCAGATGATCTATTCAGTTTTTAAACATTTGTGCCATGAAAAACTATTTTGCTCATGGATATTTTTTTCAACTCAGCTTAAAAGTTGTACTAAATTTGGATATTTGTCCAATCAATTGATAGACATGATTCGTAAGTACCAAGACTGCTAGGAAGTAATCCCTCAAATCTTACAGTTGTAATCCAGCAACTTTAGCAAAACTTGCCTTTCTTATTAAATTCTGAGTACCGGTATATATATTTGACATAGTTCAAATAAATGAAACTTAGAAAGTAAATATTCTTCTTAATGTAGGAGGGATAATTTATCATTTGTAAAATTCTAAACACATCATATCATTTGAATTAAACATTTGCAAATGACTTACCTGAAATTCATGTGGTTGTAATCTTCCTTCTTTTGCTTTGGCAGCTAGTAATTGTACATCTTGATTGATATTTGAAAGTCCCTTAAAAAAGAAAGATACATAAAAAGGTCTTTCTTCCCTCTATCTTAAAGATAAAAATAAATACATGAAAATCTTTCAATTAAAAGTACAGTCAAGGCCCGTTATCTCGAACTTGATAGGACTGAGAAAAAACTTCTGAGATATCCGAGGGTTCAAGATATCGAGGGTAAAATACTTAAGAAATATGTGGTTAGGACTTCCCAATCACTTCCACATATCAATGGTATTTGAGATATCAATGTTCGAGATACTGAAGTTCAACTGTATTTGTTCATGATAGTGCAACAGTACACACTATGAAAGTTCTCAGATACTGATTAACATATCAATTTCAATCGAATGATCCCGGGGGTATATTGTTTTTGTCCTGTCTGTCTGTTTGTCTGTTGTCAACTTTAACAGAGCCAATAACTATTGTGCTGTCAAGGGTAAGGCTTTAATATTTGACATGAGTGTTTATTACGACAAGACCTTTCCATTGGTACAGAAATTTTTGATCATGTGACCTCAACTGTGACCTTTGACCTACATTTGAAAAACTTTAACATTGGCCATAACTATTGCACTGTAGTCTACCTCCCACTCCAGAATTGTGTTACCATCGGGGGCATAGTGTTTCACAAACACATCTTGTTTATTTATTTTTTTTGGCTAACCTGTGCCTGAAATAATAGACATACCTTGATATCAGCTCTGCTAACTATTGGAGTAATTAACCCTGCATCTGTAGCCACAGCAACATTAACATCAACAGAATTGTATCTGAAATGAAATTACTAAGAATATCACTTTTGCCAAAGAATTCACCTTAAAATACTTAAAATTTGAAGATGATACGTGTGGTAAAATATACTTAAATTCTATAAGAAAAAGTGACTTCATTCTTATGGTATACCAAAAAATTACATAAAGTACTGGGTAAAACAAGCATATAACAATAATTCTGATTTATTATAAACCAGATAAGTTCATAAAATGATTTTAACTATAGGGATTTAAAATCATGTCACTATAAGCATGACTCTATCGTTGTATCCATGTTTTACTGTATTCCAGCTAAAGTTATATCCCAGCTCATTCTCAGTTTACGTTTTACAAATATAATGCATGCACTTAATGACAACAGG
The DNA here is from genome assembly GCF_033153115.1 of Saccostrea echinata. Taxonomy (NCBI): domain Eukaryota; kingdom Metazoa; phylum Mollusca; class Bivalvia; order Ostreida; family Ostreidae; genus Saccostrea; species Saccostrea echinata. Next base: position 16,699,411 of record NW_026889763.1, read on the forward strand.
GATTTAAAATTCTGTGAAATGCTTACTGCCTGATGAAGTCTCCCTGCCATGATGAATTAGCCTCTGGAACTCTCTTACAAGCTAATGCTGAGGCTTTGATAATAAAGTCATTTACTGACAACTTAATTTTATCCTTGGAGAGAATATCATTCAGCTCCTTTCTAAGCCTGTAAAAAAATAAATAGATAGTAAGTTATTGTAAATTTTGCTAAAAAAAAAAAGAAACCTGATCAAATTAGTGAGACGAACAGAAACAGTATAAAATATAGATAAGTTTATTTCAATTCTGGGCCAGAAGGTTAAAAACCATTTCATGAAAGTTCATAAACATTACACTTGTACAAATAATATGTTATAACAAAATAGTTTTATTACAAGAGAACATTTTCCTTTCACTAATCATATTGACTTACTGTAAAATTCCATCCATGTTGACATCTATGGTCAGATAGTAATGTGGAACAGTCTGTTTGGACTCCAGCAATCGTTTAGCAATTGTCTACCAATAGAAAAGAATTTGTTTATGACTGGTTTCTAATTACAGTGTATCTAAGGGATGGATCTATGTATCTATACCAAAGCATTTGCATTTTGCTTTCAAATTACTCACAAAGAGTGCCTGAGACATAATGTCAGGCCTCTATGTGACTTCTAAAATTTAGGCGCCAACTGGCTCCAAATCAAAAACATTTAGTCGCCAATGCAAATTTTAGTCGCCAGGTAAATTTTAAAACTGATATTAGTCAACATATAGAGATATGTCCATTGCTAACTTTTTAACTTCTTTTCTGCTCTTTATGAAATAAAAATTGAAAATGGTTATAGTTCAGTAATTTGACAAACACCAAAATGGTCACCAATTTGGCGACTTATAGAAAAGTTTTAGGTGCCATGGCGACTAAATTAGTCGCCAATTAGAACCCTGAATGTGCATACCTTTCTCATGCCTGATAGCTCAATGTCTGTGTACTCCGCCCCTGGTGCCATGACAGGTGAGGGTACTGCTGGGGCCTGGAATCTTAGGACGTCCTCCGCCTGAATGACCCCTCCCTGTCCTGACCCGGTCACCATCTACAGCAGTTAAACCCAAATTATCCCCAAATTCTGTTTAACAAAACATGTTCTACTTACCCAGTATACAATACATTCTTCAAGAGGAATACTATGACACAGCATCTTATACAAAGAGAATACTTAAAAGAAATTCTGTCATTAAATATACAGATTTTGTTGATAACTTTGTATCTTAACCTGTAACATGGAAATGGGTACATAGGATATTATTAATTTCCTCTGCCTCTCTATAAACACGTATCTTAACAAAAAAACCAACAAAATAATCTTAAAAAATAAATTCTTACAGAAAGATCCACTCCACGCTCTGCTGCAAGTTTCTTTGCATAAGGTGTGGCTGGGACTCCACCACCTGCTACAGGTTGTGGCGCTGCTGCCACAGGTGGTGGTGGTGTCACTGGAGCTGCTGCCACAGGTGGCGGGGGTGGTGCTGTCACCTTGGGAGGAGGAGGTGGTGGAGCTGCCTTTGGAGGTGGTGGAGGGGGTGGTGGGGGTGTAGAAGCTGGCTTTGACCCACCCGGTGGTTGGTCATCCTCCGGTTTGGGAACATAATCCTTAAATGCTGCAATATCTCCCTCCTCTTCCACGATTATACACAACAGCTGAAAAAATAGCAATACACACATGTTGACTGGTATAATTCTTACATGCATCTTATCTCTGCAACAAAAATGTATCTGACAAGGAAAATTCTGTGTTTTGTTACGTACAACAATCATCAGAAAAGACTTTGTCTGTGTTGTTCATTAGCCTACTGTTACGTACAACAATCATCAGAAAAGACTTTGTCTGTGTTGTTCATTAGCCTACTGTTACGTACAACAATCATCAGAAAAGACTTTGTCTGTGTTGTTCATTAGCCTACTGTTACGTACAACAATCATCAGAAAAGACTTTGTCTGTGTTGTTCATTAGCCTACTGTTACGTACAACAATCATCAGAAAAGACTTTGTCTGTGTTGTTCATTAGCCTACTGTTACGTACAACAATCATCAGAAAAGACTTTGTCTGTGTTGTTCATTAGCCTACTGTTACGTACAACAATCATCAGAAAAGACTTTGTCTGTGTTGTTCATTAGCCTACTGTTACGTACAACAATCATCAGAAAAGACTTTGTCTGTGTTGTTCATTAGACTACTGTTACGTACAACAATCATCAGAAAAGACTTTGTCTGTGTTGTTCATTAGCCTACTGTTACATACAACAATCATCAGAAAAGACTTTGTCTGTGTTGTTCATTAGACTACTGTTACGTACAACAATCATCAGAAAAGACTTTGTCTGTGTTGTTCATTAGCCTACTGTTACGTACAACAATCATCAGAAAAGACTTTGTCTGTGTTGTTCATTAGACTACTGTTACGTACAACAATCATCAGAAAAGACTTTGTCTGTGTTGTTCATTAGCCTACTGTTACGTACAACAATCATCAGAAAAGACTTTGTCTGTGTTGTTCATTAGCCTACTGTTACGTACAACAATCATCAGAAAAGACTTTGTCTGTGTTGTTCATTAGCCTACTGTTACGTACAACAATCATCAGAAAAGACTTTGTCTGTGTTGTTCATTAGCCTACTGTTACGTACAACAATCATCAGAAAAGACTTTGTCTGTGTTGTTCATTAGCCTACTGTTACGTACAACAATCATCAGAAAAGACTTTGTCTGTGTTGTTCATTAGCCTACCGTTACGTACAACAATCATCAGAAAAGACTTTGTCTGTGTTGTTCATTAGACTACTGTTACGTACAACAATCATCAGAAAAGACTTTGTCTGTGTTGTTCATTAGCCTACTGTTACGTACAACAATCATCAGAAAAGACTTTGTCTGTGTTGTTCATTAGCCTACTGTTACGTACAACAATCATCAGAAAAGACTTTGTCTGTGTTGTTCATTAGCCTACTGTTACGTACAACAATCATCAGAAAAGACTTTGTCTGTGTTGTTCATTAGCCTACTGTTACGTACAACAATCATCAGAAAAGACTTTGTCTGTGTTGTTCATTAGCCTACTGTTACGTACAACAATCATCAGAAAAGACTTTGTCTGTGTTGTTCATTAGCCTACTGTTACGTACAACAATCATCAGAAAAGACTTTGTCTGTGTTGTTCATTAGCCTACTGTTACGTACAACAATCATCAGAAAAGACTTTGTCTGTGTTGTTCATTAGCCTACTGTTACGTACAACAATCATCAGAAAAGACTTTGTCTGTGTTGTTCATTAGCCTACTGTTACGTACAACAATCATCAGAAAAGACTTTGTCTGTGTTGTTCATTAACCTACTGTTACGTACAACAATCATCAGAAAAGACTTTGTCTGTGTTGTTCATTAGCCTACTGTTACGTACAACAATCATCAGACTTTGTCTGTGTTGTTCATTAGCCTACTGTTACGTACAACAATCATCAGAAAAGACTTTGTCTGTGTTGTTCATTAGCCTACTGTTACGTACAACAATCATCAGAAAAGACTTTGTCTGTGTTGTTCATTAGCCTACTGTTACGTACAACAATCATCAGAAAAGACTTTGTCTGTGTTGTTCATTAGCCTACTGTTACGTACAACAATCATCAGAAAAGACTTTGTCTGTGTTGTTCATTAGCCTACTGTTACGTACAACAATCATCAGAAAAGACTTTGTCTGTGTTGTTCATTAGCATGCTTCACAACATAAAGACTAAGTTAATTATTTCTGGGAGGAGTTTTTTCCCTTGGTGATTAGCATAATTATTCCTAAATGTGAATGTATGTAGCAAAGTTATAATTAGTGAAAGATTTTTTTTTCTTAATAATAAAACCTTTATAAATGAATACCTTTCCTATGGGAATATCTTTGGTACCCTCCTCCACAAATATCCTGGCAATGTACCCCTCCTCTGAGGCTTCAAATCCCATGGTGGCTTTATCTGTCTCAATGTCAGCTAACAGGTCCCCCTCGGAGACCTTATCCCCCTCCTTCTTCTGCCATTTACTGATAGTTCCTGTCTCCATTGTAGGAGACAAAGCAGGAAGGACAACTTTTGAATGGGTGGGCAAGTCTGTTTATAATCAGAGTTTTATTTAAATGTTAGTAAATGAAAATAATTCTGTACATTTCTCATGTTTAATTTAATAATACACAAAGTATAAGATATCAAATAAAAAATGAATTTAAAGAGAGTTGACAACATTCAAATGAAAGTTAATTATTACAAATTCAGTCAACATTTTATATAAATTATTCATAAATATCATTTGACAAAAGAAAAAAAAATAGTATCAAAGCTTGTTATCTTGAACTCAAAAAAAAAAATGAGAAAAAACTTTGAGATATCCAATGGATTTGAGATATTGAAGATACAATACATAGAGAAAAGGTGATTGTGACTTAAAAACTCACTTTGACATACCCATGGTACATGTATTCGAGATACTGAAGTTCAACTGTACTTTACCTGCAGAACTGTAATATCTGTTGAATACATTGCTCTCTGACACTCTTAAAAGATTACTTCCTTTTGAAACTTGAGGATATCCTTTGAATCTGCTGAAATGTATAACAGTACCTGTTATTATGAGTTTATAAGGTCCTTTACTAGGGGGAGAGCATTATACACGACATGTATGAGCAGCATTACGAGATTCACTACAGAAATGCACAGATATTACAAACATTGTAAAAATCTGACTAACTTTATTTGATAGAGTTATTACTTTACGACAATAATGTGTCTGACGATTGAAAAAAAGCTTGACTATACCAAGAATATTTGATAATATCTACCATGGAGATAAGCTTCATGCTTTGTACTTTTTTTTAGAAGATACAGCTAAACTTCGAAATCTCGAACACAGATATCTTGAATACCCTGGATATGTCGAAGTAAGGCCGCGGTCCCGACGAAATTTGCTTTATAAATGATTAAAATAAACCCCTCTATGTCGAACACGGTAATGTCGAATACCCCGGTTATCTCGAAGTAAAATTGTGTACCTATTCATTAAAATCACATGTGTTATCTCGAAGTCAGGATAATTTTCCGCTCTGATGATCAAGTCCGTTAGGTAAACTGAATGCTCTATTGATAACACCCACCTGTCTGTCACGCTCGGGTTACCTGTGTTCCTGTGATCAACAGATAATTAATAGCGCGATAATCATACGAAGTGTATGTATGGCTTACCTTGATTGTAATTATGCAAGCAAAAGTTTGTGTGTATAAGTCTAATGCATAGGTGTGGATGACACGTTGTTTTGTGGCTTGGGTACGTTTATCTTGATAATCACTATTTAATGCTGTGAAATATGCGCGCATACAAAGTTTATGGATATGAAAGTGAAAATCATAAACATCGCAGTGAAACAAAATTCTGTAATTTGATGCAATTAGAATTTATTTTCCCTAAATGAGCGTGCAGAATTTATAATCGTCCGTACACACCAACATGTGAGCGTGTGTCGCAGTGAAAAACTTGTGCTGTAGTGCCCTGTGATTCAGTGTTGTTCTGTTGTTAGACAAAAGTGAGTGATTCTTCTTTTGCATTTGATTTTATTATCATGGTAAAATAATCTTCTTTTAACTGATTATACATATATGAACATGTTTTTCCAATAAAAGAAAATGTATACTTCGTTTTTTATTCTGACAGCGATCGGTTTCAAATTTACAATGCATAGACGATATCCGGTTATGTACACATAGGAAACGATGCTAGCGGTTGACCTGCCACGTTGGTAGAAGGATTATACTTCTGTGCATATTATACAAGCCTTTTATTTTGTGAATTATGAAGAAGATGTAATTTTTTTTTTTTTTGATCGCTAAATACATGTACATGCATATTAAAGAAATCGTATACAGAATTTCAAACAAGAAGGAATTTAACATGTTTTTACTATTAAGTACATGTTCACTGCACTAAGTTTATTTGAAGTTCATTTGAATTATAACCCTCGATATGTCGAACCCCCGGATATCTCGAAGTTCATCAACGGTCCCGTCAACTTTGAGATAACGAAGTTTAACTGTATATATTTTCATTTTATGATTTTATTTTATTTGGCGCACCTATGAAAGGAGGTTATTTGTCACCATTTTAAAACTTCACAATAAAATCTGTCACATTTATTTACCAGGGTCCCATAAATTTCAAGGCTTGACTTTTAATTTTTATGAGTATGTAACAGGAAAGGAGAAAATGCAGACCAGACCCAGATTTGAACCCAGGCTCCCTGAATCTCCAGTCAGGTGCCCTTGCAACTGAGCTATCTGGTCACCTGCAATCGACCCATCTGACTGCAACATTCTATCCTCCTTAAAGGTCTTCATCCCCTGAAGACATCAACCCAGGCTCTCCCCTGGCAGATCTTTCACCTGTCACTTCCAGGGCATGGCAACAAATTAACAGAGAGGAGAAAAATGTGATGGACCAGACTGAGATTTGAACCCATGATGGCTGAATCTTTTGTCAGGTTCTTTACCAGTTGAGCTTCTGATCACTGGTGATCTAATTCCAGTTTGGTCCCTTGCATTTCTTTCCTTTCCTGTTACAAGTACTAGACCAGTTGGGCTCCTTCCCAAAATTTCTACTAGACCTCATCAAAAATCCACTAGCCCAGTCCTAACAGGAACTTGTAGATTTACTTCTTATAACCGTTTTTAAATACAGACATCATTTCCTGCATGTGTCAAGATCAACTATAAAAAACTATACCATGTCTTTTTGATAAATTGCAGCCAACTAAATCGGGCAAGAAAATTCGTACTGTGCTTTACTCCCAGGTTTCCATATGTAGTTTTCCTTTTTGTCCTCGACAACAGCCCTAATGGGTGTTATTGGGATTATTAATCATTTGAAGTGGGTAGTTTGGAGGTTCTTAAGGGAATGTTTATTCCTCTCATGGAAGTGTCTTAGGAAAAGGACTATTTTAAAGAACAGAGGTGATGAATCGGTCTCCATAATACGGGGAATTAAAACGAAAACAAGGGTTGAAGCGGGAAAAGGGGTCAAAGACAGCGTCTTTCCTGGTATATTTAGTAGTTTGTATATGATTTTTTATTTCATGATTTTTTTTTTTTACACACCAGGAGCAAGCCCCTGTAATTAACAGGTCCGGCACAATCTCTTGATTTAGCTATATAGCTTGATTTAGCTATATAGCTTTATTAAGCTATTCAGAATAGCTTGATTTAGCTATTTTATCACACCTTTTTCTTGAATGTGTTATTTTCTCAGCATGCACAAAAAGTCGCACCTTGGTGCAGTGATAATATTCAACCTTGAACTCTTCTGAAAATAATGTATGTAAAAATCAGTCATCAAATTGCGTCTCCTTAAAAGACTTTGTACTCAAAGTTCTTAAAGTTTTGGGGCTATATAAAGCAATTGATACAGTTACTTCTTCAATGAAATTATAAAGGAGGCCAATTATGGTCAACAAGATAATTGATTGGTAATAATTCAGTACAATGAGAAGCAATCATACTTATCCACGCCTCAACGCACACAGGGTAGTGTACAGTTACTCAAACAATGGAAATTCATCTTTTGCTTAAAAGTATTCATATGCTGCAATGTTAGAACTATCTTTGATTTTGCTTGTTGTCTTGATACCCCATAGTAAATATATGAATAGTCAAATACATTCAACTTTTTGTCTATTTCTTACAAAAAACATTTTTCTGAAAAACTGTATATAAACAGCTTTATCAAGCTATTTTGAATAGCTTAATAGAGCTATATAGCTATTTCAAGCTATATAGCTAAATCAAGAGATTGTGCTGGACCTGATTAACAGTATTGAGATTGGGTGCATGATGTCACGTTTACCTGAATGCCCTAGCCGCACTGGCAGATTTTGTGGAGGCTACTCTCAAAGATACCGAACCTGACTTTTTGCACTTGGATAACACCCTCGCCAGACTCTGTGGACGCAGCATAACGAGTTTGTTCTGCCGATCGTCCAAAATACAAGTCCCAATGTCACCGGAAGTTGTCTGGAGTCAACGTTCTGTCTATTTTCGTATTCATCGTTTTTTTTTATCTATTAATAAATAACGTCATCCGATTTGCTTAACACTTAGTTTTCATTATTATCAACGATAATATTTTTCAAGATTTAGTATAGGCCTAGCTGAAGTTGAAATACGAAAATACAGACAGAGGTGTATCCATGGTCACGAATAAATTAATGGCGGCCTCCATGCATTGAGAGAAGAATTTGTAAACACTACAGAATGCCAGCTGGTATGTATATACTATATATTTAACATTATTCATTGAATGGATTTTTGCTGCTTATGTTTTTAAACATATTTAATAATGGTTTAAAGCTAAAAAAAACTCATCGTAACAAGGATTATTGTGACCTATTTTGACACACATATTTCATAGTAAAGCTTCTTAAAATCATATTGTATTACAGAAAATTTAACTGGTAAGATTGCATTATTCAAATACACTGTGGGGTCATTTTTATACTTTATCGTGGTTGCTGGGGCTTATTTAAATGTTAACAGCAATTTCTTTTATAAAGCATTATTGCAACATTTTAACAGCATATTTGGAAAGAAGATATAATCGAATATAACTCTATTTAGCACTGTGAAAGGCCTGTAAAATTTATCTTATTTCGCTTTATAATATGTGAGTATGTCGGTCATTTTGATTATCATGTTTTAGAGATATATTCTCACGTACAGTTTCCTTGTGATTGTTTTCGGTATATACTAATTAATTAATCAGTTCATCAATTTTATCTGTGAAGGTTTCAAAGGGGTATCATTATATATGTATGTGACGTTAAATCTGAAGCGAGGATGAGCTTTAAGTCTGTCGTATTCAAAATAAGCAATTATTTTTGTCAACATTTATTTCTTACAAGATTCCTGGTGATTTTAAGTTTACTCTTGCTTACGGTTTATGAGTGATTCATGTTATTGCTATTTTTTGGGTGGTGTACAAGGTATAACAGGAGAGATTAATTTTTGCAGCAGATGAAACCCATTCAAAACAAGGAACTAAGGCTGTGACTTTTGACCTAAACCCACGACCTGGTATTGTTATATACATTGTTGATATGGTGTATTTTCGGTGTTGCTAATTTCTGGTGATTGTCCATGTGGTCAGGCCCACCTGCATTTCTAAGAACCTATTCTCCATCACAAGCTTTATCGCTTTATAATCACAATGATAAATAAATTAAACACATTGCACCAATTGATGATTGCACATTTACAGATATGTTTATATGTATCTGTACCTGAATCCACGAAAGCAGGGGATAAATATTGAGTACCATGATTATTTAGTTGAAAAACAATTTATCAAAGTTGTTTTTTTTTTTTTTTTTTTACTTTTCCTAATTTTTATCATGTACTGGTAATCTAAATGCTTAATGTAGAATTTGCTTTCTGCCCAGAATTTAAATAATTGAATTGGTATTTGTCTACTTTTTTAAGCTTTCGCACAACTTGATACTAGTGTCTATAATTTCTTACAGAGACTGTAGGCAGCGATCAGAATGGTAAGGGGTTTGGTTTTCGTTGTGAGGGAAATTACGAAAAATTTAGCACTAGTGATTAGAACATTAAGGGGCCCTTGGATATAACTGATTGCTTTCTAGTTATAGTACTGCAACTAATAAAACGAACACACATGTTTGATGTTGACTTTTTTGTCCCTGCTTTATTATTACAGTACATTAAATCATTAATTACATGACATAAAACTTACTGGGAAAATCATTAATATTTATAAGTAAAATTATGAAGAGCTCCGCGCTCATGTTGGAGAAGAGTTGATGCAAAGCTTCTGTTTGGTTCCTGCCATAGCTTTATATCATGCAATAAGTGGAAAGGCTTTATGTTGTGGGTGTGTTGTACATATATGACTTAAGTATAAAGCAAACCAATGAGGGAAGTCGGGTAATAAATAATATAAATTCTGATTTACACCTTTTCTTTAAAACTGGAAACCAAACGAATTCAATAACTGATTAACCCACTTAAAGTTTCTGATTTTCTTTTTTGCACAACAATAAATATTTTTTCCAGGTGCAGATATACCAAAACTTTATCTTTCAGTGAAAAGACAAAATTGTATCGAGCTGCACAAAAATAATATTTTATTATTTATCCCAATGTTACAGATAAAAAAGATAAAAAGAAGGAAGAAGTGCCTGCTCCACCTACAAATGGCGTCTACATCTTCCCTAACGGAGACAAATATGGTAAGTAGATCTGTATGTCCAACATCTTCCCAAACGGATAAGTGTTCCATATAGTTTACATCCTCCCTAACGAATATGAATACAGAAATAGAGCTCATTTCTAACTGACACAGTAACGATAAGTTTACTAGCGTCTTCTCCAATGGATACAAATAAGGCTGGTACTAATCTCGACGAGATTAGTCGAGACTAAAAATTTTGTACTGACGTCTCTTTCCTAACGGATACAAATGCAGTAAGTATAAAGCTCAATAGCTTACACCTTCTCTAACAGATACACGTAGAGATCCATTGTTTACATCTTTCCTAACTCATTATCTAGAAGGGCTCTATAGTACGGAAGCGTATTACGGCCACAGAAGTATCTTTTATAAATTTGTCAGCATCTCCCATAACACATATCATTGTAAGTAGTAATCTACAAGAGGATTTTCATTTTCCTCAACGAAGACTGATACTTAAATACTAGAAAGATTCATTCACCATAGGTTTCTACCCCCTCCCACATCCAATACCCAGACAAAAGCGGAAGCCTTTCCATGAATGTAAAGTGTATACTTCTTCCCTAACATAGACAGAAACAATAAGAAGGGCTACACTAACTCGGATGACATTCAATAGGATGCAGAGAAAATGACCCTTCGTCGCAGGTTCAAATACCACTGCGAAGTGACACAAAGCAAGTAACCAAGCAAGGGTGTTCTTGACTCAATCTCGTGTTCTTGTCTCAGTCTTAAAACTACTGAGGCCTCACGGAAGCAATATATACTTTTCCTTACTTATGCAGACAGAATAAGGAAGGGTCTGTTTTAAAAGTAATTAATCCTCCGTACCAATCCAAATAAACTGCGGTTCTTGTACCATTTTATCGAATCGAATTTCTCAGAACTCTTAAGAGAAATAGCTGAATTTTATACACAAACAGAGGAGACAGTTTTTGACTCGGTCAGAACATTATTTGTTGTGTATTACATATGAAATTTAGCTAGTGATACCCCACCCTTACTGACAGCTGTTATATAGTTTTCAAGAATGTACTGATGCCTATGCTTTTTAAATTAAACATTTGTCTTTTCGCAATTAGATGGAGAATATCAACATGGTAGTGACGGTTCACTAGAGCGGAACGGTCACGGTGTCCACACGACAACAGACGGGGCAGTGTATGAAGGAGAGTGGAAGGGAGATAAAATGAACGGAAAGGGAAAACTGACTCACCCCTCCGGGGCGGTGTATGAGGGGGACTTTGTTAATAATCAATTTCATGGTCAAGGAAAATATACCTGGAAAAATAACTCATTTTATGAAGGACAGTTCAACGAGAATAAGTAAGTTAGTTAGCAGGCGTAGAACTACATGTAAATAATCATACACGATTTTGTGTTCTTAACAGAGGAGGGAAACCTATTTCTCCCCGAAAGTCATTTACATGTATTTTAAACTAAGCGAAATAATTCAAGACTTTTGCTGATTAATATATGTACATTTGTATTAATAACATGTGGTTAACACATCTATCCAAGAAAATAAATAAAAAAAAAATAAAATTAAAAAAACAGGTAATTAAAATTTCTGTCTTGAATAAAGATTTTTAATGATCCATTTTGCACTAAATAATTTTTCGTAAAATATACATCAGATTTGCATGCTTCGCCAATTATTCGAAATTCTTATCTAAATTAGCCTTACTTTACTTAAAAAGTGAATTCCATTTAATGCAGGATGGAGGGCACCGGACAATTTACTGATACTGAGGGGCAAATGTGGACGGGGACTTTCCGATATAAAGCTGCCCCAGGGCTAAGGTTTGAACTCAAGATGGATTAAGAAAAGATAAAAAAAAAAAACGAGGCTGTGCTGGAGTTACAAACTTAGTAAAAGTAAAGACACACATTTTCATTATGATCACATGTAAATATCTCATGAACGGTTGCAAGTACTATGTATTGTATATTTGTATTTATGTGAAATAATAAATGCTATTCATAAAAAGCATGAATTTGATAAACCTGAAGAATTTTAGGAAAAGAACAAATCTGAGTTCCAAAAGAAAAACTTGACACAACGAAACAGTGACTTTTTGTTTTATTACAACTGGACCCTACGTTTGCAATGATGTGATCTTATGACTGACATAATGATTTCACTAAGTTATTGTGTGTAATGTTAGAATGATTGTCATTTGAGTGGAGACCAACACATGAATGGATTCTGGGATGAGTGGAACAATTCCTATGGTGACCAGATCTATCATAGTATGTCACTCAGGCTGTGGGTAGATCCTCTATGGCGTCCTCTGTCAATCCACACAATCTCCGAAAAACCTGGCCCTCTTGTCGAATCCACTTATTACTCACTATAAAATACAATATCACAATCTATATCTGTGATAAAATACAATATCACAATCTATATCTGTGATAAAATATGATATCACAATCTATATATCTGTGATAAAATACGATACCACAATCTATATATCTGTGATAAAATACGATATCTCAATCTATATCTGTGATAAAAAACAATATACATGTAAGTTTAATAAATACAAGTTCTGGTATTTTAATGGTCCTTATTTTATTATTTTTTAATTATCTCACTTTGTCTTGGATCGTGATATCCGCCTTTGCTATGATGGACTAAAATAGGAACCTCAATAAGTTTCCCCCCTTATTTCCATAGATATATAATTATATAAACATGTATATAATTTAAGACTGTTTAGCATCCCAGAATCCGGAATGTTTTATTCATACAGTCTAGTTGAGGCTCTATATGTGCAATGTACTTGCTAATATTAGCTGTGGGGTAGGGGTAAGCTGGTTGTTGAAGACATCTCTCTCTTTTTTTAAGGTTTGTTTACCTATGCATAAAGTTATTTTGTTTATTGTTGACGTATGTGAGCGCTGTTAAATTGTAAGGAAGAGCATACCATTACAAAGTTAAGCGTTTTTAATTTGTAAGAAATAGCGGAAAGTTTAATAATTTGGACACAGTGGTCCTTCAATCTCCTTCCTTGCATGTTAATTGTTTCCTGCTTATTTATATAAATATTTTCATATCATTCTAGAAGTGTTAGAATAATACCCCATTTAGATCCGATTAAGACGGGACAACCCGCGTGTAGTGTTCGGGAATCCTCCTCTCCGCTCAGTTTTAAATTATACCAAAATGCAGCGCCTCCCTGTAGCAAAATAAAGTTTGAGACAATCAAAGGTTTACTACTTTCATTGGGTATAAACAATTTAAAAGTTTGATTTTTCACAAACTGTCTATGCGTAGTAATTTATGGTACCTTAGCGACCGGTATTCTAGCCTTGACTTTCGGGAACACTGTAGCACCACCAGCTTTTACGTCATTTAGCTGTTATAACAAGAAAATCTAGTAAAAAGAGTGTTCTAACTAAAGTCTCCTAAATCGCTACCTAACAATATCTATATTACTGTAATATCCATTGATACGTTAATACCACAATAATCAGTGTGCCTGATACGCACAATCCATTTTTGGTTTCTTTTCTTAGTAGAAAATTAAGGTAGTGAAATTGATTGGCTCGTGGTTTAAAAAAGAAAAAAAAATAACTGCCGGGCACCGACCTCTACTGATGAAATCAACAACTACAGCTGTGTTTGGTGCTTACGTAAAACATCCACGTCGCTATTCGATCCCCCGAACTCCGAAGGTCCTCCGAATCCAGAATATTGACGGGTGCCCCAAGTGGATACCTCTATAACAAATAATACATTTTATCTTTTTTCATAGCTTTAATTCTATTTTTCTATATTGTTCTATCCGAATAAACTGATTTGAATTATACTAAGACTCAATATGCTTTCCTCGATCTATTTACAGAAAGTTTTATAACTATCTCTTCAAACATCTTGCTTGAAACACTAATGTAACTTTGTTTTAATAACCTCATTTGTTGCAAAATATTGTCCCATCCACATAAACTATTTGGTACATGTATAATTAAGATCGACATATTTTCCTTATGGCAATTTTATACAGTTTTAACATATTTCGTTAAACATTTTGCTTTAACCCCCCTCCCCCTGGGGGATTCAAGATCGTTTAATCATAATAGTCCATACTTATACACATCTACCTGTAAGTCTTCAAATACATGTCGTCATGACTTTTTTGTAAGTGTGAAACTCACCATTTATATGAATGGTGGATCTTGTACATTAAATTCAAGTACTTGTAATACTGATATTATAATAGAAGAAATTAAACTTACCATGTAATCATGATGGACTGTATACATGCCACCAACTCCGTAGTTCAGCACCTACAAATTGTTAATATGCTTTACATTCTTTTTACAAGAACTCTCTAATCTTGGATTGACTTGAATTTTCCCAAACATTCAAACAAATTATAGAAACTATTTTCTAAGGAAGACCTGGAATTTTTCCGAGTGACTTAAGACTTGTTTATACGTTGCACTCAGCCCTGTTGTAAGTTTGATCCTATTCTCCAATCTAACGAGCTCTCTATGTTCATCTGTACCAATCCAACATCTAGAAGAAAACGTGTTACTTGAACAGGAAAAAATAAGGGAAAAAGAAAACGATAGAAACATAGGAAATGAAACGGAAGAAAAACCTGACAAATTCCATCCTCATAAGATCGGGGGTCATGAGTCCACTAGTGACCGTGTGAGTTCAGGGGTCATGAGTCCACTAGTGACCATGTGACCTTGTAAGGATGGACAAATTCGGTTCAACACAGCACTTCTAGAAAAATGAGACTTACGTTTGACTAACCCTAACATCATCCATTTGACCGTAGCGTGTCTCCCCGTTAGGTCCACTTCCCTCTAAGAACACTGTGGATCTAGAGAACTTAAAAGAAGGTACATTGTTACATTATTCACTGTACTAAAGCAATACCTGCATTGTCTATAAAATATGGGAGACATAAAATTCAAAATATAATGTAGCTGATATATATATTCCAATAACTCATCTTAGAAACAGCGTTAAGTAGTCTAGTCAATAACTTTATAGGGAACGAAACATTAAAGGTACCGTATCTATCAACAGAGACATTTTATGTGTGTCTCTGCTATACATCTGAAACAAAAGCAAAACATACCCCTTTTAGGGCAATGGATTTTAGAAGATTTATGTAGTCAGGTGAGATAACGTCATGAAAGAGGGAAATTCTTGGTTCATAATTCACAACTTCTTCTTTTCCCCTGTAATATGGCACCAGTGTTTTTCGCCAGAAGCAACGGAGTTTGGACAGTTCCTGTGCTGTCTACAAAACGTTCTGATATTTCAATTTATCATATGTTTATCTGTATCATACAGAAAAAAAGTTATAGAAACCGTGGATTTTGTTAAATGTTTGAAACAGATGTGGGTTAACTTTACTTTTTGATCTTCCCGACAGAGGGCCTCGTACATAGGGTCACGTGGTTCTGGCTCTGTAACTGTTCCATTGTTGCTTGTTATACTGGATTGGTAAAATGCCGTGTCCCTCAAAATACCACGGTTACCTAGACATATCAAAGGTTACCTAAACACATCAAAGGTTACCTAGACATATCAAAGGTTACCTAAACACATCAAAGGTTACCTAGACATATCAAAGGTTACCTAAACATATCAAAGGTTACCTAGACATATCAAAAGTTACCTAAACATATCAATGGTTACCTTAACATATCAATGGTTACCTTGACATATCAATGGTTACCTTGACATATCAAAGGTTACCTTAACATATCAAAGGGTACCTAGACATATCAAAGGTTACCTAAACATATCAATTGTTACCTTAACATATCAATGGTTACCTTGACATATCAAAGGTTACCTTAACATATCAAAGGTTACCTAGACATATCAAAGGTTACCTAATCATATCAATGGTTACCTTAACATATCAATGGTTACCTTAACATACCAATGGTAACCTTGACATATCAATGGTTACCTTGACATATCAATGGTTACCTAGACATATCAATGGTTACCTTAACATATCAATGGTTACCTTGACATATCAATGGTTACCTTGACATATCAAAGGTTACCTAAACATATCAATGGTTACCTTAACATATCAATGGTTACCTTGACATACCAATGGTTACCTAGACATATCAATGGTTACCTTGACATATCAATGGTTACCTAGACATATCAAAGGTTACCTAAACATATCAATGTATACCTTAACATATCAATGGTTACCTTGACATATCAATGGTTACCTTGACATATAATTGGTTACCTTAACATATCAATGGTTACCTTGACACATCAATGGTTACCTTGACATATCAATGGTTACCTTGACATATCAAAGGTTACCTAAACATATCAATGGTTACCTTAACATATCAATGGTTACCTTGACATATCAATGGTTACCTAGACATATCAATGGTTACCTTGACATATCAATGGTTACCTAGACATATCAAAGGTTACCTAAACATATCAATGGTTACCTTAACATATCAATGGTTACCAAGACATATCAATGGTTAATTTAACATATCAATGGTTACCTTAACATATCAATGGTTATCTAGACATATCAATGGTTACCTAAACAAGTCAATGGTTACCTAAACATATCAATGGCTACCTAGACATATTAATGGTTACCTAAACATATCAATGGTTACCTTAACATATCAATGGTTACCTAGACATGTCAATGGTTTTCTAGACATACTAATGGTTACCTAGACATATCAATGGTTACCTAGACATATCAAAGGTTACCTAGACATATCAATGGTTACTTAGACATATTAATGGTTACCTAAACATATCAATGGTTACCTTAACATATCAATGGTTACCTAAACATATCAATGGTTAACTTAACATATCAATGGTTACCTTAACATATCAATGGTTAACTAGACATATCAATGGTTACCTAGACATATCAATGGTTACCTTAACATATCAATGGTTACCTTAACATATCAATGGTTACCTAAACATATCAATGGTTACCTTAACATATCAATGGTTACCTTAACATATCAATGGTTACCTAAACATATCAATGGTTACCTAGACATATCAATGGTTACCTTAACATATCAATGGTTACCTAGACATATCAATGGTTACCTTAACATATCAATGGTTACCTTAACATATCAATGGTTACCTAGACATATAAATGGTTACCTTAACATATCAATGGTTATCTTAACATATCAATGGTTACCTAGACATATCAATGGTTACCTTAACATATCAATGGTTACCTTAACATATCAATGGTTACCTAAACATATCAATGGTTACCTTAACATATCAATGGTTACCTAGACATATCAATGGTTACCTAAACATATCAATGGTTACCTAGACATATCAATGGTTACCTTAACATATCAATGGTTACCTTAACGTATCAATGGTTACCTAAACATATCAATGGTTACCTAGACATATCAATGGTTACCTAAACATATCATTGGTTACCTTAACATATCAATGGTTACCTAAACATAACAATGGTTACCTAGACATATCAATGGTTACCTTAACATATCAATGGTTACCTAGACATATCAATGGTTACCTTAACATATCAATGGTTACCTCAACATATCAATGGTTACCTAGACATATCAATGGTTACCTTAACATATCAATGGTTATCTTAACATATCAATGGTTACCTAGACATATCAATGGTTACCTTAAAATATCAATGGTTACCTTAACATATCAATGGTTACCTAGACATATCAATGTTTATTCAAGGACAAAGATTGAAAATCATCGTAAATATTTATGTTATAACAAAATACATACTGGAGCACATTTATCTTGTAACTTGTAACACAACGATGAGAGAGAGAGAGAGAGAGAGAGAGAGAGAGAGAGAGAGAACTATAGGGGTAATGATTTAACTGTGTAATTTGAAAACCTTTGCTAATCGGGAAAATGAATAATATTGTAGAAGAAAAGTAAAACACATCTGAGAATATTTACAATTATTATATAACGTTTCATAAATAAAGATATTCTCAATTGCAGAAATCATAACGTGAACTTATAGTCCAAATGATTTCGATAAAAAGCAAAATTTCACAGTTACCAATTGAAAGAAGTAGTTGTCCTTATTTTGAGAGCAAATTAACATAATTTTTAAGAACGAGACAATATTGCAAACCCTGAACTTTCTTACCCAAACTTTGAAAAGGCTCCAACACAAGTGTTGCATTCTTGGACAGACCGAGCTGTAAGAGAAGGTATTTGTCATATTATGGATTTCGAAATTCTTTTCGAAAAAAAATTGTTAGATTTTAAAGATTTAATACGGAGATAACAAGAGTATTTAAGCTCAAAGTCCATTAAAACAACACAAATTGGGAGCAAAGCAAACACAAACTTCCAAAAACATCAGAGGTGGGATCAGGTGGCATGGAGGAGTGAGCATCCCCTGCCGACCGGTCACACCCGCCGTGTGCTCCATACATCGTGATACATCGCAAACATACTTAAAAAAATTTCGCAACACCCTATCTTCTTGGGAAGATATTTGGTATTTAAAAGCGAGACAACATTTTCACGAATTCTTGTTATTGTTATTGTTATATTAAAGTTCTGAGCATCGTTATATAGATTATCACGTTTAATACTACTAATATACGCGGGAATGAAATCTTCGCGAGCAGGCGGTCTGGTGTAATAAAATAGATATTTTGCGAATAAAAAGTGTTTTACTACGAAAGCCGGATAGGCTCATTTTTGACAAGACAAAAAAAATATTTAACTCGTTATAACGAGATAATTATCTCGTTATAACGAGTTAGTTATCTCGTTATAACGAATTAGTTATCTCGTTATAACGAGTTAGTATCTCGTTATAACGAGTTAGTATCTCGTTATAACGAGATAATTATCCCGTTCTCACGAGTAAGTTATCTCGTTATAGTTAGTATCTCGTTATAACGAGATAATTATCTCGTTATAACGAGTTAGTTATCTCGTTATAACGAGTTAGTTATCTCGTTATAACGAGTTAGTTATCTCGTTATAACGAGATAATTATCTCCTTATAACGAGTTAGTTATCTCGTTATAACGAGTTAGTTATCTCGTTATAACGAGATAATTATCTCGTTATAAAGAGATAAAAATTGATCTTAAGAGTTTATATTTCTGAGTAAAGAATAGACCATTATTTATAGGAAATATACAGAAGCGAGTAGATCAAATTTGTTTGAAGTGTGCGTGATAAAGATTTAATGGAACAACAGCATTCTAGTTTTTTGTGTTATTCCTTTGATTAGTGTTGTTTATTGAAAAGACCGAAGACAAATATACGGAAACTTATGACCGCCTCATGTGTTGTGTTATACCTTAAAATTGCAAAATAGAATTAGTGTCATCTTCAAATGGAATGTATATAACGTCAAAATTTTTTCAACTTGTACAAGGAGATCAGAATAAAATATATATATACTCTGGCTGATTAACTGCCCTGATCAAGTTTTCTTGACTTTGTTAAAATTATGATAATTTTTGCGTAATATTTTGTCGCAATAAAAAATGCATAGAAATAATCCCATTTAACGTCCATATTTTGATAATTTCTTGTCTGTTAACAAGGAATACCAGTTCAATTTTATCGTCTTAAAGGGGCAAGATCAAAATTCAATGTCAGACAAAAAAACTAAATTCACGTTGTTTTTATCACCAATCCCTCCTTCCCCTCAATAATAAATATGATGAATTTCAAGAACAATACTGTACTTATCACTTAATAATTTATATATTTCTTTTGTTTATTAAAAGAAAGAAACATTTTAATTTACCAAAATGGCATGAAATCTCATGTACAATATGTATTTTTGCGTTATTATCAATGTGGTAGAATAAAAAACTTTTGGGGCTCTTTATTCTACGGAAGCCACAATAAAAAGGTGAAGGTCAGCAGGCTGAAATGTAGTGCATGTAGGAAATTCACATGCCTCACTTTGACAATAGTAAAAACAGTTGACATTTTTGTGATCCTTTTTGGGTATAGAATGAAAGTTTATTATCTAAAGTTTACAATATGATATGCATTAATTAAGGTGTATTTCAAGCATAAATTATGCCTAAAAATATGTATTGTATAGTGAGACAGGATTTTTGATATTTTCACTCGTGCTTCGCACTCATGAAAATATTAAAAAAAATCCTGTCCCACTCGTGAAATGAATTCCATATCAGCTACAAAACATTGAATATCCTCCATTTATTAACCCCCCTCCCCCCCCCCCCCCAAAAAAAAATCATCAATCTCTTTTTGAATTTAAAATTATATGCTTGCAAAGTATGCATAACAAATATTGTGATGAGGAAAATAATTAATGATATTGCTTCAATGTTGTATTAATAATATACATGACTGTAGTATTAGCCCTATTCGTTGATCAATCCTAAGTAAAAAAAACTGAACTGGCTTTGTAAACTCTGTAAACTTTTTTGTTTTGTTTTGTAAACTCTGGTTTGATGTTTTGTCACCATGTGGTAAACATAAGATCCACCAAATAGACTTGGATCTCAAATAGGTCTACGTGAATCTCCACAGCTTGGACCCCCCCCCCCCCCCGGAAAAAAATATAAATAGTGAGTCATGACAGAATATTAGATAAAATGTCAATTAATATCAGCAGATCAGAAGATCAGATCTAACGTCTTATTACTTAGAAGGATGTAATATCATTTTTGCTTTATCATTCCTAATCATCGTGGACAATCTGCATAAGCTTAGTCACAAAGTTCAAGGCGAGGAAGGGGTGGGGGAGGGGGGGGGGGTAAACCAAGTAAAATATTTGACAAGCAAAAAAAAAAAAAAAAAAAAACAACAAAAAAAAAAAAAAAACAAAAACAAAAACAAAAAACAAAAGAGATTTGATATTCCAACTACGAGTATTCGCCATTATTTTCGAGAGATATTTACTCAGGTAAAAAAAAAATCTGGAGAAAGGGGCACAAAGATACTCTTGACCGCCCCCTTTTCAGAAAAGGTGGTGGGGACATTAGCCCCCTATTACTACGCCTATAATCTAACTGCTGATGTCTCACCATCCACCTTCATCAAAACATTTCTGAATCTCAAAAATAACATATGTATCACACTGTAATCGTATATATTATATGTTGCATAAACGCGTGCGATATGTTGCACTTATATTGTCTCTGATATTTAATTTTAGCGGTATAGGAATTGATACATGAAAGTGTATAAGTCGTCGAAAACATGTCGAAATAGTGTCATTCATCAGAAATGGTTGTCATAAATAAATTGCTAAAGTTTAAAGCAAGTATATTTGGCAATATTTTTTAAAGAAAAATATGGCGTCCTAATGCAACAATTTGAGGAGGCGTTCACGAATTAATGTGTAAATGTGTTCGCTTAGAGTTGCTATACTTATCAAAATATGATTATTGACAGCGAGATAGTTCAAGATTTAATCATAAGTAAACCCCAGAGCAAATTAAATTTTCAACCATTAATCAGTTGTTCAAGTCAAATTTGACCGATAGTTACTAGCTAAAAATTCAGTGGCATTAAAACTATACAGCTATTTTTATTTCTATATTGCTATTAAATCTTAAAATAAAGAGAAAACTATGTCGTTATAACGAGATAACTAACTCGTTATAACGAGATAATTATCTCGTCATAACGAGATAATTATCTCGTTATAACGAGATAACTAACTCGTTATAACGAGATACTAACTCGTTATAACGAGTTAGCTATCTCGTTATAACGAGATAATTATCTCGTTATAACGAGATACTAAATCGTTATAACGAGATACTAACTCGTTATAACGAGATAACTAATTCGTTATAACGAGATAACTAACTCGTTATAACGAGATAATTATCTTGTTATAACGAGATACTAACTCGTTATAACGAGATACTAACTCGTTATAACGAGATAACTATCTCGTTATAACGAGTTAATTTTTTTTTATCTTGTCAAAAATGAGCCTATCCGGCTTTCGTATTTTACAATACTCTAATAAACAACAAAAAATTGACAAGCGAGGATGATGATAAGATTCAATGCATCTATTAACCCATTAACAGTAGTGCATTGCCTGTCTTGCAGAGCTATGCTTTCTAAGAATCCAGTCACAAACTGTACACATAATTGGATTTACTTTATAAAAAGAGGCAGCTAATGCTCGAGCAACACGAATGACCCTTGATTCATTTTTTGAGAAACCGTCCTGCCCCTGTAACCTTCTGTACAAAGCTTCTAGCCACTTCATCTCAGAGTAGTCGTCCTTGGCGTGGTCAGCATACTGGGTCACTGTCAATACCTCGTCATCTGACATAGGTTGGTCAGCAGTATAGTTTAACACATTGCCATTGATCAAGTCATCTAGACTGAGTTTGTACACTTTCCATAAACGAAGAAGTGCGTGCGAGGCGCCATCAAGGTCGTACTTAGAAGGCCACAGACCAAGGCGCTTACTTACTAGTTGAACAGTAAAATTAAAATCTGAAACAAAAGCGTAAATATTAAATTTCATTTTTGTCAATGCCTTAACAACTATTTTTTTCAAACATTATTAATTTTTCATCAGAAAATGAATAAATAATTTCCCTGAATTTCTCATGTGAGTACCTTTGGCAGCGTCAGTGACTTCACAATTCTCACACCAAATGTCATCGAATACGGACTGCCAGTCCACCACAAATCGATATAAAAGGTGGAAGTCATTGACAGGATGTTCGATATAATGGGTACCATCTCTAATATTCTGTCGTTTGATTTTAAGAGACTCCGAAAATCTGAAGAAAAAAATTAAGTCTGCAACAGATGTCCCGATTATGGACTGTTGAATGAGAGTATATTATACTCCAAAATTAATGTGACTTTATCAATGGAAGAACAGCTGAAGGTGATATGAGGCTAATTTAATGACTCTATAAATCATATCTGAGTCTGAAAACAGCCTATTTGACATTCAATCAGCTAAAACAATGTAATATTACCATCGACGATCGCCACGTCAATATTTAACGGTATGCTGAAAACAAAACAGCTTTAATATAAATCCTAATGTATCACATTCTATATGAGCCCGGGGTTTGTTTTGTTTACTAGAGAAATACCGACATCTTACGAACGAACGTAACCAAAAAGGGGGATCGTTCATTGTATTCACAGTTGCATAATTGAATTCTTCAATGTTATTGAGATTTCAAAAGATAAAATTCCCGCAAGATACCTCAAAACTACTTCTTGTCGTAGTCGCTACCGTGACGCTACAATACATTTCAATGGACATTTAAACGAGCAAAGGGGTTCCGAAAAGGGAAATGAAGGGAAAATAAAAAATATCTTATTGTGAAGCATGGTCAAAGATTCTTTCTTACGGAAAAGAGGGCTAGGGAGAGGTAAAAAAATAAACAGAAAACAATGACCTTTTTGTTCATGCTACTGGCTAAACTTTGAACATGTAATTATAAAATTTACAGTAAAGTTGTTTTTTTTTTATCTGACTTTTTTATCTGAGTATATAGGGATGAGTAATGTAACTTCAACCAGCTGGGCAATTTCGATCTATCACGAGTACCAGATAAAGTTGTGTTTAATAACTTATATTGTGTATGTACGTACATCTATTTTCTGCAGAAAAAATTGACAATAATTATAGTTCTATGAGCGTAAGTTGCTCATTGGCATATGAAGATATCTAAGAAGAAGTTCTATGAACCTAAAAATTACGAACGGGCACCCCCCCCCCCCCCCCCCCCCGGCCGGATTCATGATTGGCTATGATCCATGTATACTGTAGCCAGGTTTAATTTTTCGCAGAATATAGTATTTCGAACAAGTATTTCTAAGCCATTACGAGGAATTATCACCTCTGACAATATCGAATAGAAAATTAATCAATAGCCATCCCTCACGTGACATATATGAGAATGTTTTTGCAACTAAAACTCATGCACATTTAATTCAAAATATTTATTTTTTACAAATCAAAATGCAATGCAAGTCA
The DNA here is from genome assembly GCF_033153115.1 of Saccostrea echinata. Classification (NCBI taxonomy): domain Eukaryota; kingdom Metazoa; phylum Mollusca; class Bivalvia; order Ostreida; family Ostreidae; genus Saccostrea; species Saccostrea echinata. The sequence continues at coordinate 16,723,732 of NW_026889763.1, forward strand.
GCTGAATAGAAATTGACCTAAGTTACCCCTGGGCACATGAATGCTGCGTCGGTGAGTAAATTTCAGACACGTAGTGTCAGCCAAATTTTGTTACATGTACAATGTAATATGATAATGTATGAAGAAAATATTATTCTGAAAAAATGTTGGACCCCCCCCCCACACACACACATACACATGAAAAAGGACTTTAGAGTTTGAACAATTCCTCCCCCGTTTTTCCTTGTCAGATTGTTCAGGTAAGTTGAATTTTTCTTTTCTGCCCCCTCTCCCCCCCGTCCTACTTTTAAAAACGAAAATAATATATGTTTCTGGTTTGACTAATGAAAAATGACGCAATAAATCTGCAGCATTCACGATTTTTACCAGAGAGAATTTATGACTGTATTAAAAAATGAAAAAGTATCAGTAGAAACTAACATATCAATGAAAACTCGTCTGTTCGGTTCATATGCCTGTGTGTGTAGGCACATTTGAAGCAGGCCTTGACAACTCAGTGAATCAGCGTAGTAGTCGTGCACTTGATGTCTTCAAATTATTAACATTGTGAAAACTGCTGTATCTTTTTGTCAGTATACTTGAATCACTCTTTTCTTGTTTTACAACAGGATAATATGATTTTTTTCCCCTTACAGATGACGCAAAATATAATTTCGATTATAGTTTTTTTTGGGGGGGTGGGGTGGGGGGGGGTGGTTTTTGTTTTTTGTTGTTTTTTTTTATATTGTAGCTTCGGTTGAAATTACTCTGTGTGCGGTCAAGGCTACCCTTCACATATAGAGTGTGTCTTGTAATTTTATATTCTGACGAATAATGTATGCTTAACAAACAATGACATAATGGAACATAACTTGAGTACAAAGAAAATTTAATAAAAAGAAACCCCTACCCTACCTAAATGCATAAATTGCAGCTTTTTTTATAATCCACATATTATCTATATAGATACTACAAATACAATAAAAAGCAGTCGCAAGATAAATTAAGTGAAGATCGTTTTGATACATTTGATACATCATCCAAAAAGATAACGTCTACCATATGAATGCTCGTTTATTTCTTTATAGTGATATTATATATAAAAGGACCTACCCTTCCTACTTTATGAATTAGTTACTTTTTCTTTCACTAAATACAATGGGGGGGGGTGTTTCCCGCCCTATTGCACATGCAAGTATTGCCTCATTTCACTTTTTTAAGGAATGTAGTATATGGAAATTTGTATTTCATGTATTTAGTCAAATGAAATGAAAACGGACATCTTATTCGATGAATTGAACTTAGACCCCCTCTACCTCTCCAACTCAAACATCTACTTTCAAAATAATACATTTTCCGAAGTAGTGACACCCATTTTCTGTTTTTTAATAGTTGATTTCTGTAACGTTGGAAAACAATGCTTATTTATTGTCATTTGTTCTCTCTCTCTCTCTCTCTCTTACAGACACATAAATGTACACTTTTAATACAAGGCACTATATATATGCGCATCACCTACTAACTTGTTGTCTTTGCACGGATTTATACAGGTATGAGGTTAGATTTTTTCATGCTATAAAACGTAACTTTTCCCCCAAGTGAACACATCGCGCACTAGTATATACGTATAATCACTGACGCATGACAAACGTTTTTCCTAATCCGTCTAATGTATTATATAGTATTTTCTTCTATTGTCCGCTTTTAATTCCATTGTAAGTGATTACAGAAAATTAGACAGGAGAAATTATCATTTACAAAGTAGTTAAAACACTATCCGTTTTATTATACACATATACTTAATTGTTCCGATTTTTAACTATATATATAGGTGCAATAACTGGTCCCGGGAAAACTACCGAGATACGGGAAGTTAGGGCGAGTTACGTTCGTTCGTAAGATGTCGGTGTTTCTCTACTAGAGAAATACCGACATCTTACGAACGAACGTAACCAAAAAAAGGGGATCGTTCATTGTATTCACAGTTGCATTATTAAATTCTTCAATGTTATTGAGATTTCAAAAGATAAAATCCCCGCAGGATACCTCAAAACTACTTCTTGTCGTAGTCGCTACCGTGACGCTACAATACATTTCAATGGACATTTATACGAGCAAAGGGGTTCCGAAAAGGGAAATACACATGTAAAAGGAAAATGAAAAATGTCTCATTTTGAAGCATGAAGTCAAAGATTCTGTCTTAAGAAAAAGAGGACGAGGGAGAGTTAAAAAAATAAACATAAAACAATGGCTTTTTTGTTCATGCTACTGGCTAAACTTTGTACATGTACATGTAAATCATATACGGTGCCAATTTTGATGCACCAGATGCGCATTTTAAGTTGCATAGTGAGTCAATATCATGTGTTTCTTTTAAGTTTTCTTTTTCCTGTTGGGGCAAACTAAAATTATTTTTACTTTTATTTTTCTCCACAAAAGTAGATTTTTTAGGTTCTGAAACCTTTAATTTTCTGAAACTTAATACTTTCAAGAGTTGAATAAAATTTGCATGTGTCTTGCAAAAATTTTACTTCTGTCAATTTTCCCGTTTGTCCGTCAGTGTCTCTTTAAACAAATTATGTCTCTTCAGTAGATTCCTTATTTTACGTTAGTACTTAATATCGCGAAATGGCCGAAGGGCGTCAAATCGCGAGAACAATAATTCGCGAATGGGTGATTTATCTAGAGATTTTACATACAGTAAAGTACCATAAAAATAAAAGCGAGTAATTTTATTTCGCGAGTGGTGCTTCTCGCGTAATTACGCGATAATTTATTCCTCGCGTTTATTTAGTAATCTACAGTAATGCTCATGCCGAATCGTTGGAAATCCGAAATATTTAATTTAAAAAATCAAAGAGCTGAAAAAGGGGGGGGGCAAAGACTGGAGCAAAATTACATCGAAGGATCGTATGTATCTAAGAAGAAGCCTCATCAACCGAAAAATTACGAACGGGTTTTTTTTCCCACGGATTCATGATATGGCTATAATACATGTACATGTATACTGAAGCCGGGTTTCAATTTATTTTGATAGTTTTCTTAGCCGTTACAAGGAATTATCACCTCTGAGAATATCTGTGTAGAAAATTAATCAATAGCCATTCCTGACGTGACATATATGAAAATGTTTTTGCAACTGAAACTCATGCACATTTCATTCAAAATATTTGGTAATGCAAATCAGCTGAACAGAAATTGGCCTTAGTAACTCCTGTCCACATGAATGCTGCTTCGGTGATTAATTTTCAGACACGTGGTATCAGCCAAATTAGGTTAGACCATCTTTAAAAAATGTTTCTTTGTCCTCACCGACTGGCTAAAAATGACCCACTCAAAACTTGTTAAACCTAAGGAAACGATAATTTTTTCTCCTGAATTTTCTTTCTCCATCAATAAGAATGTTGAGATTATCTGGAATGATGTATGAAGAAAATTTTCTTTCGAAAAAAGTTGGAACCACCCCCCCCCCCCCACGCGTGAAAAAAAAGTTTTTGAGTTTAAACCCCCACCCCCTTTTTTGTTTTTGTTTTGTTTTGTTTTGTTTTTTTTGCTTGTCAGATTTTTTTTCTCTGGCTCCCCCAACCCCCCCCCCCCCCACTTTTAAAAACGAAAATTGTATGTTTCTAATTCGACTAATGCATAAAAAATAAATCTGCAGCAATATTACTTTTACCAGAAAGAATTCATGACTGTTTTAAAATATGAAAAAAAAAATCAGTAGAAATTACTTCCACACATCAGTGAAAACTCGTCTGTTCTGTTTATTTGCCTGTGTGTGCAGGTACATTTGAAGCATGCCTTGACAACTCAGTGAATCAGCGTCATGCACTTTATGTCATCAAATTATTCACATTTTGAGAACAACAGTATTATAATATTTTTGTCAGTATACTTAAATCAATCTATGATTTTTTTCTTAGAGATGACGCGAGTTATAATTTCCACTATAGTTTTTTTTCTCTGTATATTAGAGTTTCGGTCGAAATTACTCTGAGTGCGGGGTCAAAGTTACTCTTCAGGTATAAAGTGTATCTTGTAATTTTATATTCTGACGAATAATGCATGCTTAACAAACAACGACATAATTGTACATAGCTTGTGTACAAAGAAAATTTAATAAATATACACCACCCACAGACATATAGCATCAGAGGGGCCTGTCCCCACCTTTTCCACACATTACTTTTTACTGTTGGAAATGTTCATTGAAAGGCTTGTTGCCCCCCCCCCCCCACTTGTTGCAGTACAGTCAAATAAGGCTAATGTAGTAATGTATGTAAAGAAAAATTGGTACTGAAAGAAGGTTGTTTTTTTTTTTTTCTGGCTGCCCCCCCCCTCCCCCACTTAAAAAATGATGCTACATGTACGTCTGTGACCCTGCCCAAATGCATAATTTGCAGCTTTTATAATCCACATATCTATACAGATATAACATATATCATGAAAGGCAGCCGAAAGATAAATTAAGTGTAGATTGCAACATAATACATCATCCAAGAAGATACTGTCTATCATATGAATGCTCATTTATTTCTTTGAAGTGATATTTCACATAAAAAAAACCCTAACCCTTCTTTCTTTATGAAGTTACTTTTTCTTTTACTCGATACGATATGGAAAAAAATTACTGCATATGCATACATTGCCCCATTCCACTTTTATAAGGATTGTAGTACATGTATATGGATCGTAGTATTCCATGTATTTACTTAAATGTAATGAAAATGGACATTTAATTCGATTAGTTGAGCTTTGACCCCCTCTCCCTCCCCAAGTACACAAACATACATGTATACGCGCGACCACTTTAAAATTATTACGTTTTCCGGAGAAGTGCCAACTATTTTCTGATTTTTAATGGTTGATTTCTGAAACGTTAGAAAACAATTGTATAATTCATTACAACAATTATTGTCCATTGTGCTCTCTCTCTCTCTCTCTCTCTTACAAACACATAAATGTACACTTTTAAATACAAGACACTATATAGGCGCATCACACCTAGTAACTTGTTGCCTTTGCATGGATTTATACAGGGTATATGAGTTTAGATTTCATCCATGCTATGAAACGTAACTTTCCTCAAAAGAACACAGCGCACACTAGTATATATACGTTTAACCACTGATGCATAACAAATGTATTTCCTAACCCCATGAACCCGCCATAGGTATTTTGGCGTATTTTCTTCTATTTGTCCGCTTTTAATTACATTGTAAGTGATTATAGAAAATTAGACAGGAGAAATTATCATTTACAAAGTGATTAAAATACTGTCCGTTCTAGTATACACAAATACTTAATTTTTCCGATTTATCAATTTTAAACTAGATGCAATAACTGGTCCCGGGAAAACTACTGAGATACGGGAAGTTAGGGCGAGTTACGTTCGTTCGTAAGATGTCGGTATTTCTCTACTAAGAGTTTTCTTATGTAAAGTTCACGATAAAGCGTACGATCCTGTAAATCATATCTGAATTTAGCAAATTCTTGACCATGATGTGTGGATTTTCATCAAAAAACTTTGAGAAAATTTAAAATCCTAAAATTTTTCCAAAATCACAGCATCAAAACATATGATTTTTCAACACTTTATAAACCATTCCTCACGATAAATTAAAGTCAGGCTTTTTGACGTCATAGAAAATGCTTCGATATAAAACGGAACTCTTAATTTTTCATATCTTGTGATTAGTCATCTATAAAATTATTTTGTTAAGAACCAATCTGCTTCTACATACAAGTACTCTCAAGTTGATATTAAAATAATATGCTGGAGTTCCTCATTGACAATAACTTTGTAGTCTTTGGAGACTAGGTCTACGAGCAATCTGTTGGAATTTCTCTGGGAACAAAATATGCCCCTTTATAAACCAACCTGTTTTTGTATTTTTATGAAGCAGAATGTACTAAAACACTTCTACAATTGAAGAAAAAAAATCTTTATTATCTTTAACATTTTCGTATTTTTACGCCTTTTTATAAGTTAATAATACACTTTCACGAATTGCAAGATTTAGATTTTTTAAAATTGTCAAAGAGACCCTGGAGCTATTTTCTCCCATTTTGACAGAAGAAATATAACCAAATTATTTGGACAATATATAGAGTGCAACATAATTTAGCTCCAATAAATTTGGAGAAATCATTTTCTAAATACACAACTTAATTTATTAAACCATATTACAAATAGACCTATTTTACAGAATTACTGCATAAAAATGCAAATGACAGTTGATTCGAGGACTCTGGTACAAGTTACTACTTATTAATAATTACAACTGATCCGACTAACTTCTTTGTTTGTTATTAGTATTCACTTTCTCCTGTACTTTTTTCATATACTTTAAGTGTTTGCTGTAATTAATAGAGTAATAGAGCCTTAGCCTAAGGTAAAAAATTATAATCAAGTTTTATTAAAGTTGATAAAACTCCGTAGATCATATCTAAATAGAACTAGATGAAAATAATGCAATAAAACAGGGTATTAAATTATTATAATAACATTTAACATTTCAGTGCTCTCTCTCTCTCTCTCTATCTCTCTCTCTCTCTCTCCAAATAAGAAGCTCGATATTCAGATCTTTGGCAAACTCCGAAACATATATCCTCTGTTAATGACGTATAATTTTCTGTCTAACAACTACAGGTGTGGTAGAAGTAAGCTTTTCAAGACCGAATTTTTTCTTTAACCATAAACAAATCAGAATTATATTTAATAAGAAAATTTCCAGCCAAACACATGGAGATATATCAATAAAAACCGTTACCTTTACCGATCAATTTTTCTTATAAAAGAAATTAATAGCCTCCAAGCACGGCATATTTTCCTTTATTGATGTTTACTTATGTAAAACAATTCACAAAAGATACTGGGGAGACAGATGTCCATCAGTAGTGTGACGAGACAGCCATGTTTGACATCTTTTAAAAATGAAAAAAGCATCTCAGTAAGATTGAGTCATGTTTTCATTTAAATGTAGGAAAATATTTCGGGGGGGGGGGAATAAAACAGTCTGTGGAAATGTCTTTTGGTTATAAAAACTAAGAGGTGTGCTAAAAGCTAAAGACATAAAGGCTTTAGCAGATGATAATACTAGTAATTTAAAAACGATGGTGAGTTTTTAACATATTGAACTGGAGGAGCTTTGTTCTCCGTTTACACCCCCCCCCCCCCTTATCGGCTTAAAGTATAAATCATAAATCTCTATAGAAAAAACACAGCACGGACGGCACCGCCCCCTCTATCCCTTTTTTTTTGTTGCAATATGGTTGAACCCTTGTATCGAAGAAGTAAACGGTAAAGATGATATAAAATAAAACTTGGTCGAATCAGGGATCATTTTCAGAGGTATTTTGGTTGAAGAAAGGTTTGCTCTGCAAACTGTTTGGTACCTAGAGAACGGTTTTTAAAAAAAAGATACTATCAGCAAAGTTTGACCTTAGAGCACCGAAGAGAAACTGACACCCCCCCTCCCCCCCCCCCCATGCTTATGTCTTTCTCTAATATTTTCATTTTTAGTGCTTATTCACCGTTCTTTACTTTTTATAGAGTAATGTCTTGTTAGTAGTATTATACTTTTTCTTTCACATTCCTGAATAGAACATTGGAAAATTAGATAATTATTACGATAAAAATCTACATGTATACGTAACTTGCTGAACTTAAAAATATTAGTATATCTACTAAAGAAAAAGTCTAAAAGAAAAACACAAGGTATTAAATAACACAAAAACACAAGGTAAATTTATAGAGAAAAGAGGCACTCTTCCGAAAGAAATGAGCATCTTTGGTTATAGGTAAGTGATCATTTGTTTCTTAATTCAAGTGCTACGTAACATGCAAAACTGTTCGTTGTGGCTTTTTGAAACTGCTTCAATAATATTAACTATTACAACTTATTTTGTTGTTTTATTAAGTATGTAGTATCTTTGACTGTAGCACAGTTGTTGGAAAATGGGAAAAATAATAATAATAATAATAAAAACTTGTTATGATTAACCTCTACCAGTGGTACTCCATTGGGCTAAGGTAATTCTGGGGAACTTGGACACTGGTAAAGAATATAAATTTGCTAGGAACTTTAAAACTATCTGAAGAGTAGAGAAATGTTGTTTTTATTGCAATTGAAACTCTTTCATTAAAGTATCACAATTTTCCTTTTCCACAAATAAACAACTACGTTTTACACAGACTTGTCAGACATTACACATTGCGATTGTACCCCCTCCTTTCTTCGCGAATTTTAGCGCCCCCTTCTTTATTCCGATTTCGGTGAGGAGATTAGCGACAAGTGTATGGGTTGATATAGGATAAAACTCCTCTTAACAGGTAATCAAATATACAGAGGACAGGTGTAAATAGAACATCATACCTGGTGATCCCCGGGGGAAGGGCCTGTCCAGTTTCCTCAATACTGCTGATGTACCTATTTAAACTTATCTGTAATTTTTCCTCCTCTCGCAGTAATTCCTGTAGTTTACAGATAGCACTAAAGAGATCGGTCTGTGCAATGGTCCACAGGCTGACTACTAAAATAGCTCTAAACACCATAGCGATTCCTTTTCTATATCACAGTCCACGTAAGAGGGCTGGCATAGATACAGGGACAGAACACATGCTGCAGATTATAGCATTCAATAGATGAAGTCGATTAAATACAGTCCACCGACTCTAAGTGTATTCTGAATCAAATGAATTTGTATATGTGTTGCTTTTCTTTCCGTTTATATACTACACTTTTTTAAGTAATGTACATGTACTCTGTCCCCAATCAACTCGTGTTTCCTTTCATTGATATTGAGGGACGTTGTGAGGTGTGATGCGAAGTGTACCATGATGAAACATCGTTGTTGAAAATGTTTGCAATAAAGATAGTGTGTCGTTTCCCTTCATCAGACATAATTTTCCAGTAGAGTTTTTCAATGGAACCCTCTCCCTGAAACTCGCCTGAAAAAGTTTGTTTCGCCTATAGAATAATATATATCCAAAGTCTCTTCTTTGTAATAGAATCAAAACACTTTAAAACACTTTTTGAAATATTTCAACCGTGTTACCGGCCTTCATCAGTCGTGTTTATTTCATAGTAACTAACGTTGAACAACGTATTATGACGTCACAATATACATACAATAGAAAGACAACGTCATGAATCAAAATTGCGCGAAAAACATCTGAAAAGATTGCGAGAGTTGCAACATGGTTTATGAACAGTTTTGCGTGTATACATTGTATATATAAATATGTTTATTTATATGGAATAATTTATTTTACATTATTTAGGGTCCAAATATATGTATCATTTGATTACTTTTGCAACTCTCGCAATCTTTTCAGATGTTTTCGCGCAATTTTGATTCATGACGTTGTCTTTCTGTTGTATGTACATTGTGACGTCATAATACGTTGTTCAACGTTAGTTGCTATGCATTTAAATAAACACAACTGATGAAGGCCGGTAACACGGTTGAAACATTTCAAAAAGTGTTTTAAAGTGTTTATATATATATATATATATATATATATATATATATATATATATATATATATATATATATATATATATATATATATATATATATATATATATATATATTAGTGTTATCCTAATATTACATGTATAAATTTACAAGTGAGTAGTAAATTAAATTTACATATTAATTGAAGTCAGATTCTAGTTCTGAGATTAGCTCTCTTCCTGACTACAATCTAAAGACTGAGAAAAACATCCTGATTCATAAAACTTTTCATGAAGTTTCGTTTGCATGCATTTCCAAGAAAACTAATAAAACATCATGTTAGTTCTCCGTGTTACTCAAAGCGTGTTTTGTTTTGTTTCTCACGCTTGGTGGCGTGGTAAAAAATTATATTATGGAAAAGAAGTATTGTAGTTGCAAATAACATGTACATGTATATCCGCACATGCAGACTCGAACATTTCATTTAGACAATAATTTATTGTTGTTGTCATATTATAAAAACAAAAATACCTTTAACACTCTTTGTCGACTAGGAAACTCGTGTATACTTAGCCAAACCATGCAGGTTGGTATAGGGGTGGGGTAGGGAGTGATTATACAGTACTTTTTTCCCCTGGAAATTTCACAATATAAGCTAATCTACTCATCAGGATGTGGGAGGCTTTAGCCTAGATTCTCCCGGCAGATATAGCCAATTTATCGGGGAAAGGTGGTCTTGCTAGGCGGGGACTCCCGCTATGACACAGGATCAATATCACCTGTTGACTAAGAGCAAATCAATGATCATAGTTTAGATATTGTATAGATACTGTAATATACTTATTTAATCACTGATATCCATGTGAAAAAAAATGTACCTAGAAATAAAGTTGGGGTCTGTTAATTGATAATGGTGGGGGGAGGGGGTGTTCAAGCATGTGGCTTAACTGTAATACCTTAATGTCATCGACTCATACTCATACTTTTATGATATTATCTACACTCAAAAATAATTAAATCCCTGCTTTTGCCGACACATGCGACTGTTTATATAATGTGTGTGTGTGTGTGTGTGTGTAAAAGCCTTCCGTTTTAATGATTAGTGGCACTGATCATTTGTATTACACTCATTTGATCCTAACATCATACCCCTCCGAAAACGAGAATTCATTTTTAAATGTATCATTTTCAAAAGTGGCAAGCTAATATGCACAATTTAAGTTCAGAGAATTAAAAACAATTTCTGAGTGAGTAGTTATAGTTAGAATGAACACTGGAATGCTCAATACACCTCACTTTTTTATAACTGCGGTGAAGAAATTTCGGACAGACTATGCTACAATATATTGAAGATGAAGTGTAAATCAAATGTGGATTCTCAAAAGCTCTAAAGAACTTTTACAAAATTTGAAATCAACCCCACCCCCCTAAAAAAAATTCAAAAGCATAAAAACATATGACTTTCAACACTTTAAGTTTAAACAATCATTCTTCGCACGATAAATTAAAGTTTATGCCTTTTGACATCACACACAATTGCTTCTTCAATGAATATGGAACTCACATATATTCATGTTTTGTGGTTGATTTTACACGAGAGTATTCTTCCTCACCGATATTATCTAAGTAGTCCAGAGACCAAGTCTTCAAACAATTTGTTGCAACTGCGATGGGCACTAATTGTGCTCCTTTGTCAGTTGCATATTTTAGAATACCTTTATGAAGCAGAATTTATTCAAAAAACTTCTACATGAAGAAAACTCTTGCTGTAGCTTTCAGTTCGACATTTAAATATATCAAGGGTGTTTTATCAATAAACAGTAGTTATTTTCACACATACTCGACTCGATATACCCAAGTGAACTCAAAATAAAAGACACCACAGAGTCTGCCATATGGGTTTCATATCTGAGTGTTTTACTGACTATAGACACTAATGGTAACTAACAACTAAACTATTTGCCAAACGAGAAAACGTTCAGCTTTTTAAGCGACAACTTCCCCTGTTTATGCACTAATATTCCAATATCACATGCATATGGCATTAATGTCTCTCATCTGATTCAGTACACAAAATCAAGTTCACAGTATGCTAAATTTTAAACAGAGGCAGGCTATTGACAAATACGTTGATGTTGCAGAGCTTTCACCAATCTTGTTTTTAACATTTTTCAAATTCTGTGGTCGTTTGTTTAATGTCGAGATTTTTTCACACATACGGAGAAGCCACCACTTATCAGTGGAGGGCTGCAAATTTAGACCTGTACTCGGCACTTGCGGCCTTTGAGCAGTGAAGGATCTTTTTCTTGCCAGCACCTACGGTGACACAGGACCTTGGTTTATATGGTCTCATCAGAAGGACTGGTCCCCACATCCCGCAGTAGGGTTCGAATTCGCGACATAATGATCAATTTCTTACTCCGCGACTCTAGAGTAAACGCTCTAGCCTCTGCACCACGTGGGCTACTCTACGGCTGTTACAATGATCTTGTTTGCAAAACAACCTATCGCTTGGTCTGATTTTGACCGATATGTTAGGTTATCATTCTTATAATAACACTAATAACTGAATACTCCATTTACACAATACAGATGACTGACGGCCGGCTCATGGTGATGCTCCCCCGTTTCCAGGGGGTTTGTTTTGTTTTTTTTTACCCTGGTCATGATTCTACACAGAGATTTTTTTTTTGCCTTGACTTTTGACCTAGAAAATTTTAACTACAGGTTCTTTATGTGTGAAATTTGAGCCAGACTGGGGAAAGGGGAGAGAAAATACATACCGGACAAGTAGAACAGACTGAGCACTATAGAGAAACTTAAGAACAACTAAACAGGGCTATAAACCAAAATGAGATTAGATCTTGTCAAAGACATATTGATAATCTTTTATAAAAATAATCTGGGTAGAGAGGCATCACTTTGCTGGAGAATTAAAAAATACTAACAAGTAAATTCTAGTACTTTATTTTATATATGTACATTCAATCAAACAATTCACTGGAAACAGCCTGTACAATACAGTTTTCCTTCTGAACTATGTTACTACACAATACATGTAGTTTATTCAAAGTCAATTTCATGCCGATCATGATCATAACAAACAACAGAACAACATTTTAGTTCAGATTCAAACTTTACAGAGGTCCAGTCTTTCTCAGTCAAATTTTACTGAGGTCCTCGGTCTTTCTCCACACAGTTCTGTCAAACTCAGTGGTCTATGAAAGCCCAACAGTATCCATTTCCCTTTGTGTGTATCAAGATTTTCCTACTTTTTTCTTCTGGAAAATTTTTCAAAGGAAATTCAAATCTATTAAATATCTCCTATTATTTGCATTGGTGGAACATAGCATGAAAAAAAGAACACGGCAGATATTTCACTTGAGGTATGGTGTACTGATTACTTTATGCAATAAAGACTTACCTGTGATTTTTTAATTTTCTTTTTTAATTCTTCCACATTAACATCCTCTGAAAACAAGAAACAATCTGTCATTAAAAACAGATATTCTTTTAACAATTTAAATAAACACTTGTGAAGGTAAGCATGAGTTTACTTCTTATAACCTCTAATAACATATAAACAAAAAGCTCAGAAGAATTTTTCTGTTGTGGATTCTGTGTAACTATCTTGTATATTTTTTTTTAAACTGATAAACCCATTTTGAATACAAATATTCACAACAAAGTACATACCTGTGACTTTCTGCTTTTTCTTGGGTGGAGCTGTGTCTTCTTTGGGAGCTACAAAGGCCTTGGCTCGCTTTTCCTGACTTTTCTGCACAGCTTTCAGCTGTTTCTCCTTGAGATAATAAAAATGCCTCATCATTATTACATTTTCCAACAAAGACTATTCTGACTCAGACAATTTCAAAATAATTTACCTCTGTATTTTAGCAACAACTAACCTTTTTCTCCTGTTGTACCTTGGCCTTCTTTTGTTGAGGTTTTAAGAAATATTCTCCTGAAGCCAGTTCTTTGTCAACCTACAAAGCAGGACCAAGATAAATGCTTGACTTAGAAGTAATCTTTATTGTATTAAAGAGAGATCAGTTACAATCCTATCCATCATAAATTTACAGGTCTTTTTTGTCAACTTTTATCTAAACTACAAATACTGTTAAAAGCATTAGAAAGATAGGTAATTTTTGTAACTATTTTATATACGATAAGACATTATTTTAAGACTTATGATGATAAAAATATTAAGGATAGGATGTTAAGATTTGATCAGTGTTTACCATACTATTTTTAAAACAAAAATATGCTCATTTTTATAATTTAATTTTGATTTTTTTAACCTTGCTCTCCGGTTGAGGAGGAGGAAATGGTGTATATGGCTTCTTCACCCTCTTCTTCTTTGGCTGCTTACGTTTACTGATATTCTTTGACTTAAATTTCGGTAAAAATCTTTCCCAATTTTCATTTCTGAGTTCTGGATCCTTTGCTAGTTCTCTCTTAATCATTAATGTCTACAAAAAAAAAAATACTTATAGTATTTTTGATATCAAGGTTCAATAGAAAATGTAGAGAAAAAAAAAGTTGATTTGGAAATTAATGACTTTTTTTGTGTTAAAAATATATTGGACTTAACATCATATGACTTCATCAATCATGTATATATGTAATAATTTCTAATAAGAATATAAAGAAGACAACAGCTCAATTAAACCAACATTATTTGTTGAGAAATGAAAGGATATTTAAACTGGAATTCACAGGAACAATAATTTGAATTTCCACTTTTCTCAGCAGTATGAAATTATTTACCAGTCATTACTGTCTGAAACTTGCTGGCTGACTTTTTGTGTTATAAAATGGAGTGAGGCTTACATCAAGGCCCATATAACTCTATGCCCTTCATATATTTAGCATATTATTCTTTTTTTCAGTATTACCTACCTTTATGTTGTAGATGGGGTGAATATTCTTCATGGTGTCCTCAACTATCTTTCTGACCTTCAAACAATAATTAAATTGTAAAAAGTTAGACATATCCTCATAAACAGACATAAACTGATCTCACAGTCTCATTTAGATGCTCAAGTTTACCAAGTTTCATTAAATACAAGAATTACATTTTAAGCAAGTTGATACACTCGTAATTACAAACACATCAATGATTTACAATGAAAATAACTATCAAATGTGTGAAAAAATATGAAAAAATCCTGCAAAATATACTTCTTCATAAAACATGTAGAATTACAGTGTTTTTATATTTGCTATGATCAGTAAGGAAAATCTTCACCTCTCTGAGTCCTTTGTATGGACCTAGGGCAGACACAGTGTTTCCCTGTACCAGAACATAACAATCAGTTAGAATTTCAATCGCTTTGAGAGTTGATCCATTTGGTCCAATCAGACGCTGTCGTCTTTTGACAAATCTTTCCTTGTTTCTTGTCAGAGAACCAATTTTGATAATATCACATGCAACATCATCCTCTAACACTCGAATAGCCTGAAATAACAATGAAATCAATTTTTTAAAATTCTCAAAAATTACTTTTCTATTGTATATTGGTTTTACACTTATATTTATGTTTTACTTCCAGATCACTCAGTCAACAGAACAAAATCCATATTACGTGATTTGCTCTACATAAAAGATAACAGGAGCACCTGTTCATAGGGTACACTTCTGGCTAACAGTTTGAGGATATCTCGGGCTTTAATGATGATGTATGGATCCCAGGTTTTTCTGGTTGTTTGTACAGTCATGCTTCCTTCCACAACATCCAACTCAGCCTTGATATTCTACAAATAAACAAAAAAAAAAAAATGCGAGAATGTGTGTTTTATATCTTATGAGTTTCCATGTGAGGCTCTAAATAAATTAGCAGGTAAAATCTGATCCATTTTTGAATTACTATTAAAAAAGGTCTGGTGACAATAATAATATAAATTGATTACATGTTCTCCTAATGTTTTCTTGACAAGCGGCCAGCACTCATTAATGTAGGCTTCTCTGTACTTGGGAAAGAGTGTGGCAAATGAGCTCTCGCTGACCATGCCATGTGGGTTCTGATCCTTAGTGATTCCCGGTTCCTTCCATCCCTCTGGAACTTCGAGTAACTCTTCCTCATTTACAGGCTTCTTACCTTTCTGTTTACCTGAAAGTAAAATAAGCATGAACTATAAATGGCGTAAGCCTCAGATTTAAAAACCAAGTAGTTATATATATATATATATATCACCTATTCTCACATAATCCGTTCACATGCAACCTAACTTTCAAAAAAAAAAAATAAAGTCGTTATTTGGGGGAGAAGTCAATGTTTTTAAGCAAACAACACATGGGAGAATTATTTTTCAAAATATCAGAACTCAACCATGCATGATGACAAAAATATTCAATAAACAATACAGGTAGTGTATTTACCTTCGTAATTTACGTTATTGTCTTAGGTCGAAATGACCCCATCAAAAAATTGTTTTATTGCCAAAATGAATATTCAGTTTCACTTGTTTTTTTTAGCACTGTGTCTGTACTCAAAAAAAATATTTCGAAAATTTTGTTTTTGTGCCAGTATTTTTCTCTTAATTTGTAATTAACAAATTTTGTTTGCTTTAATCTTAATTTTAAACTGAAATAATTCTGTTCCTTTTTGCTAGAAATGTTTAAACTGAATTCCTGTGCGACTTAATTTTATGTTTATGAATCCTGAAGAGAAGAGGATTTTTAAAATTTAATTTGGGAAGAGACAGTGAAAATTCTAAATCGATTTTCTTAGTGAAAGATATTGATAACGTAAATTACAATTTTATTGCTATTCAAACCAAAAATTAATATTTTCTTGAACTTATTTTCACCCATCTAAATGACATGCAGTATTTTCAATGACCCATAAAATGTCACAAACACTGATTATTTTTCATCCTTTTGAGAGATTCACAGTTAAATATGATGACAATGTAAGAGCTGCTGTTGGTATGTATTTTTTCCTATCTTTCTCTATGTATGCCTCTCCCTACTTTATCTTCTTTTATTCCCCATATGCTTTTTTAATTTCTGCTTTTGACTTTACCATCTCTGTTAAATGAAATCTATGAAATATAATTACAGTGAAAGGCAATTAAAATATATTTAATTTATGTTATTTTTACTGTAATTTACGTTATGAATGTTTTGCTTCATTAAGTAATCAATGAAGAGAGATTTATGCGTGAAATATTGCTACAAATAAATAGAAGTACACCTTGTTTGTAAAATCAATTGAAATTCACGCCAAAAATACATCTTTGACAAATCATTTGAAAGTTGTTAAAGGTAACACGTAATTTATGTTATCTGATGGTGCTTCCTGCATGAGATCTACATCGGAAGTTAAGTGATGTTAAGATGCTTTCGAGAAAAAAACCAATAACGTTTCCTGCATGGTTCTGTATTGTCCCGACATCTTATTTGCAAGATATATACCATATGTGTATTATACTGAAAACATAAATTTACATAACGTAAATTACTTTCTATCAGATTAATTGGTGTAAAATGTGTGCTCGCACAGATCAATGTTCGTTTTAATATTTTACGTGTTTGGTAGGTCAGGAAAAAGAAATAAATTAATATGCAGAGACAATTTTACTTGTATCCTTTAAGTATCGTTGATAATGTAAAATACATCCTTAAAATGAACCACTCACCTTTGGTGTTTCTGTGATTATTTTGTCATGCAACTTTTCTTTGTTTCTGGTTGCATTTTATGGACTTTGTTGGATATTCTACTAGATGTTTTATGTTTTTAGATACCCTTTTATGCTGTTTACACAAATACTAAGATTTTGATAATGTAAATTACAGAAATTTAGCGACAAAGTTATTTTATATAATTTAAAAATTTCACTTTAGACAAATATCTAAAAGTGTGAAAATTCAATATATTCATGCATTGTTATATGTAAAAGTTGTAACTTTTAGCATAAAATGTAATTGCTTTGTTTTATTCAATGGTCCAAACTTTGCCTTTTGCCTAAGCGACAGATCGAAAAGCCATTTATTAGACAATATACTTGGATCCAAGGGAAGTTTTAACCTGTGTATTAACACTTAACAATGTTGGTTTTGGTAACTACAGGGTTGTGGATAACCACTCGCCCACTCGCAAATGCGAGTAAAATTTGCGGTGGGCGACTAGATATTAAAAATCTGGTCGCCCACATGGCGAACGATTTTTTTACCGGAACATAATCACATTTCAGTTTTATTTTATGTACTTTCAGTTTTTTAAGAAAACGCTCTACTAACTTAGATTATTTGTGTTGCGTACAAGCATATTACTCAAACATCTATGTGACTGAGATAAAAAATGGCAATTTATCGAAGCGGTTAAATCTCCGTTAAATCTGATGATACGAGAGCAAATGTTTGAGATTGTTCTTATAGAAATATTGTAACAATCGGCTATGGTTGTCACACTCGCCATTCGACTAGTTATTCACAGATAGAATTTGAATTACCATGTCAAATGCACACAATAAAAGATCGGGATCAAACTTAATCACAGGTTGTAATTTATTATTTAATATGCCCCTTGTTAAACCATAGACGCTTCAGTTGTATAAGTTAAGGTTAAATACTACAAAATGTAATGAACATATTATCGGATCAAAGTTTTTAGAAAAGAGAAAACGTGACAAAAATCCATATTCTGCGAACATATAGATACTACGGAAAAAAAATTAGGATTTTTGTGTTCTTATTTTTAATTTACATATAATGTGGGCCCGTGGATCACATTGTGGGCCCGTAAAATTTGAAAAGTTAGGAGCCCACATGTCCCCTAAGGTTTCAAAAGTTAACCACAACCCTGAACTAGATGTATCACAAACAAAATACTACAAAATTTACCAATTATTTTAATAATAATGTAATTTAAATTGCTTGCGACATCCAAATAGCACATATGGACGGATTATGTGAGAATATATGTGATATATATTTAAAAACATGCATTCTTTTCTTCTAGGAAAATTCATTTTTGTGTGTATATTTCATCAAGAAAATTTTGCTAACATCTCATATAAAAAATTTCTAAATGTTGGTAAGTAACTTTTGGGACCTAATTTACCTTTATTAACTGGGAAATCCATGTTCACAACATTCGCTATCTTTTCCCTTCCATGCACTTCCAGCTGGAAATCCTAATTGCACGCTAAATACAGAAACCGATGTAGCTGAATTCCGAAATGGCACCGATTTCGGCACGAATAGGGCATACCTTTGGAAGATGGGCGTAAGTAATTTTTATGCATGAAATATTCCATGTAAAATCATTCAATCTAGTCTTCGTCGTTGGATAAGCTTTCATATATGCGTAAAAAGACTAGGATATCATTTAGGTCAATTTTTAGCACAGTTACGGCAGAGACATAAAAAACGGGTACATGTAGGTCAGTGTAACTGCATGCCAAAAGGTCAAAAACCCTATCATCACTGCGAAGTAAAGAAGAAATGCCTGCAGGGAGACTTCTTAGATCTTGGTCATCGTAAGGCATAAAATGTTATTTTCATAAACTACATACTTTTATTTTATGCATAAAAAAATGCAGAAGATAGGTGCAGTGCCAGCCCATTGGCAGTGCCAGTCTTGTTTCAGTTTTGTGAGGTTGAGTGTGGCTAGTGGCTTCCCTTCTCCCTCATCAATGCTCATTTCACTCTGCTGACTCCCTCTTCAAGCTCTCTCTTCTCGACATTTAAACCTCCCCGCTCCTCTCATCCTCGGCTCCATTCTCTCATCCCCGCTTTCCAGTACCCCCCTCTTTGCCCTGTCTGCCCAACATCTTTGAGGGGTGCAAATCTGCAGTATTTAAGATTTGTCTTTTCCAAATGACCTTGCCAAAATGGAGAACACTCTGTAGTAACTGTTGTGCTTATTTATTGAAAATAGGTCTGTACTTTGTCTTGAATCAGTGACATAAATATAAATAGCATCTATGTCTCTACTTGAATCTATTAAGTATGTTGGAAAGTTTGGGAATCTGGGCACCTTTATTCCTCTTGCACCCTCTTTCTCTATCCTCAAACCCCCTTCTCCCTGTTTTTACCTCCTTTTTCTGCCCTTTGTTTCCTTCTTAAATAGATATTTTCTTCCTCCTCCCTCTTCTTCCTAAACCTCATATATTTTTCTTCTGTCTGTCATCTTACCTGGACTGAACTCCCCATTTCCATCACCCTCTATCTCTCATCTCCTCTTTACACCCTAGTACCCTTTTTTGAAATTAAATCAATCTAAACATTTATTTTTTCCTCTGAAATCGTAGATCAAAGATTGGAGTCATATTGTTTTTAGTCTTTTTCTTTTTCTAAGCTTCTTTTCTAAAGCATTTTAAGACCCTGAATATAACAACTTTCAGTCCTGCTCTCAATAAAAGAAAAGTAATAAAGTGCTTAGATTTTGTCCCTTCCCCCAAGTTTGTAGAAAGATATGTTGCAAATAGATACTCATAGATCAATAAGTGTGTGATATGGTAACAAATAGAAATGTATTAATAAACAAACATTAAAAGTAGCTATAGTTTAACTTTGAATTGTTTCGACAAGAAATTTATAAAATTATTAAATTTGTGCTTTAAAAACCTTGTGTTTTCTTTGTAATTATTGTTTTTGTTATGTTGTTCTTCCCTTTTGGACATAATCTTGTCACAAGATGCTGTTATATCTTTAAACCTTTTGTAAAAGTGTGAAACAAGATAAAAACAACCTGTTCTGGATTGTATTTCAGAAATTAAATTAACACTTAATGCCATTAGGAATAAAACAATTTGTCTCAACAAATATTTAGTGAGTATACATGTATTTAATATCAAGAAAAATGAAAATGTTTCAAAACTACGATGAACAGGGGGAGAAAACATGTTCAGTAATACTACCATATAATTAGTTACTGTATACAGGTAAATTTTTACCCCCATTTTAATTTTCGCCCCTTTAGCCCTACTTACAGGTGGGCGAATTTAAAATGGGGCGAATTCAAAGAAAACAGCATAATTTCTTAAACAAAACTGTGACTGAGCGAATTTAAAATGGGGTTAAATTGTTTGCAAGTTTGAAAGGGTGAAAATAATACAGGGCAAAAATAACCCTGCATACAGTATTTTATTTTTAGCAACCAACAAAATTAACAATTTTATCCCAAAAGTTACTTACCAATTATTCTACCTTGTAATTTATATTAAGTGTAGTAAAATTTTGCAATTTTAGGGATAATTCTTTTATATTTTCTTATACAATATTTATGATTGAATTATTAGTAACATACAAAAACCTAATACATGTAATGTCAAAAATAGATGATTGCTAAATATTCCTGCTATACAATATTTACTATTTATATGTGTGTACTCTGAAAATTGCTAGAATATGATTCCCTGCTTAAAGAGATTACCTGTCATATGTAACCATTTTACAATGTAGAAAATTCCTTGATAGGTTACTAAATTATGTTATACAGGTTTGACTGTATAAGTAAATCTTTGCATGCGTACTATATAAAAATTGATTTAAGAAGTATGTACCAATTTGTTATTTGGCTTCTGATTTTAAAATATGCATTTCCAGAATTGCGAAGCAGCTCTGCTATACAAAGACCAACATAAGCCCAGTCCAAGTGAGGATAGACATTCCAGGGGGTCTGTCATACGAAGCTTTTAGTTCTGTGGGTAAGTGTGAAATAGAGGCACCATCACTGAGCATTGAAAGAAAATGATAGAATCATAGTTTAATTGATATCATCAGAGTTTTAGTTAAAAATAAAGTTGTCTAAAAAGGAAGACTGATGTAAAATCAGATATTTTATTAAGTACACTTGTTGATATATATTGCAATAAAAAAATCGTGTTTTTTTAATGAATATTGTACATTTATTGACTGGGTTCGAGGGCAACATGCGTTTTGTCGGACCCAAGAACCAAACTGTTTGGTTCGAGGGGTCGACAAAACTCATTTTGCCTGAGAACACAGTCAATAAATGTTTTGTTATACCTTTTATTTATTTATTTTATTATTTTTTTTTTGACATACCTGTATGTCGAACACCAACGAATGCAAATGAGATTTAGCTGACCCCACCCATTATGTGACGTAAGCGGTCCAACATCTCATCGTCAGGACCAATATCTCACTCCGCGGTCAAACATTGATTTTTTTATGCCCGCTCAGTAAAACATTGGAAATGTTAGACTTTTATTAGTATTGATTTAAATAGGGACAAAGTTTTAAAGGTATAACAAATACATATATCAGCACATCCACAACTACATCAAAGTGGTTTAATTTATTGGTATACATATATAAGAATATCTTATAGTAAATATTAATGACACAAGCCTACTGTTAAAATGCTGTACAAGATAAAAGATTTTATTCTTCTGGAGGAGCAACAAAGATTTACAAAAAAAAGAGGAGGATCCAAAAGATAGAACAAACATGATCTTATATAATAATGAGAGCAATGTATATGTTCATTGATTACTTAAAATAAGTTGGAACTATAATGGCAGAATTAAAATATGTTTCAGATGGTAGACCTCTGGTGAGAAGCTTATTCCTGCTATTTGAATCGGCCCGGGCTTACTCATTTTGGCCCGTCAAAAATCCTAATGAGACATTTTTGGACAGTCATTTGTTACTGAAAAACAACCTCTATTTCATAGCTTCTACCAGCATTGACATTGATAGCAGATTCTACGAAGAATTTTCTCCAAAATATCCTCTTGTAATTACAAAAACACTTGATTATATTGGAAAATCTTCCTCGGCATTAACCAGTGTTTTGGAATGTCCTTCACAGACCTTTCCGTATGCCACTTGTAGAATTCAAACAGTTTTAGTCAACGGTAAAACAAGGAGACCAATGCCTTATCCTGATTGGTGGAGAGAGAAATACACTCCTTATGTACCTACAGGACAACCAATCATAATGCCGCATTTAGAAAAGTCTGGTGTAATACAAACATACAATACAAAGGTATCTTATTCGGACATTGATGCCTACCTTCACACAAACTGGCAGAGTTATGTCAGTTTTTGTATGGAGGCTTTTTATGACAGTGTGTTTAAAAACAAATATACAAGGGTGGACAAAGGAATGGTTGGAAAGTGTTTGAAATCATTTGAGGCAGGATTTAGGAAGGAATCCTCAATGGGAGATGAACTTAGTGTTCATTCCTGGGAGTCAAGTCATGAGAAAGGAGAAATTCAGTTTGAAATTAATCATAATGATGATGTGTGTTTACATGCCAAAATGATATTTCATGAAGTGTAATCTTTCTACATGAAAAAAATATGACAATTTAGTTACATTAGAACTTCTGTGTTGTGTTATGTATTGAACTGTAATGCCAACATCATGATTTTTCTATGTTCAAGAGGGATAACTCTGTCAAAAATCTTTGGACCATGACCAAATTTTAACTTGACCTGTATTTTCTGGTAAATACCTGCACAAGGAATTTCAAACTTAAAGATACATCCCTACACAAGTTAGAAGGCGGAAACTGGAAATTTCTTGTTTTTTTTAAGTCCAAGAGGGATATCTCTGTCAAAAATCATAGGACCATGACCAAATTCAAACTTGACCTGTATTTCTTGGAAAGTACCTGCATATGCAATTTCAACCTTATAAATAGATCCCAACAAAAGTTAGAGAGCGGAAACTGAATGTTTCTTATTTTTTCTAAGTTCAGGAGGGATAACTCAGTCAAAAAATCATCGGACCACGACCAATTTCAAATCTGATCCGCGTATTCCTATGACGTATCCATATTTCAAATTTGAGTTGAATGTGTACAACTGTTGCAGAGATAATAAACGGAAAGTGATTGATGACGGAATGACAGAATGACGGAACAGGATAACACTATATGCCACGGCGATTTTATGGCGAAGGCATAAAAATGATAGTTAATTGGAATCAGACCTTTGGTACTGATTCATCCAAACGCATGTAAAAGTATATCCCACCCAATTCTATATAAAAGTTCAAAACTAATAACGCGTGTTGGTTTTATGACTGGGTTCAACAATAAGAGGAAAACTCAGACTAACCCAGAGTCAGTGTTTGACTGACAAATACACCCCGTCAGTTATATTTGCCTCCTAGATGCTCTGAAGTGGAGATGTTAGTTCATTTAATTAATTCATTTTCCTTATACATGTTTAATTAACTTAGCCCCATCTGAAGACAAAATGTTGCATAATGGTGAAGGACCCGTAGCTTACTGCTATCATAAGCTTATTGCTTACAGTAAATTTCGAGGTTAAATCAAGATTTAAAAGGTATAATGAATTTTAATCTATATATGACCAACTTAACCCTACCCTTCGGTATACACCGTAGCAAAGATAATTTCATAATTTTGTTAGAACTTTGAACATTCATTAAAATTATGTTTTCTAGGTTGACAAAGGTAAATGTAAAATGTAACTTTAAGGTAATGCATTCCTAATATACGACGAGCTGAAAATAAACCCAATCCCGAGATAATTAGAGCGTGAATTTTACAGTATATTGCTCTTTATAATACCTTGTACCGAATTCACAGTCTGCAGCTAAATGTCCAGGTAAAAAAAAAGAATTTACCCACTTTCTACTTTAAATTCATTTTTTACTTTCAAATGAAAGTACAATAAACAACAACACACTATTTGGACATAGCAACGACACGTAGCAGCTTTATTGTATAATGTACATATAACATGTAAAATTTGAAAATCCATAATTATATACATGTATTTCGTAATGTTGGATTGAATAAATATAGATAAAATTTAAACTTTTATCGTTCTCTACATGTCGTCCTAAACTGGCATTTAAACAACTGTTCACCTCTTATATATAGCCTTGCTAACGAGACAGGTTCTAAAGAACCACGTGATATTAACCAGGTATTCGAATAAAAACCTTGTAATTCATTAAAACACCAAGTAGAAAACTAGAGCAGAGCTCGTTGCAAAGCAACGAGTAGGTCTTCCGTTGGAGCTGCGAACAGGAAGAAGTGACCTTGAGTCAAGGTCATGCCACATTCTAAGGTTATAAGCAATCTTGTAAGGGGTATCAACTTGCAATGTCTCACCAGTAGAAAGACAGTTAAGGAATGTTGTTTCTTCGTTGATGACCTTGAACTCGTTCAAATGACCTTGCATCAAACCATGACACACTCTGGTTATAAGAAAACCCCATCTATGTGTTACCGAATCGACAAGTTAACACATGTTCTTTCAGACCATTCATCCAGTCAAAACATTCTTTCCTTAGTGACCCTAAATTTAATCAACATGGCCGTAGGAACCGAGGGGGGCGTGCCCCCCAATAATTTTGCCGATGTATAGATTACTATAGTAGACATACATACTATAGCTTGTGCCACCTCAATAAAAACGTCTGATAACCTTCTTTTTTTTTTTTTTTGCTTGTCAAGGAATTTTTGGTAGTTGGTGACCTTTTTTTTTTTTTTGCTTGTCAGGAAATTTATGGTAGTAGTGCCCCCTCAACTGTCAACTGAAAATGTGTGGCTCCCCCCCCCCAAAAAAAAAACAAGAGGCCCATGGGCCACAGCGCTCACCTGAGTAACTTTGGCCTTGCTGTTTTTCACCTGATTTCTCTTCCCCCCCCCCGTAGTACTTATTGTGGCCCCACCCTACCCCCGGGGATCATGATTTGAAAAATTGGAATCTACACTACCCCAGGATGCTTCCAAGTAAGTTTCAGCTTATCTGGCCCAATGGTTCTTGAGAAGAAGATTTTTAAAGATTTTTCCTATATATTTCAATGTAAAACTTGGATTCCCTATTGTGGCCCCGCCTTACCCCCGGGGGTCATGATTTAAACAATTGGAATCGACACTACTCCAGGATGCTTCCAAGTAAGTTTCAGCTTATCTGGCCCAGTGGTTCTTGAGAAGAAGATTTTTAAAGATTTTTCCTATATATTTCAATGTAAAACTTGGATTCCCTATTGTGGCCCCACCCTACCCCCGGGGGTCATGATTTGAACAATTTAAAATCTACACTACCCCAGCATGCTTCAACATAAGTTTCACCTTTTCTGGCCCAGTGGTTCTTGAGAAGAAGATTTTTAAAGATTTTTCCTATATATTTCAATGTAAAACTTGGATTCCCTATTGTGGCCCCGCCCTACCCCCGGGGGTCATGATTTGAACAATTTAGAATCTACACTACCCCAGCATGCTTCCACATAAGTTTCAGCTTTTCTGGCCCAGTGGTTCTTGAGAAGAAGATTTTTAAAGATTTTTCCTATATATTTCAATGTAAAACTTGGATTCCCTATTGTGGCCCCGCCCTACCCCCGGGGGTCATGATTTGAACAATTTAGAATCTACACTACCCCAGCATGCTTCAACATAAGTTTCAGCTTTTCAGGTCCAGTGGTTCTTGAGAAGAAGAATTTTAAAAGATTTTTCTTATTAATTTCAATGTACAACTTGGACTCCCTATTATGGCCCCGCCCTACCCCCGGGGGTCATGATTTGAACAATTTAAAATCTACACTACCCCAGGATGCTTCCACATACGTTTCAGCTTTTCTGGCCCAGTGGTTCTTGAGAAGAAGATTTTTAAAGATTTTTCCTATATATTTCTATGTAAAACATTGATTCCACAATGTGGCCCCGCCCTACCCCCGGGGGTCATGATTTGAACAATTTAGAATCTACACTACCCCAGGATGCTTCCATATAAGTTTCAGCTTTACTGGTCCTGTGGTTCTTGAGAAGAAGATTTTTTAATGACCCCACCCTATTTTTGTCTTCTCTTGATTATCTCCCCTTGTGAGGGGACTTGGCCCTTCATTTTAACAATTTAAATTCCCCTTCACCCAAGGATGCTTTGTATCAAGTTTGGTCAAAATTGGCCCAGTGGTTCTTGAGAAGAAGTCAAAAATGTGAAAAGTTTACAGACGGACGGACAGACAGACAGACAGACGGACGGACGGACGACGGACAAAATGTGATCAGAAAAGCTCACTTGAGCCTTCGGCTCAGGTGAGCTAAAAACTGAATTTGCTTCCTATGGGCCTGATCAAGGCAATGATACACTCTGTATGATATCAGCGATACCCTTTTGTGTGTTTCGGACTTGACAAGTTCACAGTTTGCATTTATTGCATGATAGTGAGGGAGACATGAAGATTTCTTCGCCCATAAAAAATCATATTCCGCGAGGGCAACATGAAGATTTCTTCGCCCATGAAAAATCATACTCCCCGAAGGCAACGCCCGAGGGAAATATGATTTTTCATTTGCGAAGAAATCTTTATGTCTCTATTATGCAATAAATTGTTTATAATACCGAATTAACCAAAATGCAGGAATTACAAAGGAGATCCAATGAATAAAGCAAACATGCATTTGATGAGAACGATATGAAAGAGATGTAAGTTACAGGTACACCAACAGCCTCGTTTCATTAAAAAAAATCCTACGTGACAAGTTTGTGTGATCACACCAGTAACATTCAAACACCATTACATTTTTACACATTTAAATCGACACAATCAATCAACGATAATATGTTGACGGTGCGACCGTTGGGCGAGTGCATTGTTCACTTAATTTTAAGATCCGCCTCTTCAAACAGCATTCTTCAGACATTTGGAACGTCTAGACTGTGACGTCTCATGACGTATGTTAGCTGTACTTCCATAAACGAATTTTGAAAAGTGCAAACATTTTAACAAAGAATGTTTAATGTACTATCTGTATGCAATTCCATTAATTAAGGTGATTTTTTGGGGTGAATTTTTAGTTGTTGTTACCGCGCGAACGAAGTTAGCAGCGTCGCTATAAACAATCTAACTCCTCACTCGTTTAATTGTGACGTCACAATCGTGAAACACGACGTTTTGTTGTAGGGCAAACATGATGGACACGTGACTTTCTCGGCCAATCAAATTCTATTTTACTAGTGATTTTTCACTTGTAAGCTAGTTTTCACAGAGGTATAATAAACGTTTTTTTAGACCATACATCGAAATAAATTATCATAATTTCTATAGTCGTAATTTATTAGGTTCAACTCACTGCTTTAAAGGATCATTGTAAATGTTTTATGCCCGATTTGGATACTGAACAACGTGTGATTTTTGAAACACTGATGCCCCCATATGGCATCTTATGGCAAAAGTTAAAGTTTCTCAAATGCAAGTCAAACTCCATGGTCAAGATCAAAAGATAAAAAAAATGTTATTACCCAAATAAAGGTCTTGAACAAAGAATATACTGTGAAAAATATACTAGTATGAAAGCCACAGCAGCAACAGTTTAAAAGTTATGGCCAAGGTTAATTTCTTTAAAAGGTCAAACTCCAAGGTCAAGGGATCATAATTGTTTGTACTTGAGGGAAGGTCTTAATTGTTACAAGGAATACACATATGGTTTTAAAAAAGCCTTAGCACCAACTGTTCAAAAGTTAAAACCAAGGTTAAAGTTTTTCAAAAGTAGGACATACTCAAAGGTCAAGGTAAAATGGTCAAAATTAAAGGTATACAATGACAGGCCTTGTCACAAGAAAATTACCTATGTAATATAAAAGCCCTAGTACTAGTCATTCAAAAGTTATTGTCAAGGCTAAAGTTGTTTAAAAGTTGGTCAAACTCCAAGATCAAGGTCAAATGGTCAAACATATTTATACCCAAGGAGGAGACTTACCACAAGGGATACAGATGTGAAGTATAAAAGCCATAGCACCAACTGTTCAAAAGTTTTGGCCAAGGTTATAGTTTGGTAAAATTTTACGAAACAGGATCAAACTCCAAGTTCAAGGTCAAGAGGTCAAATATGTTGGTACCTGAAGGAAGTCCTTGTTACTAGGAATACACATAAGAAATATGAAAGCAGTAGTTCCAACCAATCAAATTTTATGGGCATAGTTTTTTGCGGACAAAGAGGCTAACACAGTCTTAGACTAACAGACAAATAGACAGGTGGACAGGACAAAAACTGTATGCCCCCCGGATCTTCGATTACAGTAGCATAAAAAAATGTCGGCGTCTTTGGGTTTTCGCATTGGCCTTAAATCTGAAAATCCAAAGGATTACAAGGTGCATTACGATACGCTTCCACATCATGTTCTATAACCCGGAGCATATTGTCTGCAAAGATAAATATTTAATTCAGTATTTAATTAGCTATGCATAATTATCTATGTTGTTTTAAAAAGAAAATATAAAAAAATATTTGTTTTATATTTTTCGATGTAGAGATATGCAGAAAATGTTTTCCTATTTTAAGTCCTATCGCAATACATATTTAAAAGAAAGTGTGTGTTGGAGGGGGGGGGGGTCATTACATTTTTGCTGGGATTCGCCTATGTATGACCGTAGAGAAACAAAGAGTGGGGAGGGTGCAAGCAGCAACTAAATCAAAATTTACATATTAAAACTACAGCAAAAGACTATTTTCAGAAGGTCTGCCCCCCCCCCCCCCGCGTACAATCCGTACAACGGACCTGTGAAAAAAAATACTGATCCTACATTCAGAGTCCCAGGGCACCATGAAAGAGTGGCAAAAAGAGAATATCGGTTTATTTCAGTCTATAAGTCGAATCAAAATATCTTTTCCTCAAGAGTCTTCTTTCTTTGAGTTCATCCCAGTGATCGTGTGATTTATTTCATTTATTTTACGTTCTGTACTGGACTTGGAAAATGAGGACATCTTTAGGTTCCTGAGCTGGCCTTGAAGCCCGCAGAACAGATTTTCTGCTTTATGATAAATTCAAGTGATATGTAATCCGGTATTAATTTTGTGTTGCTTTTTTTCATGTTAATTTCATCAAGAAATATGAAAAATTAATGTTTTAACTATACACAGTGAGGCATTTTTTGTGTGGAACGATTATCAAATGGGGTTTTCACGATTTGTTCATATGGTACACATGATGAGTAAGTGTAATAAATATAATTTGTGGAAAAAATGTCCAACAAGCCCCGGGGTTGAATATCGGGGGGGGGGGGGGTCTGTCCACAAGTACCTTTTGTCAAGCCCGTAGAAAGCAATTTCAGTTTTTTTGGAGGGAGGGGGGGGGGCAAATAGAAATTTCCACAGGTACTTGTACTCGATTTTTTCCTATGGTACACATGATGAATAAGTGAAATAAATATAATTTGTGGAAAAAAATGTCCAACAAACATCGGGGTTGAATTTGGGGGGGGGGGGGGTCCTGTCCACAAGTACCTGTGGAAATTTCTTGATACATAAACAGAATTTAAAAGCATGTATAAGACATCAATTGAAGGGGAGAGGGCACGGCCGTAATTAAAAGTTATATAGAGACTAGGAAGGAATGAACTGTCATTAAATTTTGGTTAAGAACTATTACCTAAACTCTTCACTTTCACATTTTCAATTACAGATTCTTTTTTTAAAAAGCTACACATGTACATTGATATGTATCTATTAGATGCATAAATTATGTTATTAATCATTTTATCTTAAAGGAAAATTAAAAATCTCAATCAAACTTGTTCCGCATATTATGCTCTCTGATTCATTACTCAACAGATGCTTCATATACATAGACTGCAGACTGCAGGTGTGATAAATTCACAGCATGCAGCTCCAGCCTTAATTCCAACTTTGTTCCAAAATATTATTATTCAACGCGAAAAATTAGAATTAGCCGATAGAATATTTTGAATCACTTCGGAAATGCTGCCGTAACACCAGACTGAGTTCACAATATCGAGTGATTTTGATTGACAGGTGTAGCGCCGTTGTGCATGGATTTCGTGTAACTGCAGATTGTGGTTGAAAATAATAAACAAACAGATCTAAAGAAAAGATATTGTATACTGTACATATATTTGTTAAGAACCAGTTCATTCATGAAACGAATTTAGTCGTATTATGTGGGCCCATGTTAGATCATTTAGGGTATTCCGAATCACCCCGCATATCGCGACTCTCGGTAATTTACCTTAACCGCTGTACCTCGCACGACACATGCACAGGTGTGACAACCAAACAGTCATTATTAGTAAGGTCTATACTTATTGCACACAACAAATAAAGAGGTAAACATAATGCGTTAACTAAAAGAATTAATTATTTTAATTCATTAACTTCCTACCCTTTTCGAAGAAAATGCCCGTGTAGAAACGTTGCATGGTATTTCTCATCGATGTCGTGGCGTTGTTGGTGGATGAAACATGGCATATAATGTATCGATAGAACGGCAATTTTATAAGCTTTTGTGAGTATTATTTGTTTTTTATAACACCTCAAAAATATACTAGTTATGGCCGCATTTGTAGCCCCCTATAGTTTCGAACCACGTGTGTACATGCCCCTAACCAAATAAATTGCACACGCTACATGTATACTTGTTATATGTCAGATTATTATTTTTTTTGTAACATTGTTTTTCTTAAATGCAAGGGGTATGAAAGTAATGATTTGACAAAGCAAGAGCTATAATAAGACTATCCCGGGTCCCGGTATACACTTGATCAGTGTTGATCAATGTTGATATGTACGAGTACACGTATGCAGTGATATACGTCATTCTTGATAATCATGAAATCTAAACATGAGTTGGTTTAATTCCTTTTCACAATTTTTTTTATCATCATTATATCATTATTTGGTAGTCTACTCGTAGAATTATGACAGTTCAATGTTAATTATTTGCATTAAAAAAATCACATAGGTAAAAAAAAAAATTACATAATTATCATGATTATATTTACAGGACAACAATTTACAATCAGGTAATTTCAGAAAGTAAATATTCTGTTGGTATTTGCTTTTCTGCATGATCCGCCTCTGAGAACGCTGTTTTATAGTGTGTCTACAGAAGGGGGGGGGGGGGCTTTAATAACTTAATAAAAAACCAACAACATTCAACAAGAAAATAATTCTTTTTATTTTTTGATACTTTTGGTAAACAATACCAACTAATTCATTAATTATAATGTTGTTATCTGACTGTTTTTAGCCATTTACCTGGTGATTCGAAATACCCGGAAGTGACCTGCAATACACTAAAAAGGTGATGTAAATATAACCCCTGTCAAGGCCGCTGTATCGTAGATAGACTCGCCGTGTAATGTAGATTTGATTTTTCATTGAATTGGCTTTCCTTTAATACCAACCAACCATTTATAAACTTGTTAATAAAATCGTTTACCGTCAAATGTAAAAAGTGATTCGGAATACTCTAAATGTACTCGTTATAAAAACAACTCATTATCAACTCAGTGGACCGATAATTTACTTCAAAATAAGCTATAGATCAATAAAATTGATTTCAGATTAACCAATATTTTGTTGCAAAGATAATGTAAAACAGAGACCGGGGATTTTGTATTTCTCTGTATTTTAAACACTCGATATGCGTACATTTGGGGCGCTCTTGCATATACATGTACACTTGTACATTCGAATTCATGATCGTGCTTATAAAAAGAGCATGTTCTGTACTTGCATGTATGTATGTATGTATCCGTAAAACTTTTCGATTTTCCCGAGAATTCATCCTCACAATGTCAATTAAGGTTCCGAAATCACATGTGAGGATGCCGAGAATTGAAAAAGTTACCTCCACTTACAATTATCATGCATGTGTACATGCAGTTTAAAACACGAGACAGAAAAATAAATTGTTGCAAACTTAAGGGTTAAGTCGGCAATTAAAATGCGTAAAACTTGAAATGAATAAATGCACGGGCGGTAAGGATTGATAAAAATAAGCGTGAGATAGAGTAAAATAAAATAATATGTAAGATTCGAAATGATTTCAAACCCAATTTTCCATTAATCGCTATGAGTACACGATGTATTTTAATACCGATATGACCCCGGCTCTCTGCGGCCACGTGTGCACGAAGACTGGGTTACAAAGCGACAGAGCAGAATGTAAACTGTGCTGTAAGAAGGCGTGAATTATTGTATGTTTAAAAGTATTATTTGATGTATATAGTTTAATATTTAATGAAAAATTAAATGAAGAAACAATTAAGAGACTGATTGTAAAAATTATACTTTACACAAGTATTAATACTTAATACTTCCATCACTATAATTGCAATTATTTGCCTTAGCACCTTTTCAATTACAATTGAAATAGAAGATTCAATATAAATTTAAAAAACACAATGTTTCATTAGTTGTTGTTTCTACACGATGGATTTAAAACGTGATCACAGTCTTCACAGATATTTGTTTTGTTTACATGGTTTATGACCGCAGGTGGCTGGTCGATGGTGACCTCGGCAACGTGGGATCGCGGGTTGTGTTACATAACTAAAAACATTTAGGTGAACATGGAGAAATGCGTACTGTTAATGATCATTAATTATTCGATGCTTAAAGTTTAATATTACTTATATAGTTATATAGATACATTTAATTCCTTCCTTTATTTGAAGACGTGTTCCCTTTAAATCTAAATTAAAAAAGAAAAGAAAGTTGTAAAGAATAATTTATGAGTGAACCACAGAACACGTTTAAAACCTTATTTAGAAGAAAATTAGCATTAAATACAGTAGGGTATATAATTTATTGCAAGTTTGTTAAAGTTATACACATGAAGCGTTCCGATTTACTTGCCGAATGAAAACGCTTACCTGTTTACGGGACCTGCTTTTTACCTACATATTACAACATATTACGCAATACTCGAACAAAACAACATTTGTATGAGATCAATAAGGTGTTAAAGAACAACTTTAATTCCGAAAGCCATATCGAAATATTTACCGTTTTTGAGTTATAAAGCGAAAACTTTCAAGGGCTCTAGATCCCTAACTTTAGGGGCCAGCCCCTTTTAAATGATATCAAATGAAAGCTCTTGCTATTATGCACAACTTTTATTCTACATGTTTTAACAAAATATTTTTAGTTTTAAAGATATAAAGGAAAATATGTCAAAATTTTTGCTCTTTTCCGCGTTCTAACTTTTGACCTCTCTCTAGCGCCATTTTTAATGCAAAAATCAAAAAACAAAAACCGATGTGCACAACTTCAATGCTTCTTCTTTTCAATTTCAAAGGGTTTTGTGCTCCAATTATTACAGTCTCAGAGCCTTTGTCTGGAAACCAGAGGCATAAAAATTTCAATCAAAGGGGAATAACTCGTGAACAGAAGGTAATTTCCGAATTGTATTACAGTATTCTGAGAGTGTTTTGCAAAGTCTAAAAGCTCTGAAAATTTGAACAAAATCCGTTCAGAAATGAGGAAGATATGAAGCTTCAAAGTTGGCGTCTAGGAAAAAAAAAAAAAAGAATAATAAGAACTAGAGCCCAGCTCGTTGCAGAGCAACGAATAGGTCTTCCGTTGGAGCAGTGACCTTGAGTCAAGGTCATGCCATATTCTAAGATGATTAATAATCTTTTAAGGGACTATCAACTTGCAATGCTTCGCCAGTAGAAAGACAATAAAATAATGTACACTTTCTCTTTCGTGACCTTGAACTTGTCCAGATGACCTTGCATCAAGCCATGACACACTCTGGCTATGACGCAAACCTATCTGTGTTACCGACTTGACAAGTTAACACATGTTCTTTCAGACCACACATCCAGTAAAAGCATCTTGTTCTTAGTGACCTTAAACTTGAGTCAAGGCCATGACACAGTCTGTATGATACCAACAATACCCATTCAGAGTGTTTCCAACTTGACAAGTTTACACATGTTTTTTTTTCATTTCGTTTCCATATAATTGTAATTTATTACTTTTAACTCGCTGGCTTCAAATTTTATTGTAAATATGTTTTATGTCCAATTTCGATATTGAAAAACGTCGGTGTCCTTGAGTACGTGTACAAGGTGCATTACGTTACCCTATCACATCATGTTTTATAACGCAGACCATACATGTTAAAAAAACCATTTTATTCATCAAAAATCTCTGCTTAATTATCTTTGCCGATTTCTTACAGAACTAGAGTGTTCCCAGGAACGCATGGTTTTAGCTTCAATAAAGATGTAACTAAGTCTAAAAGTTATCAGCAATTTATTTGCTACGGCATTGAATATAGTTCATGCCAAAAAAAAAATCCAGGGACAGTAAGACTGTGATAGAATCTAACAATCAAATAGAAATGCAAATCCTTAACCCCTGAAAGCTAAAATGGATATTAATGAAATTTGAATAAAGGAGATGGGTGAATATGACGAGCGATAAGCCTATAGTGTGACAAACATGAAGATGAAAAATTAAATTTCAATTATATCAAAATTTTCCTTGATATTTCGTCTAACATTAAAATATACTTTATATAAAATCTCTATAATTTGCAAAAATCCCTAAAAGATTGA
Source organism: Saccostrea echinata (assembly GCF_033153115.1). Lineage (NCBI taxonomy): Eukaryota > Metazoa > Mollusca > Bivalvia > Ostreida > Ostreidae > Saccostrea > Saccostrea echinata. The sequence goes on from NW_026889763.1 coordinate 16,758,447, forward strand.
AATTATTTGCCTGGGAAATATTAGACACACACTAAAGCGGGCAAAAAGAGTCATTTTCTCATACTATAATGCTATTTTTCGATATGAGTGGGTCTTCGCTCCACCTTTTTGAAAGTTAATCCTCAAAGTTTGCATAAAAATATATTTTTTTTGGTTACCAAAAATATGGAGCAATGACCCACTATACCTTAAAAATATACTTTTATGACATAACATTCGCATCTTTTCGAGAAATACTTGAAGTCCATTAAGTCAAGGGTCATATCACAAACATGATTTAAATGCCACTCTTCATCAGGACTTGTGTAGTCTAGTGGTTAGCGTGCTAGTCTCGAAAGAAAATAATACTCAGGATTTTTATTGCCAGGGTTCGAACCCCATGAATACCACATATTTATTTTTTTAATAAAAGAATAAATTTTGCCGAGAAATTTTTCCTCAGAAAAGTTTTGTTTATCGTAATTTCATAAATTTCAATAATGAGAACTTTACTCTAAATACTAAATTCACAAACTGAACATGATTTTTTATATATCTGAAGCTATAGGCTTTTTGCACGCTATGTTCACCCATCTCCTTTATTATAAATAATTATATATAAATTATTTAAGTATGTGATTTCAACAATCCTTCGAAAGAGGCTTCAGTCTATCATATCAGCAATTGTCAGTCTACACCATCCATTTTGGAATACCGATCCCGTTGTATTTTCATAGTACTTAAATTTCAGTTTTTGTGGTTTCCTTTATTTCATACAGTGTCAAAATACATTGTCATGAGCTCATAAACATGTATAACTGTTAATTATCAAACCCTGCCTCTGTAATTTCAAAAGACATAAGTTAAATTTAACCTTCCGCAGTATATTTTACAAAATAGGTCAAAGGTCAAGGTCAAGTGGACTGTAACGCTAGTATTATGACAAACAGTGCACATTCTAAATGGCAAAGACTTACCTCATAAATATCAAAATGAAGTTGTATATCGGCATTATTGGTTATTTTGAAAAGTAGGTCAAAGGTCAAGTTCAAGGATATCTAGATCGGAAGCCATGGAAAAATACAAAAGCCATAGTGTCAAGCTATATGTGCAAATTATCAAATCCATACCTCTTACAATTCTCGAGATATAAGGTGTGACAGACGGACGGACAGCAAGACAGACGCCAGGTAAATTGATCGCTAAGTGCTGCTCTACTCTGCAGGCGACACAAAAATGTTTGTTTGATTGTCTCTTTGTTGTTTAACGTCCCTTGAGCTGCCAGCATTTGCCAGTGGAGGGCTGCAAATTCAGACCTATACTCGACACTCAAGGCCATTGAGCAGTGGGGGATTTTTTTCATGTCGGCACCTACTGCTACACGGGACCTCGGTTTATACGGCCTCATCCGAAGGACCACACTCCACGTTCTGTAGTGAAATTGTTTGTTTGTTTGTGTGTTAACGTTCCCGTCGAGTTTTTCACTCATATACATGTATGGAAACGCCACCACTTGCCGGTGGAGGGCTGCAAATTCAGACCTATACTCGACACTCAAGGCCATTGAGCAGTGAGGGATCTCTTTCGTGCCAGCATCTACTGCTACACGGGATCTCGGTTTATACGGTCTCATGCAAAGGACCGGTCTCCATGTCCCGCACAGGGAGTCGAACCCGCGACGTAAAGATTAACTCCTTACTCCGCGACTCTAGAGCAAACGCTCAAACCACTGCGCCAGGCGGGCGACGTGGTGGTATTCGAAACCACGACTACGAATCGTAGGGGTAGAAATATTTTGATAAAGGTACTATCATTATGAAATCATGTTCTGACTTAAGCCTGTAGAAAGCAATTTCATTTTTTCTGGGACGGGGCACAATCAATCAATTTTTTATATATCTTAGCAAAAAATAAAAAATAAAAAATAAAAAATAAAACCATAATTGCGGGGAGGGGGGGGGGCACGACCATATAGCTCTAAGCTATATAGTGACTAAGAAGGAATAACTTGTCATTTGTCAAAGTCTTTTACCTAAACTCTTCACTTTTAATTGTCAATAACAGATTCTTGTTACAAAGTGAAAAGTATACATTTATATGTACATATTGTAGTACAGGTATCCATCTCATATGCATAATCTATTTAATCAATCGTTTTATCCTGAAGGGAAAGTGAAATCTCAATCAAAATTTTTCACAAATACTGGACTCTCTGATTGATTATAATATACATGTAAGAACGAATCGTCAGTTAGGACTGCAGGTTTGATAAATTCACAGCATGCATCTTCAGCCTTAATTAAAACGTTGTTTCGAAATATTACACTGTATCTATAAAAGCGTAAAATTAGAATTGACCTAAAGAATATTTTACACCACATGGGAAATGTTTCTGTGGAATCCGGAGTTTACAATTCTGATTGACAGGTGTAGCGCCGTGCATGGATTTCATGTAACTATGTGCAAATAAGAAATAAAGGGATCTAAAGAAAAGAGTTATTGTGATTGACATTGTAATCAAAACAGAGACAATTAAGAGTATTTTGGCTGTGCTGGCCTTTCTGACATTTGAAGTAAAGTTTAAGAATAACTTATCATTGAAATAAAGTTGTAAAAGTGTATTATCAATTATTTTCATTTTCATCATTAGATGTGCTAATAAATTTGTTATATTCAAGTCCATGTATATGTACTCCTTGTACATTTTTTTTTCTTTTGAACCGCGCGTGCAAGTGGAATTAAATTATAAAAAGTTAACATACTTCTTAAATGCATGGATTTTAGGTTACACAGTTCTGGACATTAGAAATAATTAAGCTTATAGTTTTGCCGATATTTTATCGTATGCTAAAAAATATGTATTACATAAAACATGTATTTTAAAAAATTCAGCACAATATAGCCTTTCAGATACTTATACATACAAATCAAATTACATATAAAATGAAATATTTTATTGAATATTATGATCTCTTCTCTGTAAACAGGCATGTTTTGAAGAGGACATTGAAGGCGAAAAGGGGCTCGAATAGACGCCAATTTTTTTTTTCTTCGGAAAGCTGTACAGTTATCTTGGGCGACATATCGCGTACAAGTACAATGTACAAAACAGCAGTGAAAATAAAAAATAATGAACTCAAAATTTAATTCTCTTCTCTCAATTATTTTGTGAAATATAATTACCAACAAATATATAAGTTTTTACCAGAGTGTATACAAAGCGACTTTTCAAGCGGTACATGAAAGCGTTTGACGCGTGACCAGGTACGTGTAATTGCTTTCTAAGCATGCAAACTCTGACTACAGTATCAGGTAGCACAGATTGCTGGCCTGTCAATCAAATCAGCAGCTATTGTTTTATTTTGGTATGATTGTCGGGCGGTATATTATCGATCTTAAGCTATAGGTAGATTTTGTGGGCATTAATGGAAAATTGGGAGTTTAATAAAAGCACATGTACTTGTCATATGCTGGAGTTACCAAACTATAGACGACAGAGTTTTTCACATAGCATGTTCAGAGTTGGTGTAATCATAAAGATAGCCATTTTAAAAAGAAAATAATGTAAAAGTGTTATAAGCAATGCGTCTTATTGTTTTCAAAATATATCTCTTTTGAATTCTTGTGTGCAAACCTTGTGTGTCAAGTTAGAATTATCTGCAGAATTAACTACACGCAATGAATCTCCGAAATTAAACATATAATAACACATACATGTAATTGAGAAATAAATCGTTTATTAAATACATGTACATGTATGCAGTTTAAAGATTAGGATTCATGAAATCGGGGACCTTTATACGTCCTTAATAGAATGTTTTGGATTTAAATTAAATCAAATTAAGATAAGAATAAATAATTTAATTGAATGACCCGGTATGATTTAAAAAATAATTTTCCGTAAATCATTGTGTCAGCAAAATGAATATAGAACGACAATGTTTTGTGTATGAGCACTCATAGCTGCTTCCTCGGCTACATAATTAGGTTACATAATTGTAAACAAACACAAAACCCGGGTATATGTGAAACGCAGTTAAATGCAGTTAAAGACTGATTTATATTTTGCTAACTTTTTTTTAAAATTTAATATAGTGTATGTTTCAACATTAAACGACGAAAAGATGTTTAGTTTACGAACGCAGGTCGCTGGTTCACACGCAATGGATCTCTTGTAATTTCGGCCACAATAATTTAAAAAGTATATCACCAACATGACCAACATAGATAAGATGAAATAATTTGAAAGATCCGATATGACTAAAAAAACAACTAGAATGAAAATCAGAGACAAAAAATGTTTACCCAGAAAATGAAAGATTTCTTTCTTCACGCAAGCTAGTTAAACATTTCAAAATAAGAATAATAGCTGAAGTTTTCCTATTGCAGAATTATTCTTATGGCTTTATATGATTACCGCACGTCTGGCATGTCCCACCCTAATTTTCTACGCTTAATTCATTCATCATGTTCATTTGACCATTTCTGATTTTAAAAAAATGTCGCATGCAGATAAATTGTGAATCGGAAATCAATTTCTTTAGAACCAAATCAATATTTGTTGCGAGAAGTAAATAATTCGATAGCTTTTGAAGATTTCAACATACATTTTTGTAACACGCATATTTGTAATAACCACTTTATATACAAAACAAAATTTCATTCTCTTATATGGTAATATGGATGTCGTAATAGATCTGACTGAATGCTTGACATGCCTGTTTCAAAAACGTTTCCTAAGTTATCTTAAGATATGCCTAAGTTATAACTTTAGAAGTTCCTAAGATTTATCACAGCTTTATCACGAAACAATCTTATCTAAAAAAAAATTATAAGTCATTTCTTAAGTTGTGCCTTTAAGGACTAATAAAATAACATTCCCGCTCTATATACAACTCTCAGTATGGTATATATTTTTAGATTCAAAAAGGAAGGGTGCGAGGATTGGGGATTTCCCCCACTTTTAAAGGATTTGGACACAAGTATGCTTAACTTTGCGAAGTGTGTTGCTAGATCTAAGCATTCACAGACACACCCTTTTAAGCCATCTTCCCTTCCGAGCACACGCTATTTGTATTTTAATTTTTAAACATTGTTCTAGGTGTTATACATTTACTTTATTTTGTTCTTATAAGGTATCTACATATAAATAAAATTTTAAAATGAATGCTTCGTAGCGAACACATGCGAGTTTATATTTTTCAAACAATCTTTGCCAATTACTTCACTGCATGTACACGTTAGTTGTTTGTGCTGTGTAGAGCAACTATCAGAGTACACAATGTATTTCAACATCGAGGTGCCCGCGGCTCTCTGTGGCCACGTGTATGTAAACGAGGACTGGACTACAACACCTAAGACACAAAGCGGCAGAGATGGATGAAACTGTTTGCTATATTACAAATACATGACTTGTATATTTGAAGGAATTTTCATTTATGTTAATGTTTATTTAATTCTATAAATAATAAATGGACATTCACAAGAGTGATGGTAAAAATAATATGTGCGTAGCATGCGTAGTAATTACAATTATTTACCGAAGTCCCCATTCAATTACAATTGCAGATGAATTAAAATACAACACGGGATAGAGCAATACTTTTTTAAATGTATTGTTGCGTGAACAGACAAAAACAGCGATTAAAATTTAAAATGATTTTTATGCACCAGTGTTTGGAATTAAGATTATAAAAGATCGGTAAAGTAATCTTACTGATTCGATATAATTAAAAACATAACTTTCCATTAATTAATAGCTCTTTGTACAAAATTGACATTATACGCGATCACAAATACTAGCTTTGTTTATGGCCACAGGTGGCTAGTACACTGGTGACCTCGATCAACAGCGTGGGATTCGCGCGTTGGGTTACATAACTAAATATCGAGCTGAACATGGAGACCGTAATATGCATACAGCTAATGATCGTGAATTATTCAATGCATACAGTTTAAAATCACTTACAAAGTTTGTTGTAATAATAAACGTAGAAAGATAGATTTAATATTCTCCGCTTTTGAACACTATTAATCTAATTTAAGAAGAAAAAGAAGAAAAGAAAGACAAGTTGTAATAAATAATTTAATAGTGAACCATAAACCACGTTTTAAACCTTATTAAAAAGAAAATTAACATTAAATACCGCAGGGTATATTATTGATAGCAAGTCTGTTTAAGTTATACACATGAAGAGGTCTGATTTCCTTGCCGAATGAAAAACGTTACCTGGCCTGCTTTCTAATACGTATTACGCAATACCCATGGTATACTCGAACAAAACAACATTTTCATTAGATCAAAAAGGTGTAAAAGAACAATTTTGTTCCCAAGATCCAGATCGAAATATTTACCGTTTTTGAGTTATAAAGCAAAAACTTTTAAGGGCCCAGGATCCCGAATTATAGGGGCCAGCCCCTTTTAAATAGTATAATATGAAAGCCCTTGCAATTATGCACAACTTTTATTCTACATGTTTTAACAAATTATTTTTAGTTTTAAAGATATAAAGGAAAATATGTCAAAATTTTTGCTCTTTTTCGCGTTCTAAATTTTGACCCCTCTCTAGCGCATTTTTAATGCAAAAATCAAGAAAGAAAAACCGATGTGCACAACTTCAATGCTTCTTCTTTTCAATTTCAAATGGTATTGTGCTCCAATTATTACAGTTTCCGAGCCTTTGTCTGGAAACCAGAGGCATAAAAATTTCAATCAAAGGGGAATAACTCGTGAACAGAAGGTAATTTCCGAATTGTATTACAGTATTCTGAAAGTGTTTTGTAAAGTCTAAAAGCTCTGAAAATTTGAACAAAATCTGTTCAGAAATTAGGAAGATATGAAGCTTCAAAGTTGGCGTCTAGGAAAAAAAAAAAAAGAATAATCTTAATCAGTACAATCAGTAGAAGGTCTTCCGTTGGAAACGGAAGACCTTAATAATCTTAACCATCAGAATCAGTAGAAGGTCTTCCGTTGGAAACGGAAGACCTTAATGATTTATGTCTAATTCGTTCCTCAAACGAAAGAAATCATATTTCTATTTTAAATACATTCATTACTTTCAAATGAAAGTACAACTAGAGCGAGCTCGTTGCAAAGCAACGAATAGGTCTTCCGTTGGAGCTGCGGAAGGAAGAAGTGACCTTGAGTCAAGGTCATGCCACATTCTAAAGTTATACATGTAAGCAATCTTGTAAGGGGAAGCAACTTACAATATTTTGCTAGGAAAAACTGTAAAGGAATGTACGTGACCTTGAACATTCCAAATGCCTTGCGTCAAACCATGACACACTCTCGTCATAAAACCCAATCTGTGTGTTACCGACTTGAAAAGTTCACAGTGACACGTCATGTTCTTTTAGTCCATACATACAGTCAAAACATCTTATCCTTAGTGACCTTGAACTTGAGTCAAGGCCATGTCACACTCTGCATGATACCAGCAATGTTTCACTAGTACAAATACGGTAGCGAAATTACAGTTTCTCTGTCAGTGACCTTGACTCGACCAAATGACCTTGCATCAAGGCCATAACACACACTGGTTAAAAGCAATCCCAGTCTGTGAGTTTCTGAATGGATAAGTTCAGCCATGTTTTTTCAGATCATACAGCGAGTCGGAATAATTTGTTAGGTTCAACATAATGATTAAAAAATTCATTGAGAATGTTTTATGCCCAGTTTGGATAAGTAGTAAAACGTGGAGATCGGTCCTTTGGATGAGACCGTATAAGGTCTCGTGTCGGGGTAAGTGCTAGCGTGAAAAGGATCTCTCATGCTATAAATTTTGAATTTACCGGGTGGCAGTAAATACTGACAACCGGTAAGTTCAAAATTTACAACATGACAGATCCATGGCACTTGATTCTACCTCTGATTTCAAAAGATTTGCACTGTTCCTGATTTATATTGTTTGAATGGTCTTTTAAGCTTGAATGCTGCACAGGTGCTTGTGGACAGGACCCCCCCCCCTCCCCAATATACACCCCGGGGTCCAAGAATATTTTTGTTCGTCTTTTTCCATATATTAATCTTCTAGTACACATTTACAATGTACTCCATATGAAAAATCCATAAAAATAACGTAGAATTAATATTTTATTAAAAAATCATACCCGCGGTATTATGAAATAGAGAAGGTAACTCACTTCCATTTGTTAACACTGGACCCCTCTTGGATATCAGGCCTAAAATATCATATACATGTACCTACCACATGTCACTAAAATATGTTATTATATCTTGTTTCATCGTCGCAAGCCACGGGTTTTGTGTCCATTCTATTTCCACAAACCCGTGGCTGCCTCCTTCAAATTTCTCTCGTTCTCATGAATATTAATAACATACATTCAACCAATGGAATAACATCTGACGCTTCAAGTCAGAACCAATGAAAATGATCAGTCTATCTTGTATTTGGATGTAACCATAACCACGAGCTGTACATCAACTTCGGTTCGAATTTCCTTTCTTAACGAGTAACGCTATTCAGCGTTCTCACACAACGTCTACATTCGAAACCCTGTATTTTAATGTAAAACCTTGTAAGTATTTTAGAATATACGTTACTCACATCTGTTCTTCAGGATCTATCGTATTTTTTTTTTCAATAAATCTGCCACGCTTTGCAAACATGATTTCATTATGGGCACCGCCATTTAAGCGTACCAAAAATTGCTACAGAGTGATTTCATTGGTCAGGGTAAATCTGGCGTCACTTAATAAATATTCAATGTTTCAGTCGCGAGAACGAGAGAATTTGGTAGGAGGCAGCCACGGGTTTGTGGAAATAGAATGGACACAAAACCCGTGGCTTGCGACGATGATCTTGTTTCGGTAGATATTTTTTGTCTTTAATCGTGCTATTTAAACGGAAGACCTTAAATAGTGTCTGTAGCTGTCACTATTTCGGTGTTTTTCAGAAACTTGATCGTAGAATTAGTCAAAGTCCACAACTGGACAATAAACTGATAAATCGGCTACAGTATATTATCTGTTCACAGAAACGACATATTGAAACTTGAAAAAAATAATCCAGAAGCAATTCATTTCATTGAAATTCTATCATGAATATTTTGTTTTAATCGATGGACTCGATAAATCAATAAACTGACCGAAGGAAAAACGTTGCACGTGCCGTAACATTCTGTACGTTTTTTTTTTTTTTTACATTCTACTTGCATAATATATGCACATGTACATGTACATATATATTAAACAGAAACATAAATACCAAGCCCGTCGGCATTTAAAAAAAAGTAATAAAACATAATTTGATTTGATCTATTTTATTTCATTTAAACTCTATTAATTTGTTTTAAAAGTATGATTGATCTTTTTCCTTTTAACATACACTCAGGGTAAAAAAAAAAGAGTATATATTGACTCGCGTAACTTTCATGGTTGTAGTTACATTTGAAAATGAAGAAATAATGAAATAATGAAACGTTGAAGGGACTGGTGTGTTGTATGGCTAGACAACGCCTTGCACATGCAGAGAAATTTACCACAGGTACTCTAGGACAGGTGTGAAACCCCTAGGGCATGCCGTTTCCTGCTCTTGCTCTGCTAATCCCTATACACAGGAAATGATCGCGACTAATACTTAATACACAAAGAAACAGATAATATTCAAGTAAACTTGGCATTGATTTTTTTTCTTGAGTATTATTGAGAATAATAAGTTTTAGTGATATACCCCCCCCCCCCCCGTTTTAATTGTTTTGTGAAGTTCATCACCATGCACATTCCATCTTCTGTAATTGGAGAAATGTTTAAATTAAAAACCACTGTTTACAAAAGAAGTAAATATCGAGGGAAAAAAATTGTTATATTTTATTGATATCTTTTATAACGTTCACGCGCCTACTCAATGCAAACGCTCACCATCGAATATTACAGCTTTCCGGTCATTCGACAATTTCAGGGAAATGCTTGCACATTAATACAGTAAAGTGAAATTATTTAAATGAATTATATTGTTCTAAATTTGGTAAAAAAAAAAAAACATGAACAGTATATAGATATATTTTCTTCCTCATAGGAATGCTGAAAACTGTTAATCGGAACTCGCACTGACTATTGTTTAGCACGTGTATGTAACATTGCAGTTCGCATATAATTTGAAAAGAGAAGTTATTAGAACTTATATTTCCGACATTAAAATTTGTCACGTTAAACTCTCAAATGACTCAGCTTATAAATAGTTTTCTTGATACTATTTTAAAAAAGATGTCGCTTTAGTATTGATATATAACTTAACAAAATTAATAATAATAAATAAAATTAAAAAAAAAACGATTAAATATATTCTGCTTTACATTTTTTTTTGTTCATTCATTATTTTCACCTTTTTCGAAATACAAGAAAATACTTTCATAAATATACATACACTGCGGGATTTTAATTTTTTTTTTTTTAAAGAGGGAATTTCGCAAAATTCCTGTTCGGGGAGATAACTCCCGTTTGTTTACGATACTAGTTGATCGATGATTTAACCGCGGCGGGGACAGGTAGGTGATGAATTTCCCGCGGAGGGAACGCGGTTTACCAGTCTCACCTGGCCAAATCCAGCGTTGTGTTTATACCGCGACGGGGCGCGGGAAATACGGGATCCGCGTTGCATGTACTGTACATGTATAGTCAATCAGATTAGAAATACAGCGACTATCAGAATTTCGGGCCGTAAAAAAGATCTGATTTTGATTAGATTTCAGGTGTAGGCGAATGTGTGTGTACTGAGGGGTTAGTTAATTCATTCAAGATTTATGATATTGTTCGTTTGGACGAAGGCTTCATAAAAATATACACACTGCTTGTACAGGTACACATCAATGAATGTTCAGATTAATTCAAAAATCGGCGGACATTAATTTATTTTAGTTATCTAAAGGCAATGTTATTTCCAGAGACATTTATATTTTCTGTTTTTTGTCTCGGATTTTTCTTTTTTGTGATTTACCGGTTTACAAAGGCCTGTGATTTAACAGCTGTTCATAAACGCTGTCAATTAATATATGATCAGAGAAAACGAGACATCTCCCGGTAATTCATTTCATATGGAACATCTTAGTATTTACCTGTGTAATTACGATGTTACAAACCGTGACGATGACTGGCCAGAAGGACTACCCGTTATGAAAACAACTCATGATCAACTCAGCGGACCTATAATTGACTTTAATATATGCTGTAAATCAATAAAATCATTTCAGTTTAACTGATATTTTATTGCAAAGATAATGGGAAAAAAAGACTTGGGATTTAGAATTTTTCTGAATTTCAAACGCTCGATATGCATATATTTGGGGCGCTCTTGCATATGCACTTATAAAACGTGCATGTTCTGTACTTGCATGCGTGTACATTGTATGTATCCGTAAAACCTTAAGAGAGCTGATAAATGTGTTCTGATTTTCAGAAAAAATAATGGGAACCTATAAATAATTACATGTTTTTCATTTTGTTCGCATACAATAACAAGTTTAGTAGAAAAAAATAATTTGTTCAAGGTTAGGTGTCTAATAAATTTGTAATATTCAAATACAGTTACACATGTATGTCTCATTCTACATATTTTGGAGGCGCGTGTGAATGTGGGATTTTGTATTTCCATACGCTCGATATGCATATATTTGGGGCGCTTTGTATATATACAGTTGTACATTTTAAGGGCGTTGACAAAAGAACGTATATTAGATTACATACATGTACATTTAAGTTTCAAAAGTTCCATTACTAGTAGGAATTAATTAAGGTTACATATTTTGAATTTTATTATGAATAAAACAGACAATTAACTCGATATCGAGAAATAAATTGTTTATAAAAATAACTATGCAACTTTCCTGTAATTCAGCGAATAAAATATTAAATAAAATACATTAGCGATTTTATCAAAGATATTATGAAATAATTTGAAAAATTCAACATATTTATCCACTCATGACTTAGTTTACAAAATGAATTTGGAATGGCCATTCTATGATTTGTTTTTTGTATGACTAGGTCGCTGGATCACACACGCCGATCGATCCCCGGTGACCTCCTTTGCTACGCGCTATCGAGGGAGGTGTTACATAATTGCAAACACACAAGGTGAATGTAAAAGGCGCACACTTAATGGCTGTAAATAGTCTATGCTTCAAAGTTATGTTTTATTTTCTCAGTATATTGTTTGTTTTTATATGATAAGAAGAAAAGGTTATCTTTTTTCCCCTTTTTTTAGTAGACTGGTTTATTCGACTTTGAAAAAAATGAAATAAAACGAAAAGTTGTCAAAAAATAACTTGGAAATAAAGCACAAAACACTTCAAGAACCTTATTCTAAAGAATATTAGCATCTAATGTAGCCAGATTTATTATTTATAGTAAGTTTATTTTAGTTACACGCATGAAGAGCTCTCGTTTACTTGCTGAATGAAAACAGTTACCTGTAAATGGGTCAAGCTTCTGGCGCATTTAAAACACAAGACTCGAACAAAATAACATTTTCATGAAATCAATAAGATGTTAAAGAACAACTTTTTTAACGACAGCCATTTCGAAATATTTACCGTTTTTGAGTTATAAAGCAAAAACTTTAAAGGGCTCCAGATCCCTAATTTGAGGGGCCAGCCCCATTTTAGTGGTGTCAAATGAAAGGCCTTGAAATTGTGCACAACTTTTATTCTACATGTCTTATCAAAATATTTTTAGTTTTAAAGATACAAAGGAAAATATGTCTAAATTTTCACTCTTTTAGGCGTTCTAAATTTTGACCCCTAATTAGCGCCATTTTGAATACAGAAATCGAAAAACAAAAACCGATGTGCACAACTTCAATCCTTCTATTATCTAAATTCGGTAGAATTTCTGCTCCAGCTTTTGTAGTCTCGGAGCCTTTGTCTGGAAATGAAGCCTAATAAATTTTCATTTAAAGGGCAATAACTCAAAAGCGGAAGTGACTTTTTGAACTGTTTGACAGCATTCTGATAGAGTTTTGTAACGTCTATAAACTCTGCAAATTTGAGCAAAATCCGTTGAGAAATAAGCGAGATATGAGATCTCAAAGTTGGCGTCTAGGAAAAAGAAGAAAAAAAAAAGAATAATAATCTTAACCATCAGAATCAGTAGAAGGTCTTCCGTTGGAAACGGAAGACCTTAATAAACAACAACACACTATTTGGACATAGCAACGACACGTAGCAGCTCTAAATATAAAGAACGGGAAAGCGACAGTATAAAATCAATGAATTCAATCCAACAAATTCATTAAAATTGTATCAAGACAATGAATATTTTAAACACAGTGGATAGATTAATTCACAGAATTTTACATTGAAATTTTTGGAAACAATCAAACGATCACCAAGGAAATACAAATATAACCTTTTGAACACCATCGTCCGAGTCTTTTGAAAATTTTGTCCGAAATTCACCATGTGACAGCAGATGAATTTGCTCAGCCCATCGCTGTATCTTTGATGTTATGCACAAATCCTGTAAACGCCTCAAAAATGTTTTCTGTAGGTGAGTTTTCAGTATAAGAAATGAATTTGACACAATTACGTAAACCACATATCCATTATCCGATTTCGAAATTGCACAAATTACAAAGGCCTGTGAAGCACATAGAATCCCAACTTGATTCCTTGCATATGTGCCCCCATAAAGCTTTTTCGATATTGGTGGGCAATGAAATACGCTCTTGGTGCTTGAATTTCATACTGCTATGATGGTAACCGATTCATATCTGGAAGAACAAATTTGATTTTAGAAAACTGATAGATATCTTTTTCTTAAAAATGTGTAAGAAAATGTTTATTTGATAAAAATCAACCTTACCAAATGTCATCACCAGTATGGTTTGATAAACATCCATAACATCATTTGATGATAAAATGTATCAAAATTTTTCAAAACCAAACTTTTGAAAAGTAGGGGATTAAATTTAATATGTGGCAAAAATGCTAGAAATCCCAAATCAGTAATGATATCTACATTAAAACAAATTATGCATCCATACTATTCCTCTTTACCAGAACTACCAGCTCTTAGTTTAACAAATATGTAAAACTCTTTTTCTACTGAAATCAATCTTTCTAAATGGCAACACAACAAATGTGGTATGATTCACATCCATAAAATCACTTTATGATAAAATGTATCAAAGTAGTTCAAATTAAATTCAAATTCTTTTTTTTTAATCAGAAATAGCAGCTCTTTGTTTACTATCTATATAGAACTCACTTCTACTGAAATCAATCTCGCCTCATGGCAACACCACAAATGTGGTTGGATAAACATCCATAATATCATTTTATGATAAAATGTATCAAAGTAGTTCAAATTAAATTCAAATTCTATTTTTTAAATCAGAAATACCGACTCTTAGTTTACTATATATGTAGAACTCACTTTCTACTGAAATCAATTTCGCCAAATGGCAACACCACAAATGTGGTTGGATAAATATCCATAAAATCATTTTATGTTAAAATGTACCAAATTCAAATTTTTGATTAGAAATAGCAGCTCTGAGTTTACTGTATATGCAGAACTCACTTCTACTGAAATCAATCTCGCCTAATGGCAACACCACAAATGTAGTTGCATAAATATCCATAAAATCATTTTATGATAAAATGTATCAAATTAATTCAAAATGAAGTCCTTCAGACTACCACGGATGACATTGTGCAAAAGCAGTTATTCAATAAAATTTCAATTGAGTTAACTCATACTAGAAATGAAAATTCAATGAAGAAATTTCCGTTTTAACTTGAATATCAAAAAAAAAAAAAAAAAAAAAAAAAAAAAAAAAAAAAACTCATGTTTTATCCGAAGTAGCAGCTCTTAGTTTACTATATATGTAGAACTCACTTTCTACTAAAATCAATCTCGCCAAGTGGCAACACCACAAATGTGGTTTGATATACATCTATAAAATCATCTTATGATAAAATTAAATATATCAAAGTTATTCAAAATAAAGTCTTCAGACTACCAAGCATGACATTGTGCAAAAGCAGTTATGAAATGATAATTCAATAAAATTTCAATTGTGGTAATTCATTTTAGAAATGAAAAATCAATGAAGAAAACTCATTTAAACTCGAAAATCAAAATAAACAAAAATTCTAAATTCTCTCCTTATCAAAATTATCAGATCAGAGTTATACGAATAACTCCTTTTCTACTGAAATCAATCATGCCAAATGGCAACACCACAAATATTGTAGGATAAACATCCATATATATATTTTTATGATAACATATAATTCAGAATTCTTCAAAATCAGGTCATTTGTCGCCAAAAATATGACACTGCTCAAACGCACTTATTAAATGTAGAGCAATAAAAAAGGGGATAATACTGTTAAAAATAATAATTTAAAGAAGAAATCTACATTAAACTTAAAATCAGAAACATTATGCATTCTTAATTTTTCTCTTATCAAACTTATACCAGATACGAGTTAACCATACATGTGGAACTCTTCTATTGAAATCAATCTCGCCAAATGACACCACCATAAATAAAGTGTTTTAAACTTCCATCAAATCATATGTATTAATGTATCAAAATTGCTTAAAAACAGGCTTAGGCCTAAATTGTAATTTCATAAATTTCAACTCTGGTAAACAGTATTAATCATAATTCAAATGGGACCTAAATAAACTCACAATGAAAAGCAAATGAAGCATTCTACACTTTTAATCCTCTTTCCGCAAGACAGTACCAGTCCTGTGTTTATCACAAGTAAAACTCGTTTTCTTCTATAAAGTCATTATGTTACCTGTACATATCAATATTATAAGGACCCATTTACTGACAAGTATAGGTCAAAAAATTATTTTCAAGACGCCCATGGCCTAAAGGTTAACAATAGTATCGTTTTATTCCTTCATTAATTATTTATTCTTCACAAAAAAGAACAAGAGTCGTGATAAAATCTGGAAAATATTGAAAAATCTATTTTAGAAATTGTAAAACGAAATTTTATATTCGATGTTCAGAATATGAATGGATTCCTCTTTTCCAATCTAAAAGGATAAAATTGTAATAAAATCCACATTGATTTTAATTTTGGCACAAATGGCAAAGAAAAGAATCATTGTAGTTCTCTACAGATCTTTCAAGTACCTACTTCAATATATACTTATCACGATACCAAACCCAACATTGAAATACCTGAATACATAAGGATATTTTGCCTTCTCTACGACATAACTAAAAACTTTTAAGTTTAGTAGCACATTTGACCGAATGGTAAGAAACTGAAATTGAAAAACAAAATGTCCAGTGAATCCTCGATATTTTCTATGCTCAGGAATTATGACTTTATAATGATGCTGATGCACTTGTGACATTAAATGATAAACAAAAAATTTTAATTGGATCTGTAAGTACAAATCTTATATCATCATACTTGTTAAAAATCCCCAAAATCTTATATAAACCTTCTTTCCGACTGAAAGAGAAAAAGGATTATTAAAAACGTATTTTGTTTTGAATTCTAGTAACATCAGCTTAGCTCCTTGGACAAACCCATCTGCAAATTAGTTGTTACTGGAAATAACTACCGATCGAGGCAAAAAATACAATATCAATATTTTACAACAATCAAGAATTAAATCAATAATGTACTGAAGAGAATCAATAAATTTCATAATTCTTGTATGTAAATTTCAAATTCTCTCTTTTACAAACCTCCTTATCTACTTTTTACTTGAAGTATTCAATAAACTGATCAAATGTATTCTCAAATGAATACTTATCTTATAAAAAAAAAGATTTCTAGGAAGACTGCTCTTTGATGACAATGTTTTCCGATTGTTCTCCGTAATTCTCTCTTAAACTGGTCAAATCTCTCTCCAAGACCAACTTCTCTTCATTCCTATCATCTACAATGGCTTTAAAGCATGTCGACGTGAGCCCCATCCGACGTCACTTCGTTCTTCATTCCCAGATTTAAACTTTTATTGTGCTCTACGTGTCGTCCTAAACTGGCATTTAAACAACTTATATAGCCTTGCTAACGAGACAGGTTCTAAAAAACCACATGATATTAACCAGGTTTTCGAATGAAAACCTTGTAATTCATTAAAACACCAAGTAGAAAATGATTTCTGTCTAATTCGTTCCTCAAACGAAAGAAATCATATTTACTCTGAGACTGGAACCCAAGACAAACGGCACAAGAATTTCATATTCTTGATAGACGTTTAACTGGTAATCATAGTCAGAGTTTGTCTGCTTGTTGTTATAAATTTTCAAATGTGAGACCTTCTGGCACGAAAAAGATCCCTCACTGCACAATGGCCCTAAGTGCCGAGTATAGGTCAAAATTTGTAGCTCTCCACCGGCAAGTGGTGGCGTCTTCATATGAGTGAAAAATTCTCGAGAGGGACGTTAAACAATAAACAAACAAAAACATGTAATTTAACAAGTTTTAAAAATATTGTCTGAAAATATCATTAACGCCTGGTTATAGAGAAAGGGAAAAAAGTGGAAGAAGATTGAAAGAAAAGTTTGAAATAGTTTTAAAAAATGGAAAAATCCTGAATTGTATCTCACATTTCTGATGTCAGAATTAAGGAAGAAAATGAAGAAAAGATAGCTGAGGAAAGGTTAGTAGAAAGAAAGTGTGGTGTGAGACGAATTTTCCAATCGGCAAGCAGAGTTTTGATGCTGTTTACGGAGATAAAGGAAATAAAGACAAGTTTGCCGTTTATGGTTTTGTAGATAAATTATCGTACAAGAGAATAGTAAACAGTTTGCGAGAGCTTTTTCTCTCAGGAAGTTGGGGGATGGGGAACTCCATGTAATTCGGAGTTAGATACCTTGTGATATTATAAACATTCATTACAGAAGCAAGTGCCTGTGTATATATTTTCCTGACAATATTGAAAATGTAGTACATTCTGTCTTGTGTAAGCACCAGCATAGAAGCTATTGACAAAATGTAAGGACAATTTCACGTCCTATCAGAGGACCTTTAAATCTAATAATCCTGAAACAATTACGCATAAAATTTACAAGTCTATATTTTGTTGTTTTTTTTTGTTTTTTGTTTTGTTTTTCTGTTTTTTTTTTGTTTTGTTGTTGTTGTGAGAAATGAAGTTTTTAAAATATTTACAACTTAATGTTTCGTTTAATAACTGTTTAAAAACGCACTTTTTTTTATAAATCGTTCTTGTGTTGTTTATACTTGTATATAGAACTCAGTACAATGTTAAAGAAAACGATGCATAGTAAATATACAGATTTAATATTTTTCCCCCTCTCTTTTATTAAAATCATAATAGGTCACAAACATATCATAATATCAATATTAACGTCATATCAGACATTAGTATTAGATAAAAAATATACAAAGATGCATAATAGTTAATATCATTATAACATATATATATATATATATATATATATATATATATATATATATATATATATATATATATATATATATATATATATATATATATATATATATATATATATATATATATATATTACAAGAAATCAGCTAAATCATGATAAACATCACTTCAAATCTGACCAATCATTCCTAAGAACATCAATTTGAATATAAAGCATATATTTCAATCTATGTTGGAGATTCTTCTCAGACAATTTCTGATTTTGTAATCTACATTTCATCTTAAATTTATACATAGTGAAGCTAATAAATGCTAACAAATTATTAAAAAGCAAAGTTTTTTCCACTACTTTCATTATAAAATCCAAGTACAATTAATTTCCAAGTAATATCAAATTTTAGAAAAAAGCTCACTTTTCCCCATATGGGTTTAATGATTTTACAATAAAACAGGAGATGTTTTGTATCATTGTCAATTTCACAATTTTCACACAAAGGAGAAGTATCTTTGTTCCACTTGCTTACAGAAACATTGTTGTTCAAAATACCATGTAATAATTTATAATTAAATTCTGATATTCTCTGCTCGTACATAATCGAAAGCTTGTTTTTATAAATATTTTT
The DNA here is from genome assembly GCF_033153115.1 of Saccostrea echinata. Taxonomy (NCBI): domain Eukaryota; kingdom Metazoa; phylum Mollusca; class Bivalvia; order Ostreida; family Ostreidae; genus Saccostrea; species Saccostrea echinata. The sequence goes on from NW_026889763.1 coordinate 16,777,413, forward strand.
CCATATACAACCATCCTGAACATTAAATATTTTTTCATCTGTTTTCAAAAAAAGGCTTTTGAAATTTCATACCAATAAATATAGAATAATAAAAATTACTTCTTAGCTCTCGTATTGATTTTACAACATGTTTTTTAAATTAAAATTTGCATTTGGTTTTACTTTCACGTATTTAGCATAAGAACAGTCAAAATTTTGTTTATACTCTTTAACAGCTTTTTTAAGCATATGATATTCACATAATATATTATTATTTCTATTCAATTTGTTCAAAAAATAATTGATATCATATATTTCCCCTGATTCGTCAAATATATCTTTAATGTACAAAATACCACTTTGTGTCCAATTTTTAAAACACAGGGATTTTGAATTAAATTGAAAAAAATATTATTCCACAAAAATTCACTTAAAAATTCGTCTCTCTTTAAATTATTGGCATTTCTTTGCATTTTACATCTGTTAACGAGTTTCGCTCCTGAGCTTTTGAGCAGATTTTTGTCTTAATCTATATTTTAAAAATTCTGCATAATGTTTCAGTTCTTACAATAAATTTGGATTCTACAATACCAATTAAAATATTCAGTTAAAACTCCATAATTAAATTCCATACCAAAAGCATTAAGTGAGGAACTATATTTTGTGGCGGAATGTTTTTTTAGAAGAAAATGATCATTTTTTTCTCTTTCGAAGTATTTAAAGTATGTTAAGTTTGGATTCCTATTTTTCCATGCAGCCTGCCCACAGAGTTAATCTGTGCCGTGAATTGTTTTATGCTGGTCCTAAATTAAATATCAAATAAACTATCATGAATTCTATCATCGTATTTGAAAAATACAGCAAATATATTGTGAAAATCCAGAAAAAATAGCCCTATTTTAAGCTTAAAATTAGCACTATTTTAGTAATATCTAAAAATTAACATCACAGACCCCCACTTTTAATTTTCTTTTCTGAATATATAAGATACTTTTAACCATTCCTCTAAAATTCAGTAAAATGTCATTACTTTCAAATGATTTTATTGATTGTTAAACTTTTAATGTCAGAAAAATAACATTTTTTAGTGCAAAAAGGTCAAATAATTGAACATGCGAAGTAATTTGAAATTTTTTTGTTGTCACAAATTTTAATGTGTCTATTCAAGATGAAATAAGACTGTGTTTGTTCCCATAACTTATTTGAATAAAAGATATTGGAGGGAAACCTTTAAAAATTGATTTATGTGTAAGACGTATTTACAGTGCAAAAAGGTCAAACTAAATGCTCTGTAGCGCTAAAGGAGCGCACTGACCCCCTTTTTTTGTTTTGATTTTTAATTAAGCTATGTGTGTAGATTCTAAATATATACTTGATAAAAAATCCTCATTACTTTTGATGGCAGGATCCAACCTCCTTAAATGCTGTAAACACATTGCCGTAAAATTTGGCAGATTCAACATTTTAAAAAACGTGGATTCTATAAAGTTACACTCGCTAGTTTTGATAATATCAAATACTGAAATATTGTACTGTTGCAGACTATTATTGGGACTCGATGTGTAACACTTTCTACATTAACTATTCTGCTAATCCACGATGCCTTTGCAGCATGAAATTTGCTTTCAACATCGACGATTCCGATTCCACCGTTTTCAACATTACAGATAAGAGTATTTCTTTTAATCCTATCTCTTTTTTCCATGTAAAGTTATAAAATGACAAAATGAAAAAATCGACATCAAACCAGATTTATTTTGAATGACAGAAACGTATCCTTGAAATGATCTGTTTACTTTGTCCCGACATTTCAAGCAGAAGTCGGATGATTTAGAAAGTATTTAGTTTTACGAAAATTTTTAGTGATTTCGAATTGTACAGTGTCATACTGTAGTGTACTTTTTGCAGTAATATCAGCCTTAGTGGTACCAAATATGATTTTACCCTATTTTACCTTGGTGGGTGAAAAAGTAGTGCTGAAATATATCTAAAACGTAGTGGTAATCACAGTTCTTATTGTGTATGGATTGTAAGCAGGAGAAGAATACTAATGATAAATTTGTCACAAGAGTAAAGTAGTCATATATTCAAATGCGAGTTTCATAGCTTTTATTTCGACCTTAAAGATTTTTGTAACCCCCCTCCCCGATTTTGCGGAAGTGGACATTTTATCTCATTCGTCTCTCATCTGTCAGCATGTCTGTAACAGGAAAAAAAAACCTTGATCATAGCTTTTGAATGAGAAAAGATAGGGCTTACATATTTCACATGTACTTTACCCGTGATAAGTCCTTCCAAATCCACATGTACTATGATTATTGACCCTGTGACCTTGAAATTTGACCTACTTTTGAAATTTGACATTACTTTTACCTTGGGCGTAACTTTTGACTGTGAAGCGATAGGACTTTAAACTTCACATGTACACTACTTGTAAGAGGTTCTTTTTTATACAGTATCCTGATTTTTGACCCCTTGACCTTGAAGTTTGACCTTCTTTTCGAATTTTTGAACATTCATTGTAACTTTTGGATGGAAACATATAGAGCATTCATATTTGACTTGTGCATTACTTTTAGCAAGACTTTTTCCGGATAAGTTATGATTTTTTACCCTTGACCTTGAAGTTTGGCCCAATCATCGAAAAATTTAACATTGGAGATAACTTTAGAATTAGAGAAGATAGGGATTAATATTTGACAAATGCATTATCTGTGACAAGAAGTTTCCGAATTTGCAATGATATTTGATCCCGTGACCTTGACATTTAAGTGTTACCCAATTCCCCTTTGAAGAAGAGAAAATAGGGCATTCAGTTTTGACATGTGCATTAATTATGACTTTTCCAAATTTTCTATGATTTTCAATACCATGATCTTTAAATTTGACCTGATTTAAAAAAAACATTGCTGATTACTTTTGAATGAGAGAAAATAGGGTATTTATATTTGACATGTGCATTAACTGTATGAAGATCTTTCCGAATATATTCTGGTTTTTGACCTCGTGATTTGACCCCAAAGTTAAACCTACAATCTTTTTTCATTTTTTTTTTTACATTATAGGGTTTCATATTTTACATGTACATAACCTATGACAACACCTTTCATAAAGGTGTATCGTTTTTGACTTCATGACCTTGACCTAGAAGTTTAAAGGAAACACAAATAAGTCAGTTACAATATGCTACCAGAAAAAGACGTTAATGGTATTCTAACAACCAAGCTTTATGATAAACGTGATGACTTTAAATTTTTCAATCGTCACCTTCCTTACTTGTACAGCAATATACCTTCATCACCTGCATATGGGGTTTATATCTCTCAATTGATTCGATACGCAAGAGCATGCTCTACGTATGAACGATTTCTAAAACGAGGTAAGTTATTGACAAACAAGTTGATGAAACAAGAATATCAGCAGTCTCATTTAAAGTCGTCATTTCGTAACTGACGGTTTTTCATACTAATTGTTAGGCCATTATTTACACACTGAATTGTCGATAGTTTTTCCGTTATTTCCCGATCATGACAAGGAGCACACGGCGGGTGTGACCGGTCGGCAGGGGATGGTCACTCCTCCCTGGCACCCGATCCCACCTCTGATGTTTTAGAGGTCCGTATTTGCTCTGCTCCAAAATTTGTATTGTTTAATGAACTTCTGAGCTTGAATACTGTTTGTTATCTCCTCTCCATATATTTCATAAATAAATGCAACCCAAACACTAAGACACCGAAAGCGGGGGACCACAATTCTTTGAATTTGCTTCTTTTATTTGGAATTCGTGTACCATTGAGACAGCAGTTATTTTCCTGTTGAACCAAATGTATACATGTTCAGAATGATTTATTTTGGCTATTTTTTTAATTGAAAATATACTCTTAATTTAGAGGAAAATGGTTTAAATGCATTTGTAAGTAAAGCCAAAATTTGTAAATGAATATTCCCTTTAAGAAATCACAGTTGCACGACCTCTTTTGCCGATGTTATTGGATTTTAAGAATTTTCATTTAAGTTCTAACGACACATTGCTCGAATATTTGTTTTGTATAAATTTGTAATATACAACAAATTAATCATAATTATCATTTTGTTGTGATTTTTCTACTATTTTCAAAATGTATAGGTAGATGAAGACACCAACAAATTGTGATATTGGCAATGCTAGTGATTTCCAATAGGATTCAATCCTCTGCATGGTATCTTGCACAAATGCCTGGTAAGGTACCTTAATTTTTTTCTGAGAAAACATGTTACAGTGGCAATATTTCTATGACAAATTCTCGGAAAAAAATTATATATTATTGAGGAACGTGTCGTCTGACCTTAAGGATGAATGACACAAACAAAAATTGGAGAAAAGAAAGTGAAGAAAACAAACAGCAATCATCGTAAAAACGTAAACAATTCAGTTTAAAAATAATGAACTAACAATTTGTATTTGATACATCAGTGAGCATTGGAACTAATAGCAGGTTGTATATGTAAACAAGGACTGTTCCTTAGAATTTGTAAAATGTTGACGAGATTTCTTTTCATTTTATTCAGATTAACATGTATGATATCACATTGTAGTAATGATTCTCAATAGAATAAGTAATGTGAATCATGTCATTACAAGATAATCATAAAGGTTTGCATTCCGAAAGCACAATTGTAAATGCTAATTTAACAAGTTTTGAAAATAATGACGGAAAATATGAATCAGGGTGGAAAATGTTAAAAGACTAGAAATAATAGTCATCTTAAATAGAAATTAACGCTTTATTTTAGAAGGGAAAAAGGTGGAAGCCGGTGATAAAAAGTTTAAAATAGTTTTTTTTTTTTTTTAAAAAAGAAGAAAAATCCTGAATTGTATCTCACAATCGGCAAGCAGAGTTTTGACGCTGTTTACGGAGATAAAAGGAAATAAAGACAAGTTTGCCTTGTATGGTTTTGTAGATAAGTCATCGTACAAGAGTAATAAACAGTTTACGAGAGCATTTTATCACAGGAAGTTGGGGGATGGGGTACTCCATGTAATTCGAAGTTAGATACCTTGTAATATTATAAACATTCATTATAGAAATAAGTGCCTGTGTATATATTTTCCGGACAATATTGAAAATGTAGTACTTTCTGCCTTGTGTAACACCAGCATAGAGGCTACATGTATTGACAAAATGTTAGGACAACTTCACGTCCTATCAGAGGATCTTTAAATCTAATGATCCTTAAACAATTAAAATTTTAAAGTCTGTGAATTTTTAGACAGGAAGTTTTTAAAATATTTACAACTTAATGTAAACGTTTCGTTTAATAACTGTTTAAAAACATTTTTTATAAATCGTTCTTGTGTTGTTTGTACTTGTATATAGAACTCAGTACATTGTAAAAGAATACGATGCATAGTAAACATACACATACCCAGGCTGAATGAATGAATGATTTAATTTTAAATGACGGAAACGTATTCTTGAAATGTTCACTTTGTCCCTACGTTTCGAGCAGAAGTCAAAGTATTTAGAAAGTATTTATTTTTACGAAAAATTTTAGTGTTAGGAATTCCAAGTGTACAATTTCATACTTAAGTGCACTTTTTGCAGTAATAATCAGCCTTAGTGGTACCTGAGATACGAATATGATTTAGAGTGCAGCAAACGTACCCTATTTTACCTTGGTTGGTGAAAAAGTAATGCTGAAATATTCTAAATCGTAGGGGTAATGTAAGCATGAAAAGATTTGTGAAGTATTCATATACTCAAATGCGAGTTTCATAGCTTTTTTTCGGCCTTAAAGATTTCTTTATTTAGAAGCCGTATAGAGAACACTCCATTTCAACCACTGAGACAGCAGGGGTGCGATCAACAACGAAGCTGCTACGTAGCCTCTACGTAAAGCTACGCTCTTGAACGGAGAGCTAGCCTAGCTTCTACGTATGGAGAGCTAGCATAAATATTTGATGCTAAGTACCAAATCAAAGATGGCTTCCTTAGCTACAACTTCGCAGCACATATAATTTTAACTAAATGGGGAATTATTTTGTACATCTTAGCATATTAAATGTATAATTACATACATATTTTCGCTTGAAATAAACATTTTTTGCACCAAAAATAAGTTTATACTGATATATTTATATTCGAAATTTAACACTTAGCGGCTAGCTGAGCTGTCCGTTCAACAGAGATAGATATCTACAACCTAGCTGCTAGGTTAGCCACTACGATGTTGAACGCAGCCCAGTTGTTTATCTTTTGAACCAATTGTATACATCTCGATGGTAGAAAGTTTAGAATGATTTACTATTTTTTGATTGAAAATATGGATATTTCTGTCTGATTTCTTAGATTTAGTTTAAGGATTTATATACGACTGGTGACGCAATTTCCAGTATTTTAAAGTGAGCTACGGGTTTTAAGCAATCAGGAAGAGCCCTGCAAATAAAAATTTCCATTTTTATTTACATCAGCAATATATATATATTGTGTTCCATACTTTGTTGATCATATTTTCAACGTCTTACAGCAACAAATAAACTTGAGAGACTAAATGGGAGGCACTGCTTGCAAGACTTTTTTGTACATAGATTTCATCCAGATTTCATCCAGTGCAACGTTTTCAGTCGTGATTTTGAAGTCGGAAAAACAATATCCTTGCTAAATATAATATTTTAAATCCAAGATGAATCAAATTCCCCGGGTATCAGAGGCCGTTTACGTAGGTCTGAGCCGCAGAATAGGCACGCCTACATTAGTGACTACAAGACGAGAAATCGTTGATATTGCTGAGATTATAGAGAGGCCGGCACAAGAAAGTATTGGAGCAAGACGAATTATTAGTGGAAGTCGTAGAGAGGGTTTTGGTTCTGTGGCATCAGACGTAGACTTTATGTGTTGGTTGAATGACCATCACGTCATATGTGATTTAGACCAGGTAACTGATTACAAGGAAGAAAACTGTACTTTGATCCTATTGGAGTATTCTGAGCACTGCCCTGGATTTGCTATGTTACAGCTACTGACTCCTTCAAACATTGTTTATTTTAGACGATCATGTATTACAATAAATGGTGCATTATTTATATCAAGTGCACTATTCAAAGAAAATACATTGTTTGTGGTAGGACAAGACTGCACGCAACATGGACCTTGTGCAAGTGGAAAGTTTACTCTTATGGATTTTGATTATGATTGTGCATTTTGTTTTGCTAGTAAATTCTGGCCATCCATTGCCAATTCTTTTACTTTGAGATGTCTGTCTAAAGGGTGGCCACCGAATCATGTTTTAAGCGATATCATCAACTCAGGTTGTCATGTTGTACCTATAGGATTAAAAGGATCACCACAGGAAGATTTGGAATGGAGGATTTCATTCTCTGTAGCTGAGCAGAAACTTGTATACTGTATGAATCACACACAGTTCATGTGTTACGGATTGTTAAAATTATTTCTAAAAGAGGTGCTGAGGGTGGAAGATGCAAATGGACAGCCTCTCCTTTGCTCATACTTTATGAAAACAGTTTTATTCTGGGTTATTCAAAATAATTTTGTAAAAGAGTGGAATCCATCTACTCTTTTGTCAGGATTTTGGTTGTGCTTCAAGTTTCTATTGTCACGTGTGTATCTTGGTCAGCTTGAAAACTTTTTTATCACTGAAAATAACATATTTATTTCTAAGATATTTGGGCATTCACAACAGATATTATTAGAGCGGCTTTTAGTTTTGTACAATCAAGGGATTGCATGTCTATTACATTGCAAGTCGATCAGAAATTATTTAACCCTAGCAGTTTGTAGCAGGCAGTATGTAGTAAGCACAGCCGAATCAGAGATAGTACCTGAATTCCACATTGATCGTGTTCTTTTTATTGAAATTGATCACTTGGATACATTTGGTTCGTTTTCTTTAGACACTGTTCTGCAGTGTGCAATCAGGCACTTACAGATCCTGCATATCAGTTCATGGCAACGTGCTGCTCTCCAAAAATTCATATCATCACTTTTTAGACGTACTGTTTGTCAGTTACTCAGTATATCCCAAAACTTGAACAACAAAAGCGCATTGAGAATTGTGTATGCTTGTTTGAATTTATCAAAAACCAGTGTGGAAATGGGATTTATATCTGATAGGATTTATTTGGGTCTACTCTTGTACTCATTGGGTAAAAATAAAGACGCAATAAAATATTTGAGGAAGATGAAAACAATAATTATGCAGCCTTATATCATGTATTATCGTATTATAGATGGGGAGAGGTATCTTCAGGAAGTGGGAGGAATGACAGTGAGTGAAAAAATGAGAAGGGCTATTGCTATGAATATTCGATTAGATGTGCTTAGACCAAAGGAATTAGATCTGGAACACAGAGTGTCAACAAGTCCCCTTATTACGGTACCACCCTATGTCATGACACTTATGTTGTTAGTGCTTTGTTACCGTGGTTACCCAGAAAAACAACAAGAAGCCCTACTTGAACTGTATAACCTCCTTCACCATGACAACGGACATCATATTAGTAGATCATCCAGAGAAATTTCGTGGCAGATTCTTGGAATCTGTCGGCAGTTATGTGGGGACAATAAGGGTGCCTTTTTGTCTTATCAAAATTCTCTAAAACAATACCCATGTCAAGGTATAAAGGAGGCAACTTATCACAGAATGCTAGCTTGTTTGTTTGTTTAACATCCCTTTCGAAAATTTTTCACTAATATTGAGACGCCACCACTTGCCGGTGGAGGTCTACAAAGTTTACGCCAATACTCGGCACTCAGGGCCATTGAGGTTGAAATCGTACTATTGTATTTAGCAAGAGAACGAATTGTAAAAAAAAGATGGTAACTTGCCAATAAAAGATAAAATCTACATGTTTATTTTCTTCTTGGTTTATGCTGCACTGATATGTTTGCTTGTTTTAATTTTAATATCGAAATACTCTATATAAATATTTTTGCAGTCATTTAGTCTATGATTAAATTTTAAAAAACTTCTTATTAACTGGATTCTGATGTCAATTCATCGCATTAAGTTTAAGCTAGGTATAGGCGTTTCTATGCAGATGAACTAATCAAAACGTACGAGGGCTATATATATGATACAGAGAATTGATTAATTGTTGTTTTACGCCTTGTAGGCAATATTTCAGCCATATTTCGATGATACAGAGAATGATACAGGGAAGGTTAAAATTTAATATTATACCTCAACTGATTTTACCTATTTAGGTAAATCGTTAGATGTAAATATTTCCCTAGAAATTACCGTGAATGGACTAATCCCCGTGCGTTAGTCAAGTGAGCTAACTCCTGCTTCGAAAGCAATTTTGCGGTTATCCAAAATCATCTAGATTTTACTTTTGTATCAGTATAATACCGGTATGTGAATGGGCTAATCCCCGTGTTTGTCAAGTGAGGTTACTCCTGCTTTGGAAGCTAATCAGTTTCCGGTTATGTGAAATCCTCTATAAGTTTTACTTTTGGTTTGGTATAATAAAATAGTTAAAAAGTAAATATATTATTGAGGGAGTTTGCAAGATTCAAGTTCCCTCGACCAGAACTATTTCCCTCGGCTTTGCCTCAGGAAATAGTTCTGGCCTTGGGGAACTAGAATCTTCCTAACTCCCTCAATGATATATTTCAATTGTATACTAATACATATTTCGTACCACAAATTCTTATTTTTGGATGTCGTCTGCCATATAACATTCCCTGACCGTGTATGGCCATGTATCGAACTCAGTTCAATTATCTATGTACTATTAATAAAGGTTTGAGTTAAAAGGGAGTAAAAATGCACAGCCCGGTGTAAGGTTCCTCTAATTCTCATCAAATGAGATTTGTATATAGTGATTTTTATGGCTTTTATGCATACCTAACAACACATTCTTAGGAGTGCCAATAAAGAATTGAAGTGAATATTGAATATATTTAGAATATTCTTCTTTACATTACACATTAGGCCTTTTTATACATATAAAGTTTAATAGTTTATGCCCTCACGCTGTTTCGTTGAGTAATAAAGAACATTTAATGCGTCATTAATATGAGGTCATAAAATGTCGTGAGTACTAAGTAAAAGATATAAACAACGTTATTCAGTGAACATGGCGTTATAAATGTCAGTACTAGTTGTTTTGCTGGTATACAGGGACAGAAAACATATTATGTTTGATTTTACATAGTAACTATATATAATATCAAATCTGATATTTTTTTTTAAAATGAAAATTAAAGTTCTGAAATTATAAATTCCAAATGCTTTTATGATAGAAAAAAAATTTAAAATACACGTATTATTTTTCAAATTCAATTTAAAACCATCACAAAATGGACAATAGCATCAGAGAAGCAGTGTTTTAATATATTTATACCCACACTTTCTAAAGAAAGTTCGGATATATTGTTGTGACCCTGGTCCGTCTGTCACACTTTCTTCTTACTCAAACTCCTCTTTTATTTTAAGCAGTAACCAATAAATCTTTTGGAAAAAAAGTGGTGTCCTGTAGTGTAATGATGTGAGAGAGAGGTAGAAGAACACGTCTGTCTAGTTTACTAACTATTTATTAAGTGACCATCAGATTGAACATATTCCCATGCATATAATAATGATTGACAACAGATGATTTTAGGGAGAGGAACTTTACCGTGAGAACTGATAACATTAGAGAGCAGGGCTAGATTAAACATAAACATTCTGATGCTTGCTGGTAATTGTTAATGGGGTACCGTCTCCTGTTATCTTTCCCTTAGAGGGCGCCACAGGCAAACTCGGTCCCGTATCGGAATACCCTCGCGCATTATCAGTATCTATCTATCGAAGAAAACGTAAACAAACCGCTGTCAATCTCTTTTTTAACATGCCTGAAACTTGCTGTTGTGTACCAGAATGCAGTAATCGAGGTGGACATGTGTTTCCCTCTGATCAATCAAGAAGAAAAATTTGGATCCATGCAATTAAACGCGGCGAAACCCGTTTTCAAAGTTGGGAACCTAAGACACATGCTGTTGTATGCAGGGCACACTTTAAAGCTGATGACTACGTAACTGAAACTCAACACGGTATTTATTTATTTTTTAATCAGCTTAAAACTTTATTAACAAAAAAATATTAAGAAAAAGTTGCATTTTCCATGTAAATACTTTAATTGCAGATTGACAGATTTAATTTAGAAGTATAAACATTACATGTAGATGTGCAATAAAGTTCTGGAATTTAAAATATTACCCAAGGGGCAAAACGGGGCCCCCAAAAATGACGTTTATTCCACAAAATCCTGGTTCGCAGAACTCCTCTTACATTTTACGCAGTAGCCCAATCATCTTTTGGAAGATGATTGGTGGTGTGCTGTAAATGTGCAATAATTAAGGTTTCGAAATTTTCATTTTCACCATAGGGGTCAAATGGGGGTCGAAAATGATTTTTTTTTACTATCAACTGGTTCCTCTGACATTTTACGCATCAGCCTAATCATCTTGGAAGATGATCGGTGGTGTCCTATTGATGTGCAATAATGTTTCGGAAAATTCTTTTCCTCCAGGGGGTCAAATGGGGGTCGAAAATATTTTTTTTCTATGACCTGGTTCCCAGAACTCATCTCACATTTTACGCAGTAGCCTAATCATCTTTTGGAAGATGGAGGATGGTGTCCTTTTGATGTGCAATAAGGTTTCGGAATTTTTATTTTCATCCTGGGGGTCAAATGGGGGTAGAAAAATGACCCTGGTTCTTAGAACTACTCTTACATTTTCTGCATTAGCCTAATCACCTTTTGGAAGATGATTGGTAGTATCCTGTAGATGTGCAATGAGGTTTCGGAATTTTTATTTTCACCCTGGTTGTCAAATGAGGATCGAAAAATTACAGTTTTTTTTTTTAAATACAAAAACACCGTGGTGCTGTTTAAACTTGGTCAATTCCGTAAAGTTCTGTCGAACTCCAACAAATGCAAATAAGATACAGCTGACCCTGCCCACAATGTGACGTAAGCGGTCCAACATCTCATCGGCAGGTCCAATATCTCGCTCTGCGGTCAAACATCGATTTTTTTATGACCGCTCAGTAAAATATTGGAAATGTTAGAATTTTTTAAGTATAGAATTATATAGGAAACAATTATTAAAGGTATAACAAACATGTATGTCAAAAAAATTAAAATAAATAAATAAAAGGTATAATAACTAAACATTTATTGACTGTGTTCTCGGGCAAAATGTGTTTTGTCGACCCCTCGAACCAAACTGCTTGCCTTCGGCCTAGCGGCCTCAGGCAAACAGTTTGGTTCTTGGGTCCGACAAAACGCATGTTGCTCTCGAACCCAGTCAATAAATGTATACCGTTAGAGGTTTGTACCTTATATTATCTGAAAATTTCTGAAGGAAGGGTATTTAATTTTGTTACCGAGGCGATAACGACAAATTACTTCAAGAGAACATTGCCATAATTAACTTTATGTAAGTCCACTGACAATAGTTTAACTCTGTTTGATACGAAGGAACAAAAATAAGATAAAGTGAATAGAAAAATGCCATTTATTTAAATTATAAATGACTATATGAAAAAACACAAAATGTGATGCATATAAACATATACTGCAGAATCAAAAAAAATGAACAATTGAAAGATGTAATCAATTTTGTTTCAATACATATCAAAGGTGGGGTATAAAAATTCGCAAACACCAATTAACAATCCTATATACATATGTTTTTAGCAAACTAAAACTTAAAACGTGGAAAACCATTCTAAAAGTACTTGTATCATACAAAACCATTCAATTATAACGATGCTGACACGGCAGTAATTACAGATGGTGTTGGGGCGGGAGGGAGGGCAATTAAAATAACAGATTTTTGTTTGCGCGTTCACTGACAAAGATCTGTGAGGGAATGGTGAAAGTCGGGAAAATCCGCGCGCATATCTTAGCATCCGGGGACCGAATGCCAATACATCATATCAATTTTCAGAGAGATCTTCGAGAATTGCTTTTATCTCACGGATAACAAATTTTGGGATTTAGAAACTTAATTGCTAGCATAGGAATGCCGTGTCAGATGTTTTACATAAATTAATTTAAGGAATCCGATGTAAATTAAATATTTACCATTCCTTATATCTTAGGTAAAGAGAGATACGAATACGATTGGAAGTTTCCCCACGAAATGGAAATGTGCTGATATACATGTAATCTATGCTGTGCTTGTATTTTATACTATTGAAACATTTTAATCTTATATATTTAGTCTTGACTAAACGATGTATTTTGTTAAATATATATTATATTTTTCAAATATTAAGAATATTTGTATTATAAGTTTTAATGCCCCCCAATAGGAGATTCTGGGGTAGATAGTCTTCAAATGGTCTGTCCCTCTGTCTTTATGTGTGTTGGCAAAACTTTAACCTTGGCCAAAAGATTTAAATGGTCGGTGTTAGGGCTTTCATATTTCACGTGTGCATTTCTTGTGAGAGAAATTTATTTTGGGGTACCAAAATTTTTTACCTCATGACCTTGGAGTTTGACCTACTTTTGAAAAACATTAACCTTCTGAATGCTTGAAGCTACAGTCTTCATATTTCACTTGTGGATTCTTTGTGACAAGAACTTCTTGGTTGGCAACATTTTTTTGAATTCTTGACCTTAACTTCGGAGTCTGAAGAGCTCTTTGCAATAACTTTTGAACGGTTGGTACTAGAATTTTCACATGTGTATTACTTGTGACAATATCTTTCTTTGGGTAACAACATTTTTGACATCTTGACCTTGGAGTATGACCTACTTAAAAAATTAATCTTGGAGAAGAGCTGCCAAACGGGGCTTCAGTGATTCACAAACACATCATGTTTCTTCTTGTTTATGTCTGCTTCTCGTCCATAGGCGTCGGAAGCAAATTGAAAGTGGGGTGGCTAATTGAAAGTGGGGGGGGGGGGGAGCTAAACCAATGAAAAAATGTAAGCCCCAATTTTCAATGCCTATATTATGTCTATCTTTGCAAAAAAAGTGGGGGGGGGGGCTAAGCCCCCCCCCCCCCCGGTTCCGACGCCTATGTCGTCAGATCATTACTTACCTTTCCAAGAATTAATTTCCTTTTTTCAGACCTTCTTAACTTTTGTGTAACTTAAAACTAACTTTGCTTTCATTTTGAGCATTCCCTCTCACAAGATATACTGTTGTCTTCTTCTTTCAAATAGGACGATGACGACCGTAAAACTACGCCTCCTGTTCACTCTGAGGAGGACACTTCTGACAGCGGACTAGATCCTGAGGATGAAATCAAACAAGAACAAAGTATTAAACCTTTATATTTCATATGTGCACAGTCGCTCTTTGATGATGTTCAATTAGAAAAGTGATGACGATGACAATAAAAATATCTATAGGGACCAATTTGATTTTATGCCGTCTGAATCACTCAGTATCCCATTGTTTTCTTTTGTCGTACTTAGTCAAAAGCGGTAAACACCGGCATTTTCAACTTTTTCTCTTAAATTGAAATAAAGGTATACAGAATAGGATAAAGGAGATTAAAATTTTTGAATTTCATAGTCTCTAAACCTCTGGGACCTGTTGGAGGGGATCAGAACAATCAAATTGATGTAATGTTCAACAATCCTTTCTAAAAACAGCGTTTGCGATGGAAGATGACCAAACAGTTCTGCCCAGCGAAACTCCTACTTCATTTGTGACAGTTTGACTAAGGTTGATCAGCCCAAACATTTTGGCACTATGGCCTAGTTTCTGACGGTTCTGAATAAAAAATAAAATGGCAACATATTTATGATATTGATTCTTTTCTTTGAAAACTAAGCCTTACTTTATAAGTAGCTAAATCAATGGTAAATAAGCATAAATATACAAGGACTGCTTGGAACCTTCGCGTAGGTCAATTTTTTTTTTAACTTAAGGTCATATTATGTTCAAATTTAATAAAAATGTTTTAACAATAAATTCAGATTATGTGTATTAAAAATTCTTTAAAAATATCCTGATTTATTGAATAAAAATATGCTGATGTATTTCAAACTTATCCAGAATTAAAAACTGCGAAAATCGAATCGCCGAGCAGATCATAATTTATTAATTTACAAACAATACACTAAATAATTTCTGTAGCCATATCCTCTTTAAAATGGAATAAAAAAAAATAATAATCGTAGACGTTCAAATTAAGAATTGTTACATTGTTTCATATTCCAAATAATAACCGTTGAAAAGAAATCAATATCAGAAGATAGGTAGTCCTTTTTAATTGGTTGATTGATTGTATGTTGTTTTACGTCGAGAATTTTTCACTCATGTAGAGACGTCACCATATACCGGTGAAGGGCTTCAAATTTAGACCTTAACTCGGCACTCAGGGCCATTGAGCATTGAGGGTTCTTTATCGTGCCAACGCCTACCGTGACACGGGGCCTCGGTTTTTAAGATTTCATCCGAAAAAGCCGTTACTTTCAATTCTAGTGCCGGGCGCTTGGCGAAGGAACAGTCACTGCCTTATTTACGTCTTCGGTTTGACGCGAGTCCTTATTGAAAATGACAAAAAGGTGGTGTTGAAGAACGTCACGGAGCAGCAATTAAGGATTCAATTTTTTGTTGTACTCGAGAAAACTACAGAATTAACTCTGAAAATACCGGAGGAAGCAGGAAAGATGTCAAAAGCTAGTTATGCATGTGTGTGTGTGTGTGTAACTGTCACAGACGGTATTTGAGTGATAGCGACTCTGTATCAGGCGAAGACGACAGAAGACTATTCTAAGATACATATTAACTATTTTCATCGGTTTCTGATTTCGACAAACAGTGTCGCTATGGTTACTAAAAGTAGAAAATTCTTTGAAATTCTTTCAAAATGCTATTCCTACAGCTCTTGCAGGATTTAAATTAGACTTGGTACACAAGTAGACTGTTCTTAGATATATTTTTCTTCATAATAAATACACACCAGTGGAGCTACATTCTTGTCAGGGACATCTGGTTTTTATATATTTGTGTGTGTGTGTGGGGGGGGGGGGGTATGCATAGCAGCATTTAGAATTATTTAAATTCAATGATACTGTAATACGGAGTGGAATATGAAAAAAAATAAAATTGAAACTAGAAACTAGAAAATTACAAAATATTAAGGGTTAATAATCAGTACTAGTGTCTGAAATAACAAAAAGCCTAGGAGCCTTAAAACATTGCAGAACAAGCAAAAATCAAGTAAGTATAGGTTTCAAACTGTGACACGGGGCCTCGGTTTATACGGTCTCATCCGAAGGACCGGTCTCCACGTCCCACAGTGGGATTCGAACCCGCGACGTAAGGATCAACTCCTTACTTCGCGACTCTAGAGCAGACGCTCTAACCACTGCGCCACGCGGGCGACTGACATGACATTAAAGTTTTTGAACAAGTTCAAAACTCCACAATAAGGGACTACGACACAATTTGCCAATATTTCTTCAATAGTCCTAAGAATTTTCTGCGTTGTGTCCGTTGTAAACATCTTAGTCGAAGTGTGCATGCTGCAATTTATATTATTTTGTATTCTATTTCAGACCAGTCTTTGACCTCATTGCTCTTTGTTCCTACAAACCATTATCTTGAACTTCAAAAAAAAGAAATTGGCCGAGTGTCACACAGGATGAAAAGCCAGGTTTCCCAAATTTGGAAACCCGATGGAAACATATGGGAATCGTGACATCAGTAGTTTCCATATAGTTTCCATTTTATGGAAACCACATAGTGGTTTCCAGGTAGATTCCCGATATGGAAACAATCAACCTGTGGTTTCCCATAAGTTTCCCAATATGGGAAACCGTGGAAACATGCAGTAGTGGTTTCCACGTAGATTCCCGATATAGAAACAATCAACCTGTGGTTTCCTGTAAGTTTCCCAATATGGGAAACCGCGGAAACATGCAGTAGTGGTTTCCACGTATATTCCCGATATGGAAGCAATCAACCTGTAGTTTCCTGTATGTTTTCCAGATATGGAAAACACGTATGCTGTGGTTTACACCTATTTTCCCGATAATAGACATTTTGGAAACGTGTATCAAAAGAATAATAAAAAAAACTGTTTGTGTAATTCTGTGTAATAAAATTGAACATTCTGTGACAAATAAAAGATTTTTTTAACATTTTAGTCTCGGTAAAACTCATAAAGACACGTTAATTGGAATTAGTAGTAAGAGAAGATTTAATACAACTTTTAATTTTAGAAAAATCAGTGTAAACTGTTCAGATAAAATTCAATCATTGCGCTAACCCTTGTAATCGCGGGCACCTGTTCTCACGTGCCACAGGTGGAGACACGTGTCGCGAAGACACCTGCGACTGTGTATTTTTTGTATATTCTATGTGATCTGAGAGGGTTTTCTACCTAAGGGGAACAATGGGCTGTGGTCAAGCATGTACATACACATAGTCTCCACAAACTCAGTTTAAATTTAGGTGATAACTGCTGGCCATTGATTTGTTTTAAAAAAAATAATTTAAATTATCAATAAGACCACAGAATATTGATAGAATAAGCTACATTAATTTTAAGATGTTCAATGAGAGAAGGAAAAAAAGAATTGTATTTTATTTTTTCATTACTGATTAAAAAACAAAATTTCCTAACCGTTTAAAAATTATATATACTTTTCTATCGGTCTAGAATAAATCTAAATTCTCGTTATGTGTTAAATCATAATTCTTTTTTAAACAAATTTGTAAGTGCATAGATAAATGAAATAAAATTTCTTAATCGGTAAATAACGAATCGTCCTTGTTTGACATCAATGTAAACTTTGAATATTGAAAACATAGAAAGAATTGTTAATTATCAACTTTGTTGCCTGCTTAATTCGCAAATTGTTTATGAGAAAGGATGCAGGTGGATCTATTATACAACATAAGAACTAAATTACAAATGTTTTGTGTGAAATTCGTATATAGTCCTGTACAAAGACATTGATAAGATAACACAGCAGAATAATATTCATATACAAAATTAATGAGTGTTAACTAAATAACTTATTTTTATATATATCTGTACACAGACCCTGATATGTCTTCATTTTTCTCAGGGAATTACAATAATGTTGGTTTTAAATGCATACATGCACGTATATTTAATTTAGCCATTTTGTACACAAAGACCAATGCTGGCTCTAAATAAAGAAAAGTCTATGATATTTATATAACATGATTTTCTTTTCCTTAAGAACAACGTCTTCTGAAGAACTGCATGCTAAGGCAATTCATTGAAGAAAAAAAAATTATTAATTGTTTTACACGTAGATGCTTAGCGAGAACTTAATATTTTTAAATCGTGTATTATGATAAACGTAAGGTTACCCCTTTCAAATTTAAGCCCCCTCCTCTCCTTCAAAAAATGGAGAGAAAATACAGGCCCGTAGGAAGCAATTTCAGTTTGGGGGGGGGGGGGGGGCACAGCCAAACATTTTTCAGTTGACAGTTGAGGGGGCACTACCAAAAATTTTCTGACAAGCAAAAAAAAAAAAAAAAAAAAAAAAAAAAAAGGGCATCAGGCGGTTTTATTGAGGGGGCACATGCTTATAGTATCTATGTTTACTATAGTAATCTATACATCGGCAAAATTATTGGGGGGGGGGGGCACGGCCCCCCCGTGCCCCCCGGTTCCTACGGCCATGAAATAGTTTCTTTCGATATTTAGGTATAATGTACTGATGTGGTGATTGTCAATACTTCTACATGTACAAACATTTCTTTATACATGCCGTCCATTTCTTGATTTTTATACCCCTAAATGTACCATTACTTATTAAAAAAAAAAAACTGCACTGAAAACTGTCTACTCAAACCACAGGCCTGTATAATTTCAGTTTGGGGCACAAACTTTACCAGAAAGTTCTTAACTAGCAAACCTTACCAGAAATTACCAGAAAAAAGTTATATATGAAAGATACAGGGCGGTACTGGCTGAACGGCTAAAGCCACGTATATATATACAGCCCTGCACATCAACGAGTATACACCGGGCATTATTTTCCAACCAACAAATCCGATGATCAAATATTGACAAATTGTTACCAGTCACGACTAAAATTCTGAACGCAATGGACATGATTGTTGGTTACCTACAATAATTCTGAGCTTATTTTAATTACATGTATGTATTTCAGGTCAGTAGCAACAGTTTCAAAAGGGGGGGGGGGGGCTTCCATAAAAATCTGACAAGCCAACAAAAAAGAAAAAATAAGAAGAGCATAACCATTTACTTTCACCCCCTGCCCCCCCCCCCCGCTCCCCCCCCCCTCCGCATTCTACGGGTCGGTGTTTTCCAAATTAAAATACTGTTTTCCCTACCTTTGCTTAGATATTGATTCGTTTTTTTCACCTTGTGTTTACTCTCTTTTTTATAAATCAATTTTCAAACTTAATGTGAAAAATTCTGATACATTATAACGGTGAGAATTATCTTAACTAAAGGCAAAGATGTTTGAAGTAAAATATAGCAAATAGAAAAAAGTCCAGCAATTTCGTCCACTGACTATTATTGATATCAGGCTAAAATCGAAACCAAAAAAGGAGGGGGTTCAAAATAGTATCTAAAGCCGAACAAGAGAAAAAAATCATCAAATCTTTATTATTATTGAACCGTCCTTGCTGGTAATTAAATTATTTTGTCTTGATTTTCACTGGTGTATACTAGTCTAACATACCCTGATTCCTTCTACTAACTAGCAATTTTTGACACCGAACTTTTCCATCATCACTAAAAATAAAATACTGTTCTGTATACATGTCATGTAGTTCATTTGCATGCCAAATGCAGATCGAAATTTACGGCAGACTTCAATTGCAAAGGACAACATTCTTGTCACAAAATAATAAACAGCTGATAAAAGAGTCATCAAACGTTTATTTTGAGGGGCGCAACAGGAAATTAGCTTTGTTTTCTATACTGCAAAAAATATGTTTGGGGACGTATGGCGTGTCCACTACCCCCCCCCCCCCATTTTCTACGGTCCTCAACTAATATTCATTTTCTGACGCTTCAAATTTTAAAACATGTATACATGTATAAAGGTTTAACATCTTTCGTTGTGACATTATACATTAATCAGAATAATGAATAATTTAATGAAAAAGAAGTGGGGGGGGGGGGGGGGGGGGTAACCGGACATTTTCTGTTTGGATGGGCACTACGTAACCCCCCCCCCCCCCAAGTCAAATAATTTGAGGGGTCACACCAGAAACATAAAATGTCTCTGGTCACCCTCAGAAAACCTCTTTGTTTTCTATAGTATACTAATTATCAGCAAATTTATTGAGGAACACCCCCTTTCTATGATTAGTAAAGAACTTCACTAAGGATATGAACTCATAATCACCGTAATAGGGAAATTATATTATATATAAAAACTTTTATTACCCTCTAACATAATTAACGTAAACAGGTTCCGTTTCCCATAATGCATCGCTCTGCAGAGGCTTTAATTTCATTGGTTAATTTTCACGAGGCGCCATTTTTGGAGTTGAGCAAGACGGAGATGGACTCGGGTGTAAGGTGCAAATGTGAAAAGCTAACGATGTTTTCGCCACCCAGTGTCTTTAAAACTATGAAAAATGCAATGATCAACAACCAAGGATTAGTGTACGTATATTTTTATATACTTTTTACGGTAAATAATACTAATATTGGGCAGAACAAATCTTTCCCATCGAAGACCACATTCGTTTTGACGCCATTTTGAAAAGTTTGATATCAAAGTTTTAAATATGTTAGTTTACACATTGAAAAAACGGAAAGAGAAACTTGAATTATACAATATTTAGTTTTTTACGTTCAATCATAGATGTATAGATGGTAGACTTTGTATAGTTAGGCCCTATGGCACCACATTTGTCTTTTTCCATGCTGTATGTTAACGTTTCGCCTTTGTAGATTTTTTTTTAATGAAAATGAATGCTTACTATAATAGTTCTCTCTCTCTATAAATAAATGAAAAGTGTATGAAATTTTTTTTTCGTTGTTAAACCGGATAATAATGTTTGTATCGAATATGGTTTCTTTGTTAATCAGACAAACGTATATCCGGTTTGAATACATGTGTTCTCGGAATGCAACTTGTCGTACTCTTGGACTTCTGGAACTTTTTATGATGTAACGACAAGGTAAAAATGAATTATTTCTCCTACTAAATTACGATTAAGTCATCAATATTTAAACAAAAAGTGTCCGCAATCTCAACTTATCAGATTATTCACGAAGGACATCATCATCGATGGAAATTTAAAAGAGAGAGTTCTGACTATTGTACATGTTGTAAGCCGCCTTTATTTGGCAGATAATACTAGAAATTATGAAGAATCATTAGAACAATTTAAATAGATTGTCTGTAACTAGAGTACATATACATCTTACGAAGTCATAAACAACCCTTATTTATATATGCATAATGATGATATGTATAGGGAAAATGTATTGGTTTGTAAGTACTGTCTATAATAATATAACAACTGTTTAACAATCTAGTGATAGATTGTAAATTGAAATAGTTTACTGTTCAAAACACAAAATTTCTCATGTGTGACCTGCTGAGAGATTTACTGAAAATGTTAAAAATAATAAGCCTACAAGATGTACAAATACTGATCATTTTTGATAGTATTTCAAGTAATGCAAATGAATCATCTGAGTAACAATCATCAGTTATTGATGGTGGTTGCAACATCATAGAAGTCTAATGGTAAAAATAAGTGAATCCTCATTTGTTTGAAATTTTTGTTTGATATACAGGTAAACTTCGGTATCTCGACATCGGATATGTCGACAACCTGGGATATGTCGACATCCTTCCGCGGTCCCGGCAGTATTTACTATATAATTGATTTGCAAAAACTCTGATATGTCGACCTCGGTAATGTCGACAACCCCGGTTATCTCGACGTATATTCACAGTCCCAAGAGCAAAATTTACCTGGTATATGTCGACATCAGCAATTTTCTGCTCTACTGAACCTAACTGTTTGTCTGATAGGGTCGCTCGTCACGCACGGACGACTCCGGGTATCTCGACGTCGTCAAAGTTTCACACCTTTCACACCCATGTTTTGACTGCACGCTGCTTAATTAATTCTATAGACTGTGTTTGTAGGTGAACCCCAAGCCCCTTCGGCGTCTTTGAGAAGTAAATTGAGCTTGGGTAATATCATTGCTAAATCTACATGATTCTGCGTAGATGTACAGACTGTTATTTATATCGAAACCTAACTATTAAATTTGAAAAAGATAACCAAATTACAATGAATAACAAACACACTGAATAATTCAAACTAAGGAATTAAAAAAATGTTTTAATGATATTTTGTAGATAAAATGTATTCACCAGGAAACAATCCAATTAACGACACGATTGACCGAATCAGCGTAATTCGTGTATCTGTAACATCACTACGTTAGTTTAGATACTCAAATCTCTTTAAAAAAAATTAATTTTAATGTACACTCTTCCCGAATGAAATAAGAAAAAATAATCCGCATTTATTTTTTTTTTACCGTATATCGGATGTCGACTTTATACGGTTCGAAGTTTATAGAGCGCATTTCGTATCCTGTTCTGAGGAAAAGGCAAGTTACATGCAAATGCAGCTCAATGCTGTAACTTTGTACTGAAACTTTGTGAATTTGGAAAGATTTCGATAAAGAACACGTTTTATAATAACTTCAGAATCTTAGATTTTTAATAAAAATAGAGGGAATTCTGAAATATGTTGAGCTACAGTCTATATTAAAGTCATGTACTTAAAATGAGCTTGTCTGTTTTGGTATGCTATGAAATCTTAGACGCCAAGTCTCAACTCTGATATCTCGACACCTCGGATATCTCGACATTTTCCGATGGTTCCGTTGATGTCGAGATAACGAAGTTTACCTGTATGTTGTATGATAACGATAAATTTTTGTTTGTTTATTTTATTCCTCCCTGGTAGTTGTTGAAGTTTTGGCCATTATTAAAAATACTTTTGTTTGATCAGATGTACTCAGGGTTGTCTCTAAGACACGGGGGCCGAGGAATTTCCCCAACTATAATGATGTAAATAATCCCCCGGTTATTTCGATATTCCTCCTAAACTCCCCAGTAAGGGAGGAACCCCAGTTCCCCTTCTACGTTTTAAATGTCCCCTTCTATTTCAATTCTTAGGGACAACCCTGTGTACTTAGACCCAAATTTTGTAAAATAGGTAAGTAGCTAGGTAGATTTTTTTTTGGCAGTATCTAACAAATTGATTTTTTGTCATACAAAAACACAGAATTAGAAATTTATTGATGTTTCATTACACACTGGACAGCTAGACAGGTTTAATATTTATTGCTCTCATTAAAACAAGTGTCTTGGAGAAATTATAAACCTCAACTTTATAATGAAACAAACTTTATTTCCCTGAAACCAAAAAAAAAAATGAAGTAAAATTAAAATACTTAAAAAAATGATTGGGTTGGGGTGATTTTGATGGATCTTTTGGAGTACACCAAAGAAATCAGTCATAGCTCACCTTAGCCAATGGCTCAAATGAGCTTTTCTGATCAAAATTTGTATGTCGCTGTCATTGTCTTAAACTTTTCACATTTGAATCTTCTTCTCAAGAACCACAGGGCCAATTTCAATCAAACTTGCTACAAAGTATCCTTGGGTAAAGGGGATTCAACTTTATTTAAATGAAGAACCATATCTTCTTCTAAGGGGAGATAATTACAAATAAATGAAAAATTAATGGCATCATTTAAAATCTTCTTTTCCGGAACCACTGGGCCAGGAAAAATTAAACTTATTTGGAAGCATCCTCAGGAAGTGTAGATTCAAATTTGTTTAAATCATGACCCCCGGATGTAGGGTGGGGCCACAATTGATGATCAAGTTTTACGTAGGAATACATAGGATAAAATCTTTGAAAATCTTCTTCACTAGAACCACTGTATCAGGAAAGATGAAACTTATGTTGAAACATCCTCAGCTAGTGTAAATTCAAGTTTGTTCAAATCATGACCCCCGGGGTAGGACGGGGCTACAATGAATGATCAAAGTACATAGGAAAAATCTTAGAAATTTCTTCTATTCAAGAACAGCAAAGCCATGATTTGTCATATTTATATGGAAGCATCTTCAGGTAGTGTAGATGCAAGTTTGTTCAAATCATGACCCCCATGGGTAGGATGGGGCCACAATCGGTGATCAACATTTTACTAAAAATACTGATACATAGGAAAGATCTTCAAAATTCTTCTCAAGACCAATATAGTCAAAATTGGTCATAATAATATAAAAGCATCCTGAAGTAATGTAGATTCAATTTATTCAAATCATGACACTCACCCGTCCCTCCCAAGGAGAATAAAGGGGCCATAACAGGGGATCATAGTTATACAGTAAGACTCATTTAGTATGAACACGGACATTGCGAATTCACGGATATAGCGAAGTTTTCTTGGATCCCCAGCTAAATAAATTCTACTAATTCCTTATATGGATATAACAAATTAAGGATATAGCGAAGTAATTTCACAGATCCCAGTGACTTCGTTATAACCGAGTTTTACTGTAAAAAGGAAGAAAAGGAATATATCAATAAAAATTTTCTTCTTAAGAACAGCAATGCTTATATGTATCATATTAATTCAAAAGCATCCTTCGAAAGTATAGAATTCATAACCCCCCTCCCTCTGAACCACTTTTATATTTAAACTTTTAAATACAGAACTGATTTATGTTTTTTCCTACCCAAAGTGCTCAGGTGAGCAAAGTGGCCCCTAGGACTCTTGTTTATTGTTGGTCTTATAAGTGAAATCACAGGGATTTATCAGCCTATTTTGGGAAACGCCATTTTTGGGGAATTGGGAAAAATTATCGGCTTTTTTATGAAATTGGGAAAAATTTTAAAATATCGCTTAAATCATGTATTCAGGTGTAATTTATTTAACATTTTAGCAGGAACTCTAATTTGGGAAACCAAACAGACAATTAAATCCTAACTGATCCAACTTCATCAAACAAGATCAATTATGAATAATAGACTAATAAAAGTAAAATTGACTTCAATGAGTATAAAGTATTTACCTATACAACTTAGGGTAGTACATGTATGTATGAGATTCCAACTTATGTCATTATAGAATATGTTTCTGGAGATTATAAACCTCCTGCAAAAAATTGTACTAAGTACACTTTTTCTCAAAGTCCTCTTTTAATATGTATTAAAACATTGAAAATATATTTTTCTATCTGAAATAATGCCTACAGTCCTTACCATTCACTCGTAGATCAATTGAGTAGGTGGAAATAACTTAATAAATCTATTCAATTACACAATATCACCTTTTTCAGAAAAACAGAGGAAATTCTGATTAAAAGTTGGCGATGTTTTTTAGGGGTGAAACGATACACCTCCTTCACGGTTCGATACGTATTGTATAATTTTGTCTCGGTTCGGTTATTTTCGATACGATACATTTTGATAGAATGAAACAAATTCAACGTTGTTTTATGCTTTCTTTTTCTAAATCTAGTCGCATATTTTACGAATTTTATTTGCAAATTGACTAGAAGAAATTGATTAAAATTATTTGACTGTCAAAATTTATTTTACAAGCTATCAGTCATCAAAAATTTAGGTTTTCTATAATTATTTATACTGAGTAACGTGTTTTACCTTATGCCAAACCCGACTGAATAACGATCCCGACCGAAAATGAACCGAACCGAAAATTAGAGATTTTGCACCGTGTATCAAACCGAGAAAAAATACCGCGGTGAATTGATACCGCGGTGAACCGTTTCACTCCTAATGTTTTTACAGTGTTTTTAAACATGTGTTATGACTGTAGCTTTGCTAAATGAGTTATATAGATGAAAATTACAGACAATCTGACAATTTTACTCTTTGTTTTTTCAAAGATAACGAAGTGTTAAAGTATTGTCATCAATTGGGAAAAAATACTGCCAAATTGGGAAAAACTGAACTCATTTTCAATTGGGAATGGGGCCGAATTTCGGCCCCCTGAGAAGGTGCTGATAAATCCCTGAATCAGAATGCAATACAGTGTAGTAACTGTACATAATATATTCTTTCAGAGAGAAGAAAATTGACATTAAAGGAGAACCAGTAACTAAAGATGTATGATGAATCAAGATGTGATCATGTGGTAAGTGGTAATAAATTCAATCATAAATAGGCATGTATGACAATTGCATTAAAAGAAAAGAACTTGATTCCAATTTTAATTGGAATGTTGAACTACCAGCTGCAAACTACAACAGGTTAGGCATAATAAAAAAAAAATGATTGTTTATGGTTACCCCTCCCTCCCCCCCCCCCCCCCCCCGGCCAAATATCTAATAGCCAACCCAAATTTTTTTTCGTTGTAAAAATCCATAAGTCACTCATTCATCAGTTTAACTTTTACATGCATCTTAATCTACCTACCAACCCTATTTTATTTCAGCATGTAACAGTAAACAAACATATTTTTTTGTTTGGCCTTATGAAGTTGTATGGCTTGGAGTCTTTTTCACTTCTCTATAAAATTTTCTGTCTGGATGATGTCTAGCATAATATACACCATGCAGTGAGGATTTTAGTTCACCCGAGCTAAAAACTCGAGTGAACTTTTTTGATACCTTTTGTTTTGTCTTTTGTCCATCAAACTGTCGATCCATCATACATTTTCAACTTCTTCTCAAGAACCACTAATTTTGACCAAGGTTGACACAAAGTAAGGATATTTTAAATTGTACAGAGGAAGCCCCCTCCCCCCCCCCCCCCCCCCCCTTCACCCCAAGGGGAAATGATCAACTCTTTCAGATATTATTGATATGATCATTGTTGAGCAACTTATAATTTTGTAACCTGTAGACTTTATTTTAAGAATAATGAATATTTGTTTAAGAGTCCTTTTGTCAAGGTTCAAAGTTCAATTAAAATTATTTTGTGATACATATATTTGAGGATTCGAGATATCAGGAGTAAAATATTTAAAGAATACTTCCAAATTACTTCGACATATCTGTGGTATTCAAGATGCCAAAGTTCAACTGTATGCTATGCTAAATAGTAAGTATTATAACTTACTAAAACTTTCTAACATTGAAATATGTTAAATGAAACAAGAAAAAATGAAAAATAAAAATTTACTGATTTCTGGCTGGTCAGTATTTTGATGACTGTAATTTCTAAAATATTCAATGAAACACTTTGAAGCTTTAACTGTAGGTATTTGTTAACTAAATATACTATAAGATAATATTTATAAATGAGAAGTTTTGAACAAACATTACAACATTCGTGTATGTAAATTGGGGGTAAAAACTGGTTATCGGTAATGGCTATCGCCTTAATTTTCAATGACATAAAATAAGATTTAGAATGCAGGTAAATAATACTAGTATGTGTCTGTACATATGATATAGCATATAGAACTTGTACTGAATGTTGATAAGTTAAATCTTGAATGGCTGATATGTTGGTTGTTTTTGATGAAATTTAGATTATTTGTATGTAAACTGAGTGTACATGCAATATGAAATTATTCATAAGGTATTAAACATGATTAAAGCATGTGTATGCAATGCAACATATGATGAACTCATATTGACTTGTATGGATATAGCTTAACATGTATGTGCATTGTTTTTTTAGGGTCCTGTTCTGCAGATGCCATGAGATGATCTGTCTGTCCATCTGATATCACTTGTCCTGAGTATATTTTTTCTCCTCTTAGCCCAATCTCACTCAAATTTAACTCATAGAGTGCCTGTGGATGGAGGGTAAAAAGTGACCTTGGACCAATTATCAAGGTCAAAGGTCAGTATCAAAACACACTATATATCTTTATTTAAAGTCCTTGTCCAGAGCATAATTTTTCTCCCTTGGTGTGCCATGGGATGAAGGGTTTTTAGTGATCTTTAACAAAATTTCTAGGTCAAATGTCAATAAGAAAAAAAAAGATTCGTAATATCCTTGTCCAGAGCACATTTCTCTCCAATTCACTCAACTAAAAGCAGTGTTCTACATGTACGAGATGGTCATATTCTCAATCTTACCTGCTTTAATATTAATCTGGCTTAAAACCTTGCTATGTAATGTTCATTATTCGGATTTCATGTCATTAAATTTAAAGATTTAAACTAATTATAATCACTGATATTGGTACATTAAAGGACATTGAGTGCTCTTGTAAGATTTCTAAATAATATTCAAGCATACAATTCTTACATCAAATAATAATTTTATATGAAAATATATTGCAGATTGCAGATGATGTGAAGAAAATACAAAGGAAGCTGATGTTGAAAGAAGTATAGAGTATTTAAAGAAGTTTTTATGAATGGACTTAGATGTGAAAGACTACTTCATTGTGTACCAAGATATATGATTTTATTTATTTTGATATCATTTTCAAATAATGTTTTTGCACATCAAATGAATTATTAAACATATGATATGATAATGCTTTTTCCTTTTTATACATTTTCTTGATAGATTTTGAAAAGAAAACACAGTTTACCAAGGAAATTAATAATATATATTTTGATTTAAACCTGCTGTTCTCTTTTCACGTTCTAGATAAGAAAGACTAACCATGGAAAATACAGGGATCCTTGAGCTTCCAGTTGCTTGTCAATCATTTTTCGAAATTGAAATGCTCAACCTACCCTGTAGTTTCCATGGTATGGAAACTATTACACCACAATTACACGTTGCTTCCCGTCTCAGAAAAATAAGGGAATCTTGATGTTTCCCTGTAATTTCCTTTTATGAGACACCAGATAATTCCACCAAGTTTCCATCACACGGAAACCGCTACGCTCCAATTCCATATAGTTTCCTGAGTCATGGAAACTTGAGGAATCACGAGGTTTCCTCTAGTTTCCGTTCATGGGAAATCTGAGGATTCCATCAAGTTTCCATTCCATGGAGACCACTACGCTCCGATTCCACATAGTTTCCTAATTATGGAAACCAGTGGAATCTTCAGGTTTCCCATTACGGGAAACTACATGGAGGCTCAGGAAACTTCAGGTTTCCTGAGGTTTCCGTGGTTCGGGATACCTTATGGAATCGGAGCGTAGTAGTTTCCGTGGTACGGAAACTTGACGGAATAACCTGGCATCCGCTGCGGAAACCACTAGGAAACATGATGTAAACATGAGGTTTCCATGTGGTTTCCATATAGTTTCCCAAGATGGGAAACTGCTTATTTCACCCAGTGTCACTTTGCTTTCCTAACTGGTCTTCCTGGCGATGGAAAATCTTTTGCAGCTTTAAATTATATGAAATCTTTACAAAAACAGAAGAATGGAGAAAGAGGAAAGTTACAATATACAATTAATCAAACGTTCGATGTTAGCAAACTTAACATCGCTACAACTAAATTCCAGGTAATCATGGTTGATCGACTATTTGACCACATAAGGTTTGACACTTTCTTTCAAGAGTTAATAGATTCACTGGAGTATGTTTTGATTGACAATGTGGAGTTTCTCGCACGCAGATTATCATAATAATGCAAAAAGAGGTGAAAAAATTTCTTCAGATGCAATTTCCTTCTTCTGGCTGGATAAAAGAAGAAAATGTTATTGATTTCTCGGAGGAATTTTCTTTCGAAGAAAAATAAAAAATTCTGGACAGTCACTGCAGATTGAACTTAAAAAATAAAACTTATATTGCGTGGTCAAGCAAAAAATGTTTTGGATTTCCTGAATGTTGCAGACTCTGTGGATCATTAACATCAATTACTAGTGATATATTTTTTATCAATCTGTTCAGGTTTTAAGAAAACACTTTTCGAAAATGGATGGTAGATGTCTTTTTGTTCTGGGAATGATGCTCATGAAGGATGGAATCTTAAAGGAAGCAGAAATTCTAGAAGGTCCAAATTGTTTTTCATTCTCTAAGAGTCTTGCAATAATTTGTGGAATATCTGTGGATAATTTTAGCGTTCATACTATCTTGACTATTGCTAGAAGTTTTGTTGATGTGTACTTCTTAAAACAATCCGAGTCATTCTTTTTCAGAGATTCGCAAATCTCAGACGCTATAATACATGTTTTGTTCCAAAGAAACCCACTGAAGTTTATTGAATCATGCCCAGTATACTTACTGGTGAAATGTACTTCCAAAAACTTTTTAGAAGAAAATAACATCAGCATTGGAAGTTTAATTAGCAAAATAATACAAAGTTACTGTGTAGAGCTTAAAAATCGACCTTCAAAAGATTTTTTCGAATCAATTTGGCAGTTGGAATTGTTTTCAAGTAAACTGTTTTTAGAATTTTTTGATAGAAGCCTTGCTGTGAACATTAATGGTTTAGAGCCGTGTCTCAGATCAATGTTTTTCAATAGTATGAGAAATGAAAAAAGTTCGTCTTATTACTTATTCATTTTTCTTTTCTTATCATACCATATAAAAGATGAGAGGAAATATATCACATTGCTCACAAACCACGATGTCAATGACGGGAAAGTTTTACTAAGAGGAGAGTGTGCATATAAAACTTTAGGAAAAGACAATAGGGGCAGTAAACTATTCAATGCTTTGGATTTACTTTCTTGTACCAGAAAGAATTCAGAAACAAATGTCTACATGTTCAATGAATCAATAATATTCGTTGAGAGAGAATCTTTGTCTGAACAATTATCCTTGGACTTAGATGGTCTACTTAAAATGAACTCCTGTAAATCATTTATACATTGTGGTCACACTTTTGTAAACTGTTCGGAAGATTTTAAATGGAAAACCCTTTTCAGAGTTTCGTTTCAGAGCCTGCGCTGCAAAGAAAAGCCCTCTATTCCCTTCTTGAAGCAAGTTTTAGAAAAAGGTTTAGAAAAACCAGATAGTGACTTGATAAAAATTGCGATGGCATTTGCAAAGAAGGATTCTTTTTAGTGGCTTACAAAAGCTCTCAAGCAAGTGATCGATTGTGGCGAAGTAAAATTAACAAAAATGCTACTAAGTGAAGTAGCTCATTGTTTTAGAAGAATATATATGCAAGCCTCAGTTGTACATCATATTTGGTTTGGAAGACAGAAAATTTTCAAATTCCATCCATAGTAGACAGTATTGTATGTGTCGTAGAGGCTCCGAAACCAAAACTAGACACCAAAGACTTTTTAGGGTTATGCATTGTTCTTCGCAGAGAAAAGGATTTTAATGATGAGGGAAGGCAACTGATTTCGTATGCAGCAAAAAATAAAATTTACCGCCCTATTAAATTTCGAAATGCAAACGTGAATCTCTCTTTGCAAATCACACAAATATAACAATGGTTAGAGCATCAACTGCTTGTTTTTGGGGAAACGTCCACAAGGTTGTTGAAAGGATACCATGCATAACTATATTTTGCCACGTAAAGGGTATAATTCCTATAGGCGAAAACAAGTTTCCCGAATGTTTAGATAATTACAAAGTTGATGTCCGAGAAGGTGCGTGCTCAATGGCTGGAAACCCTCTCCAAATAGGAGAAGGGATTGGAACAGAGTATGCTAAACAAAGCGGACTTTGGGTGGTTTTGTTCACATCGATGCGAAAAGAAAAGGATTTCTCATTTGTGCGCATGTTGTAATGGATAAGGAAACTCTCAACCGTGGTAACATAGAAGAAACCATCAAACGCCGTGAAATAAATATATATGATAGCCCTGCTATCGTTCAGGAAAGAAGAATTGTCGGTCTCCTCTATGATGCTTCATTTATTCACAATGATTCAAGCTCAGTGAGCGTTGATGCTGCAGTGATTGAAATAAAAGATAGGAACCCAGAAA
Organism: Saccostrea echinata; assembly: GCF_033153115.1. Lineage (NCBI taxonomy): Eukaryota > Metazoa > Mollusca > Bivalvia > Ostreida > Ostreidae > Saccostrea > Saccostrea echinata. The sequence goes on from NW_026889763.1 coordinate 16,809,143, forward strand.
ACGGCAGATTTTTCAGTTCTTACAATATCCCACAATAATTAATAAATGCAGGTAAAAACAAAGGCAATAAAAGGGAGGGGTTCGACTCAAAATAGAAATCTTGTAAATCAAATCTTGGTAAGAAAGAACCAAAAAAAAAATGTTTAAATCAATATTTTTAAGCAATTTTCTTGATAGATACACATAGCACGACAGAAACACAAGCCATCTGGAAAACTGAATGGGGATTTAAAGGGGTGTTTAGTTCAAACAGTAGCAGCAGCAGAGGAGTTGCAATCTTATTTAAAAACTCCCTTGAATTTGAAATATGTAAAGAAATTATTGACACAAATGGGAATTTCATTATTTTAGATTTAAAATGTTTCAATAAAAATTTTACCTTAGTTGCTTTATACGGTCCGAATGAGGATAATCCAAACTTTTATACTTCAATTCACCGCAAGATAGAAGCAATTGGGAATGACTCTATTATAATCAGGGGAGATTTTAATGTACCGTTAGACTATCAAAAAGATACTAGCAACTACAAACATCAAAACAATCCTAACGCCAGAGAACGTATTTTAGAAATGATACCAGATTTGGATCTGATTGATATATGGAGGGAAAATAACCCTGATATATCTAGATTTACATGGCATGGCCCGAAGAGCAAGCAGGCTAGATTAGATTACTTCTTAATCTCCGCTGATCTCCAACTTTGTACGATGAAATCGGACATCGGGTATGCGTACAAGTCTGATCACTCTTTTATTGAAATTTGCTTCAAGTTCACAAACCAAATTCGAGGAAGAGGCAGCTGGAAATTTAATAATAGTTTACTATATGATCAGACTTATGTCCAAATTGTTAAAGAATGCATTTCAGAAACTATTTCGCAATATGATACAAATAATAGCTGTACAATTAGTGATCAATTACTTTGGGAAACTTTAAAATTAATGATAAGAGGCAAAACCATATCATATACCTCATTTAAGAAACGCAGTAGAGATAAAACAGAGGTAGGGCTTGAGAAAAAATTACGAAGTCTGTATGAAAAGCCCCTTTCAGAGGAAATTAAATTAGAAACCGTTAAAACAGAAAATGAGTTAAAGCAAATAAGAGAAGACAAAGTGAAAGGTATTGTTATCAGGGCAAAGGCAAAATGGAATGTAGAAGGGGAGAAAAGTACCAAATATTTCTGTAACCTGGAGAAACGAAATTATACAGAAAAAATCATCCCCAAAATTATAATTGATGACTTTGAAATCACACAACTTTCGGAAATTTTAAAGGCTCAGGAAATTTTTTATAAAGAGTTGTATACTGCTGGTGATCACATAATAACAAAAGAAGATGATGAAATTTTTTTTGACAATAAAAATGAGTATATTGAAAAGCTTACAGAAGATGAAAAAAATGAACTAGAAGGACTAATCACAAAAGAGGAACTTCTTTTTGCATTACAAAATGCAAAAAACGGAAAATCACCGGGACTTGATGGTTTTACATATGAATTCTATAAATTCTTCTGGAAAGATATATATAAGTATTTACTTAACTCTATAAACTATGCATATTCTATAGATTCCCTGTCGGTTTCACAAAGACAGGGAGTGATAACCTGCCTTCCTAAAAGTGGCAAATCAAAACTGTATTTAAAGAATTGGCGACCGATATCTCTTCTTAATGTGGATTATAAGTTAACTTCTGCATGCATTGCAAACAGGGTTAAAAAATACATTTCAAAACTTGTAAGTCAAACACAGGCGGGTTTCATTAAAAACAGGTATGTCGGAGAATGCACTCGTCTTATGATCTGATTCAAAAAACAGAAGAAGAAAATATTCCTGGCATACTTTTATTATTAGATTTTGAAAGAGCTTTTGATACCGTCAATTGGAACTTTATTTTTAAAACTTTAGAATTCTTCAACTTTGGGAGATCAAAAATTAAATGATTCAAACTACTCTATCAATATATCTAGCTGTGTGCTTAACAATGGTCATTTTTCGTCTTTTTTTACAATAGGAAGAGGTGTAAGACAGGGGGACCCTCTTTCGCCTTATCTATTTATTCTAGTGGTAGAGCTCCTCAGCGCCTCCTTAAAAAACAATCCAGATATTAATGGAATTAATATTAATGATTCAGAATATCTAGTCAGCCAATATGCAGACGATACCTCTCTAGCGCTCGCAGACGATGAAAAATCCCTTAATTTAGCATTAAAATGTATAAATTCCTTTGCTGCTTGCTCTGGACTAAAACCTAATTTTGAAAAAACACAGGCTTTATGGATTGGTGCAAAAAGGGGCTGTGGTCAAGAGATTAACACAAAACAAAACATAATGTGGAACCATGATGGTAAATTTAAACTCTTAGGTATAACTTTTGAACTAAACAAACCTGATATTACTTATAGTAATTATGAGGAAAAGTTGCAAGCGGTCAAAAAGCTTATTCATGATTGGTCTTTTAGAAACCTCACACTTATTGGAAAAGTTACAGTGCTCAAAACATTGGTTTTACCAATTCTTGTTCAACTTTTTACAGTTCTCCCGGACCCACCTGCAGATTTTTTAAAGAAACTTCAAAATATGTTTTTTGAATTCATATGGGAAGGCAAACCAGACAAGATCAAACGTACAGTTCTATATAATTCAACAGAAAACGGAGGGCTTAAGGTTCCTCATCTAGCATCCTTCTGTCAAGCTTTGAAAATATCATGGGTCAAGAAAGTACTTGACTCTTCTATCAATTCCCCATGGAAACTCTTGCTCTCGGACACGACACAAAAATTCGGAAATGAAAAAATGTGGTATTTCAGATACGAAGGTTTAGAAACCATTTCAAACAAATTTAATCCATTCTGGAAAAGTGTATTAATAGCTTGGGGAAAGGTTGGTCAAAACTCTACCACAGCCCCTTGTGAAATTTTAAGTAAACCACTATGGCTTAATAATGATATCAAAGTAGGGAAAAAATACGTATTTAAACGAAAATGGATAGCCAATGGTATTTTTTTTCATTAATGACTTAATCATGGAAAATGGCGATTTCATGAATTTCATCCAATTTAAAAATGCATACAATTTAAACATAAATTCCGTTGAATATAACGGACTATTATCAGCAATCCCTAAATATTGGAAGCAAACGATTAAACATCACCAAAAATTGAATGAAATTAAAAGTGAAAATATTTTGAAACTTCAAAAAAATATGAAAGTTACAAAACACTTTTATAAAAAGTTTGTTGAAAAGATAACAGAGTCCCCCTCAATGGCTTTAAAGAAATGGGAGGAAAAACTTTCAATACATATTAATGAAAATAAATGGAAAGACTCTTTTTCTTTACCCTATTTAATAACAAAGGACACAAAGCTTCGATGCTTTCAGTTTAAGCTTTTACATCAAATAATTTTTACAAATAGCAAACTTATGAAATGCAAATTAGCCGAAACAGAACTTTGTTCTTTTTGCCATGATACTAAAAAAACAATTATTCATCTATTGTGCTTGTGTCCATATTCCGTTACTTTATGGTCTAATTTAAGAGATCAACTTCGAAATACATGTGGTTTAATTATTAAATTTACTGCTGAAGAAATCATATTTGGATATAAAAGTTCTAGTGAAACTGAATTCAGAACTTTGAACATAATCATTCTGGTTGCAAAGCAATATATAATGAATTGTAAATGGAAAAATATAACACCGTCTTTTTATGCTTATTTGGAAGTACTTAGATATTATAGAACTATAGAGCTTTTTTCCTCCTTTTCTCTCTCTCATAAGAAAGCAGACATGATAAAGCAAAGTTGGGATTTTTTGAAAACATTTCTCAGTCAATGAAGGTTTAAATGTTACGAAAAAAAAATGCTGTCTATTTTTCAAAATTGTTCAAATGGATCTCTTTTATCTATCATATAGAATATTTGTTTTTATGCCATTCTATTGTAGTTCTGTAATGTTTGTATAAAAATGCATGTTATGACGGAAATAAAAATATGAATGACAAAAAAAATATTTTTAAGCAAGCAAGGTTTTAATTTTCAGAAATTATTTAGATTCAAAATTTGTTGTATAAGAAAAAAGGGGAGAGTATAGAAAATCTTAAAGAAAAACAAATAAATGGGTTATATAACCCTCATGAATCTTTCCTGTCCTAATGACAATGAAAACATTGAAAAATTACATCTTTATCTAAGAATTTTTCTGTTACTCTCTTTGAATAAATATTTATATGTATTTTTTCTCGGATAATTTTGCTTTTTGTAACATGTCGTTCAGGTAATCTGATGATAAAAAGACTTTGTAATGATTTCTATCTTTGTCAGGATTGCCAAAAGAAAGCGAACTAGAGTTTGAAAACGGTGAGACGGAAAAAATCACAGAGGATAATTTTCATAAACCAGTCCTAAAGATTGGAGCAAAGAGTGGATTAACAATAGGATCTATCAACACCGGGGAAGTTTGGCATTCAGAGTAGACGACGATGCCAAAATAATAGGCGCAAAAGACAAACATATGAACAAAAGGCCGTTTTCATTCAAAATGTATAAGCAAATAGAAATTTTACCTCAAGATGAGAAATTCCCATCCCTGGAACAAGGGGATTCTGGTGCTTTAATCTTCATGATTACAAACACTAAACCATTTGTCCTGAAATGTATAGGAATGGCTGTGGCAGTGACATCGTATGGATCCTGCATAATGACACCTATAGCAGATGTTCTAGAAGCTTTAGAGCTTTCCCCTGATAGTCTTCTTAAATTTGAAAAGACGGTTATTGAGACATCACTTGATTCAGCTTCGTTTGAGACACTCAAAACTTCACTGATGACAGATATGAAAAACCTTTTAACTGATCAACTTGGAAAAACAGTTGCTAAACTGGCAACCAAGGAAGATGTTCAAAGAATTGATCAAAGACTGAAGGCTTTGGAAAAAAGTACCAAGAAATGAAGAAAACGTCTTCTACATATTTAGAAAACAAGCATGGTTGCATAATTCTTGTGATACTTTACTACATCTGGGAATCGATGAAGGAAGCTTTGCTAAGAAATGACATTCTTTTTTATCATGAATATCTTTGTAATTATGTACGATACATCTTATCAAAATACCGGTGTAATAGTTACAGGATATTAAATGCCATTTCACCAGTTTTTGTAAAAAGTTCAAGATTTTCCCCCCAATAAACATGGTGAGATTCTGTAAAGTATTAAAATCTATCCTTTCTCAGCTTCCCTTAAATAAAATAAATTTGTATGTATTTTGCAATATATCTGATATTTACTGTAATTACTTGCACCGTTAAATGTAGAAAATGATCTTCATTTGAATCACTTATTTCCAGGATTTCAGGCAAATGAGGATCACCTTCAACATGTTCCAGCTGTTTAAAAACTTCTCGATATACGCTAGAAGAATGTTTTCTGCGGGATTCGTCAATTGTCTGTCACAAAATCGAATAAGAATCATGATTCTCAAACCCTTTTTGGAGTTGATTAAGAATTTAATATGTTGTTCCCAATGATATAAATTTGACTGAAGATATTGTTTGCATATCTAGGTCACTGGATAATAAGATAATAGTTTTTTCAGGCTATAACTTCTAGACCTGATAGGACTGAGTTTAAATGAATTCAAACATGACTATGATGCTGATGATGACTTACAATTGTACCAAACGCCATACCAAAAATATCTTTTGAGATATCATAACTATATCCACAAACCCTTATTGGACAAGAATTTGAACACATCCTTAACCTAGGGCATCTCGAAGGCTACATGGCAATGGGCACTGGCGGATTAGGTGGATATTGCAGTAATGATGCCTAAAATATATCTAAAAAAGTCAAAAAACTGTTTTAAAAAACCTAAAAGCCTTGAGCTTCCGGGTGCTTCGCCCCTAGGGCCCCCACCCCTACCCCAACTGATTTGATCCCCTGTCAAGAATCCCGGATCCGCCACTGATGAGGTATTGAAATGATGATACAATTCTTGTTTAGTCAGTAACTTAGAACAGTCCATTAAAATGTCTTAAATCAATTACTCATTCCATAGTTCATACTCTTCAATTGATTTCTATTCAAGAATAGGCCATCGTATTAATATAGTAAAGACAATGGATATAATTTTTGGAAAGGGGGTATCAGTTTGAGGAGAGAAAAAATAGTATAGCACTTCTTCATCCTTGGTGAGATAATAATCGAATACGTTTTTTGTTACTTTTGTTACTGAATTCCCTAAAATATTTTTGGCAGTTTGTTGAAAAAAAATTGTGAGAGTATCACAAATGCATTCTTCTTCGGAAATATTCTGATAGAAAAAACAGTAGTTATAATTATGGTTGAGGTAATCTTTTTTTTTAGCAACATAACATTATCAAACAACAAAATGGAAACCTACTTCTTGTCAACACTGATCTTTAAGGGACTTTCAAGCCAATCAGTGCCAAGAAATTCTGTGCATAGATGGTCAATTAATCGTCTGATTCTGTATAAAGAAAGTAATGACTAAGGTCGGAGACCGAATTAAAATTCAATTACTCTTGAAAAAATGTGACCGTCTTGAGGGTATTTCAGCTACACATCGGAATTCACAACAATGCTCTGTAAAGTGATAAAAAGCTGTACAGATTTATAAAGGTGACGGCAAAAATCTTTAGCATCATATTTGAACATCATAGAAAGTTTAGAATTCCTTGATTTTTTAGACATTAAATTTTCGCATCATTTACAATCAAAATAAGTTCAAAATCAAAAATATATACATGTACGAGTATATCAATCAAGCTATCTAATTTTTTGTCTGTATCATCTGTCAAAATAAAAATGATATTGCTTCTAACACTGATCTCATATTCCTTAGTCATCAATGGCATTGCTTTTAACACTGATTTCCTAAACTTTGGATTTTCCGTATTCAATGTAGTATGTTTTCATTCCAGGATTATAATTTGAAATTAAAGCTATTTAAAGTCATTTATGTACAGAACAAATTACTCTTACCCTTTTCTTTTCACGGTTGACAACAGCCTGTCATTTGGTAGCAGGTGGGTCTGCGCCTATTGACTACTCGATGAATACTGTATTCAGATCGTCGACTTTCCTCTTAGGGCCGGTACACACGGTAAGGCTTGCCTTATAAGTCTAAAACCTTACGATTTGCAGGACGTACGGCTCTTAAGCTTGTGTCCACACGTTAAGGCAAGACTTGCAAGATTATATACAACATTTCCATAAATCCCACGTGTTTCCAGCTATAAATAGTGCATTCGGTCATTAAAATAGAAGAATAGATTACTGGACTTTGTAATAATTATACCAACAAGTACATTCACACTTCTTAACAAAAAGAGGAAGAGGTTGAACAGAAGCATTTGTGGATATTTTCATTAGCTTATTCGAAAATACTTTGTGTTCACTTCAATGTACCCATGTGTATGGTTTGATAAAAATAGAATGACATTTGGGCGAATGATTTTCATTGGTTGAGAAGAAAATTTCAGCTAAGTCTTGTATTAAGAAATAGAGCAGTGTTGTTTTTGTAAGTCAGACTTGTACGGCTCGAAAAACCGTGTATTAAGGGTGTACACACGGTAAGGCTAGAACTTAAGTTCTATGACTTATAAGGCAAGCCTTATCGTGTGTACCGGCCCTTAGGATATATCGAGGGGATGGATCCCGGACATTGTCATCGCTTGGCTGACATTCCAAAGTCATTCATCATGGAAAAACTGGCCTCAAACAATCGTCTTTAAAATATTCAAAACAGTTCACTGTATACTGTGAGGGTCCATGCCAGTCTACTCTCGTTAACTCCACAAATTGAGCTTGCTGCTTCTCGTCTTTGGGAAAAAAGTGAAGCGTGATTGAGTCCGCGACAGTCTGTTGCTGCATCCCCCACAGCACACTTTCGTCTTCTGGATTTTCCACTCATTTTTTCAAGTAAAACAATGTCTTCTACTCTTAGATTGTTTACTTAACTTTGGGCGTCAAAGCAGTTATAATACGTCACTTTCGGATAGAGCCTCGTTTTCGTTACCATAAAGATATGTTTACGTATAAATTTCAGTTTTCGCCGAATATCTCGCTTACGGTGAAAAATTTAAACCATTTTTTTTCGGGGGGGGGGGGGCGCTATTAAAAGTTAATTACTTTAAAATAAGCCCAACATATGTTGCTACCTCATTGGCACTTTAATAATAAAAAGAATTTTTAAAAATCTTGCATATGTCTTATGGCACCTTTTTTCTGGTTTCTGCCCTAAACTGAAGGGACTGGGGTTTATAGTGGTCCAAAATTCCGCTCCATCCAGGCGTCCACATAAAAACGATCCCTAGCTATGCGCCTACTAATTTAAGAAAACTAAACTTGTAAATACGCGTTAATATATTTCCTTAGCCATACTAGAATCCTCCAACAAAGGCTTTTTGCTCACATACAAATCCACATTTTGTTTACATGTACTCTGCATTGTACAGATTCTTAAATGCTTCTTGTTTGTTGCAAAAGAAAGTTTCATGAGTAATCCCAACCCTTCAATACTTCAATTTTTTATTTTGAGATTGAAAACAACACCAGGTTCCACTGGTTTGGTTTGTTTACTTTTTGTTATGTATTAAATTGTTTTTCATTTTTCAACATTTCCCCATTCTGCTTCCTAATTAGTAACCCTTCTACATAACATAATTCACAAACTGTATTTCCCATCGGAAGGGAAAAAAATCAGGAAAGATCGTTCATAAATAATTTTTTGAGCTATAAAAGTTTTAACCAAAAAAAAGTGTTACACATAAATAATACCTATGAAGAGTGAAAACATTTTCAGGTCACCTGAGTAAACTTTTCGTCCGCCGTCGCGCGTTAACATTTGAACATTTTGAGCTTTTTCTCTGATACTGCTCAACCAATTTCAACCAATTTTGGCAAATAGCATCTAGGAGTGAAGGGGAACAACAATTGTGAATTTCATTGTCCCTGCCCCCCTGGGGCCTGAGGGGTGGTGCAAAAACCACTTGAATTAATGTAATTTTAATTTTCTTCTTTACTCCTGAACATCAAGAAGTCAAATTGTTGGCATAATTGTAATAAGCATTGAGCCCTGTACCATGATTTTGAAATTCATGGCCCCAGGGTCAGGTGTTCTGGAGCTAGGGCGGGGCTCTGTTGAATATATAGTGAAAATGCATTATTTCGTAAAAATCTTCTCTGCTCCTGGACATAAAGCAAACAAACTAAATGCAAAGTTTTAATGCGGAAGGGTGCCTCTTCCGCTCCAGAGCATTGAGCTGTACTGAGTAGATGGTTATGAGGAGGAGGGGGCCTCTTCTAAAATTGTGAATTTCATTGTCCCTTGGTCAGAGATTCTGGTGCTAGGGCGGGCTCTAATGATTATATAGTGAAAGTGCATTAATTCTTTGAAAATCCTCTCCTCTGCTCCTGGGCATTAAGTCGATGTACTAAGTACATGGTTATAATGAAGAAGGGTGCCTCTTCCAAAATTGTTAATTTCATGGCCCCTGGTTCAGGGGTTCTGGTGTTAGGGCAGGGCTCTATTGATAATATAATGAAAAATGCATACATTCTTTAAAAATCTTCTCTCCCCCTGTATATAAAGAAGATAAGCTAGGTGCATGATTATGATGATCAAGGGTGCCTCTTCCAAAATTGTGAAATATTTCGATCCAAGGTAAGGGGTTCTGCGCGCAGAGGGGGGGGGGGGGCTCTATTGATAATATAGTGAAAGTACATTATTTCTTTGAACATCGTCTTCTCTGCTCCTAAGTATTTTGCAGATAAACCAAATATCTATTTATGATGAGTTAAGCAAAATTGTGAATATCTTGGCCCCTGGGTCAGGGGTTCTGAGCGGGGTTCTATTGATCATATAGTGAAAATGCGTGATTTCTTTAAAAATATTTCACTCTCTTACATTTATAAAGAAGATAAACTAGGTGCATGGTTATGATAATCAAGGGTGGTTCTTACAAAATGTGAAATGTGTGGCCACAGGTCGAGGGGTTTGCAGGAAGGGGGGGGGGGCTCTATTGATTATATAGTGAAAGCGCATTATTTTTTAATTTCTCCTCTGCTCCCAGGTATTTAGCAGATAAATCAAATATAAAGTTATCATAAGCAAGGGCGCCTCTTCCAAAATTGTAGAATCTTGGCCCCTGGGTCAAGGGTTCTGGTATTAGGGCGATGCTCTATTGATCATATAGTGAAAATGCATTGATTCTTTAAAAATCTTCTTCTCTCCCTCTGTATATAAAGCACATAAACTAGGAGCATGGTTATGTTGATCAAGGATGCCCCATCCAAAATTGTGATATTTGTGGCCCCAGGGTGTGGGGTCCTGTGATAAAGGGGGGGGGGGGCTCTATTGATTTTTATTTGTTTGTTTGTTGTTTAACGTCCCTCTCAAGAATATTTCACTCATATGGGCACGCCACCACTTGCCGGTGGAGATATGTAAATTTATACCTATACTCGGCACTCAGGGCCATTGAGCAGTGAGGGATCTTTTTCGAGCCAACACCAACTGCAACACAGGACCTCGGTTTATACGGTCTCATCCGAAGAACCGGTCTCCACGTCCCACAGTGGATTCGAATCCGGGGGCTCTATTGATTATAAAGTGAAAGTGCATTATTTCTTTAAAAATTTTCTTCTCTACTACTAAGTATTAAGCAGATAAACCAGATATGATAGTTATGATGAACAAGAGCGCCTCTTCCAAAATTGTGAACATCTTGGCTGTTGGGTCAGGTGTTCTGGTGTTAGGGTGGGGCTCTAACGATAATACAGTGAAAATGCATAAATTCTTTAAAAATCTTCTTCTCTGCCATCTTATATAAAGAAGATAAACTCGGTGCATGATCATGATGATCAAGGGTACCTCTTCCAAAATTGTGAAATTTGTGGCACCAGGGTGATGGACCCTGTGGAAGGGGGTGGTGGTGCTCTATTGATTATGTAGTGAAAATGTATTATTTCTTTAAAAATCTTCTTTTCTTCTCCTAAATATTCAGCAGATAAACAGTCTGTACATGTACTCATTATTTTTCCCAACTCTTTTTTTGTCCACCACTTTTGCTAAAAGTGAAGGATATTAATTTGGGTCTAGCCGTCCGTCTGCCTGTTTCTGAGTGTAACACTAATGATTTTCCGGATGATGTTTCAAAATGTTCTATAGGTTTTGTATTGAAATGCTATATCCTAACTCCCTAAAACTTTAGGACTCCGAATGATTTTGAGACAAAATGTAAAATGCCAACGTAAAAATAAATATACTAGTGTTGCAAAAATTGTTTCCAATTGATAACTTAAGTTCTGTTTGAGCTTTAACGATAAAATTTTAATTCCACATTTCCTGTTACTAAAAGGACTTTTGTCATAATGATTGATTTTTAAGCCAAAAACTGAAAGGTCTAGGTCAGAAATTTCTATATTGCTTACTTTGGTTTCCAGATAACAACTTTACTTTTCTTTGAGCTTTTACAATGAAATTTTATATCATAACTCCCTATCACTATTTGCTTTTGAAATCAAAGATCATAAGTGATGGTAAAAAAATTCTATAATTGTTAACTTTAGTTTGCAATGAAATCATAACTCCCTTTTACTTAAAGAAGGACCTATATTGATTTTAGCTTTAAAAAATCAAGGTTAAAATTCATCTATTGATCAAATGGTTCTCAGATAAAAACTTCAGTAGCTTATAAGCTTTTGCACTGAATTTTAAATCATTTATTCCTATGACTTAAATAAACTCTATATTGATTTTGAGGTCAAAAATCATAGGTCAGAAATTCATACAATTCAGATGATACAATGTAACTTTAGTTTTCTTTGAGCTTTTGCCATGAAACTTAAGGGAAAGACTACCTCCTCTAACAGAAGAAAAAGCCCAAATCATAAGGCAAAAAGTTGAAAGGTCAAGGTCAATCCTTTTCTTTTTCTGCATGAGCATTTTTTTAGGCCTTCAACCATTTATTTTCAATGATTTAGTTTGTTTCTATTTGTTGTTTGCTTCAATTTGAATTAAAATCCTTTGGGACAAGAACATCATATTCTAAACTGTAACAATAAACATCACATTGATATTTATATTAAGAGATCTTTGAACCAATGCAAGCCATGAAACAAGCTAAATTCATAAAACTTAGGCCCCCCACTTAAGGAAAATAAATGTTTGGATGGGAGACCTAACTAAAAGCAGACAGGGAAAGAAAAAAAGATTAAAAATAAAATATGTGAATGAAAATGATATTCTTTTTTATTTCAAAAAGCAAGAAATCAAATTTATCATTCAAATCGATGTCAAAATTAATCAATGTCTTTCGCTGATTTTTTTTTATTATTATTATTTACGAAAAATACAAACGTCATTTGAATATTTGAATATTGATTTATGCTTTTAGTCTAATAACCAGACACCGGTCACTTATTTAATTACCCTGCAAATTGTAACTAATGATGTAAATGATTATTTGCTTCATTTAGTACTGTGACCTTCAGTTAAATTGGGATCACTGTCAACATGTTTCAGCTGTTTTAAAGCTTCGTCATATCCGCCGGAAGAATGTTTACTGCTCCTCGCACTGGCGGTTTGTGCGACTTCCGGCGCGACACCACCACCTATCGGGGGTTGTGATGGTTTACTATGACTTAATTTTTCACTTGTTCTTTTGTCTGTAAGGTTACCACCACTTGACCGCGCAGACTGCCGCTGTTTCAGTCGTTGCTCCACGCGGCTTTCCATGCTTGAATTTTGCGTATCTTGAGTATCAACTTTAGTTTCACTTTTGCGGTTAGGATTGCCAACTATTTCACTTTGGCGCTGCCTGGATTTTTCGGCATGTGATGTTCGTACATTGGACAACTGTAAAGAATGAGCTCTTTTTGCTTTGTAGTGACTGTCAGATTCAGCACTAGACACAGGTATGTTGGATGATCTTCCGGCTTTAACATCATTTCCAGAACTACTAGTGGCACCGTTCAAACTTGATTGTAGTTCAGTCTTCTTTCCCTTTCCAGTACTACCAGGGGCACTTATATTAGATGAATTTGCATTTTTCATTTCGTCAATCGAACTGTCATTGATGCTTGATTTCGAAGACCTAGCTTCTTTATTTTCCTTAACTGTATAGCCAGATATTGCAGGCACACTGATTTGACCCTCACTTTCACCATTTGGTGCAATGTCATGCTTCTCACCCTGGATGTTGTTTTCTTTGACCCCAGATCCGTTTATGATCTCCATGAGGTTAAGATCGTTCTGGCCCTGTAGTTCCTGTAATTTAGCGTTTTGAGTGGCCTCCTCTATCTCGAAGAAGGAGGGGTCATTGACCTGTAATAACTGCATCGCTATGTCACTTCTTCTGTTGTCTGCGTCCGCGTCCATAAATCCAATCTCCTCCTCCGGTCTCTTGTTTCTTTGTTTGTACTTCCTGTGCAAAAAAGTAGCAATTTTAAACGAAAAAATCGAGTAGAAGAAATTAATCAGACTCACTTTTTCTTTATTCATAGAGAGAAAGTGATAGAAACATTGATGCAAGGGTCAAATTTGGGCTGCAAGTATTAGTGTTTGCAAAATGTGGAATTGCATTCAAAAACAACCAGGAATATCCGGAATTCTTATTCCTTGTAACCTTCTGAATGAAAATATTAAAAAATAATTATGAATTTTTGATATTGTATTGGAAACTACCAGGCATTTTCAATCTAAGTCAAGTAGGATTTCTTTAAAAAAGATTTTTATTCATTTTTTCTTTATTTTTGGAATAGTCTGATGTAAATATTGTATAATCATTGAAAACAAATTTGTTCTAAATTTATTTACAATGCAAGTTGGTTAAAACACAATGTTCAATAAATCTGCATCAGGCCCGTAGGAAGCAATTTCAGTTTCGGGGGGCACAACCATAGATTTTCAGTTGAGGGGGCACTATCAACTACCAAAAATTCCTTGACAAGCATAAAAAAAAGGTCATCAGACATTTCCATTGAGGGGGCACAAGCATATAGTATCTATTTTTTCTATAGTACTCTAAAATGTCGGCAAAATTATTGGGGGGACACGCCCTCCCGTGCCCCCCCCCCCCCCCCGGTTCCTACGGCCATGTGCATAGAATACACAGATAGACGCAGAGTCCTTTAAAATCACGGGATCACATCCCGGCAGCTCATTATTATACAGTTAAAGTATACCAATGAGGGAGTTAGCAAGATTCCAGTTCCCCAAGGCAAGGACTATTTCCCGCGGCTTCGCCTCGGGAAAAAGTCCTGGTCGAGGGGAACTGGAATCTTGCTAACTCCCGCAATGATATACTAGTAATTTTAACTGTTTTATTATACCGATACAAACATAAAATTTAGAGGTTTCAGATAGCGTGACTTCATAGCAAGGATTAGCTTACTGAAGTAACACACGGGGATTAGTCCATTCACATATCATACCAATGTAAAAGTAAAATCTAGAGGATTACGAAGAACCGGGAATTAGCTTTTGATGCAGGGATTAGCTCACTTGACTGACGCACGGGGATTAGTCCATTCAAAACGATTTCTAGGGAATTAGTCACATCTAACGATCTAAAGTTATGTAGGGAAAAAATCAGTAGAGGTATAATATATAATTCTAAAGAGAATAAAATAAAGTAAAACATATAATAAATATTGATTTTATTTACCTTTGACGATTTTTCCGATACACAAAGACAACCACTATGCATATCACTATTAGAAAGACAATTCCACCCAAGACTGCAGCGGTAGGTAATTCTGAAAATAGACATCTTCAAATATACTATACCCCACTATAATGTTTTGTTTATGCAGTTCAGTAATAATGTCCATTGTTTCTGTTGCATTGGTAAACAAAAAAAAAATTAAATTAAAAATTTTAAAAAAATCTTGAGTTCTGCATTAAAAGTTTCTACATGGCAAGCAGTATATGAACTATAAAACGTATTATGATTATAACATCTTAACATCATTATATAACATTTTAACATCATTATGGATCCTTTATAGTTTTCAAAATATTTGGAATTTGGCAAATATCCAGTGGGATTTTCCATTAAAGAGACTTTGACAGTTTTAGCACTATATTTAGCATTAAGTAACGATCGACAATTTCCAAACGTCTATAGGGAACATTTTGATCTCCATCAAATATATATATAGGAAACATCTTAATCTCCATCAAATACATATATAGGAAAGATCTTGATCTCCATCATATACATATATAGGAAACATCTTAATCTCCATCAAATGTATATATAGGAAAGATCTTTATCACCACCAAAGGGAGGAGGCATTGGTTTGGGCAAGGTGACCTTTATCAAGTTTATTGTCCCCTAAGACAGCAACTATTTCTCGAAGCATGTGCAGTCTAGGGAAAATGTCTGTCTCTCACAAAATAGAGACATTCGTTTGTTGTTTCTTTGGTGAACTAAGAAAAGAATTTTGTAATGCTTCTCTGTTGCTTCTTAATCTTGGATTCCGCTTAAAGTTAATATACAACATTTTAAAGTATTTTGAATTATCTGAAAATATTCTTTCTAAAAAAAAAAAAGCAATTGAATTAATTAAGCTAACCCCCTTTTCAACACCTGGATATAATAAAACATCAGATGAGAGACGTACGTGATTTCACAAATGGTTTATGACCGTCTTTGTTGTTGTCGTTGTTGTTACCAGACCCAAGTACATCAGGATCTGTTGTTAAATTTCTTTGTTGGATTCTTGTGGTTATCCCAGCTGAAAACACAGAGGTTGATACCTCTCTACATCATATTTTCCTCTAATGTTATTATAAATTTGCTAAACATTTTCACGTTTTTTACACGATTGAAGTTACATCCATTAAATTAAAAGCTTCTCCCTTTTCTACTTACTTGTGACGTGATCAGTCGCTGTTGTTGTCCCCGTTCTTTCTGTTGTATAGGCCATCACTGTCGTGTAGCTGCCTGAAACATTGGACGTAGCAGTAGACATTTTACAGTTTTCCTCAGAGCACAGTTTTCAAACAAGGAAATCATCCGAATAAAAATATTTTTTTTCAAATTTAAAAAAAAAAAAGCTTTTATACCAGGAGACGAAGCTGCTTATTTCCGTTTGAAAATAAACATGATGTAAGCTTATTCAATAATTCAAAAAAATCACGAAAAAATGATAAGAAATTACAAATCCTTCAGTGACAAGAAATCCACGTGCATAAACAGTCAGTTCATCGTTTGTTTGCTATTTAAAAGAGGGTGAGGACGAAGAGGTCAGAGGTCGAATAAATAGGGGTTTCCTGTCGTTCTCTTGTGACTGACAAGGCAGATCCGAATACAAAACTCATTGCTGTCTGACATCATAAGATAAAGTTTGCTGCTGAGATTTATTATTTACTTAAACATGTCTTTTGTTAACTATGAACACTGATTATTTGTAAACCTCTCGACTTGAGACGCGTGTCTCAGTACATGTTAGATTTAAATTTAAAAATATCTAGTAATAGATACATTTAAACGAGATTTCAATTTTGAATGTAACATTTTTAATAAGATACTGAGGTTTGTATGTTTTTATTGAAATTGTTAAACCAAATAGGAGGAAAAAGGAATACAGAATAGAAGGAATATAAAGAGGAAAAAAGATTGAGATGGAGGAGAGAGAAGGGGGTAGGGGAAAAGAGGGAAAGAGAGAGAGAGGAGAAATACCCTAGCCAAAAAATCAAAGGGCAAAGAAGAAAGAGTTCGAAAGTAATACCAAAATTAATTAAATCATACTTAAATTTTTACCTTCAAATTGTTATCCAGAATACACAAACCCTAAAAGTTGACATTATTTTCAACCACACTAGAACATTTTACACACATCCGGTGGTAATGTCTTTGTCCGCTTTTCACAGGAAAACGGTGTCTCCTACAAGTACTTAGGAAGCGAGGACAGAGTGAACGTTTATATCTCATTGTATTAGACAGTATATCCTAATTCATTATTGTTTTATATTACATGTACATCCATTTGAACGATATGTATATCATATGCATGCATGTTCCTCTATTTACACAAGTATTAAGTGATGTCGATAAGAACTCTAAACACTGTTTGCCTTACATATATCTGGAATTTGGATTAAATTAATGTCGAAAATTGTAAGCGTTCAAGAAAACTTGACTCCACTTGAAATAACTTTATCAAGATTCACGAGAAACAGCTTTAGATTGGTCGCTTCCGGTTTTGTCTGACACCTTGTCATGTGATCGGAAGTTGATCGGGATATTCTTAAGTCAATTATGACTTCTAAGTAGCATCATTTTTCTGAGTAGATAACACTAACTAACCTTTGATGTATGATGTGACGTCAGGAGTGCCAATAAAGTTTCGTTAATATTCGTCTAGATGCTGTACGTCTTGTAAGTTAGAAAAAAAATGGTTCAAATTCGGTTTTGCTTTAGGAAATTTAGCATAAAAATTTTGTCGAATACATTGAAATACGTGCATACGAGTAAGCTGGTAAACAGAGATTTCATGAATTTTAATTATGGAAGGAATTAGAACGCCCCACGTTTCCGAATAGGTAAACTTTTCTGGACGGCCACGATTTTGTATTGCGCAAAACCTTTATTTCTAATTCTATTCCTGCCTCAGTATAACGTGAATTTATTTTTGTATTTAGGGTGTTGTCTTCATGCTCATCCTTTGTTTCAGTTCTATATTTGGTTACATTAACACTGCATTTTAACGAAGTTAATGTTCCTTTTTCCCACGAGAGCATGATGTGTTTTTTTTAAATTTTTGGTAATGAGGAAAAATGTACTTGTGTGCCAATTATTTTTCTCTTTCAAATTATACCCCAAATTAAGGACCATGCTACCTTGATAATAAAGGCCGGAAATAGTTACCCCATGCATTCTCAAAATGAAGTACTAGTCACATCCTTCATTTTCAGAATTTATACAAGCATCAATTTTGGAAATACATAAGAAGTTTCTGTGGCTATATATACTATTATAAGGCAATCAGCAGTAATGAGTTAATAGAGTCAATATAAGACTTGTTTTGATATCCATACTATGTACGTAAAAGTGAAATGTTTCCATAATAGGACTATGTTTTAATTTTTCTAATGGAACCCTTACGGTTTATGTAAAACAAGTATAATTGTAATAGCTTCATAAATAAAGGTAGTTTACTAAAGCTTAATTTAGCTGTAGAGAAAAGTTTCTACATGAATTTAACAAAAAATGTTGATATTTAAAAGACAGCAACCGAAAATACTTGTGATGGAGAAAGCAAGAAGTTGAAGCCTAGCAAGGCGCTCAAGAAAAATTAGAGACAAGTTTTACAGCGGAGCATATTAAGTGCTTGAATACTCTGAAACGGTTTTAGAATCAGCATTTCGAAATGGCATTACCAATTTTATGTTATATTTACAGTACCTTCTTTCGTTTGTAAGGGATTTATTGTACAGAGAGACGTGGCAGTCGAGTTGCGCAGTAACGAGACTGTCACGCCTCTCTGTACAATAAATTCCGAAAGTGTCTGTAAATGTCTTGTGTCATGGTCATTTGCATAGTCACTCCTTCAGCACCAAACTGCACGGGACATTACGTCACAGGCCTAAGTCCATCGTAAGTGTACAGGGTGTTCAAACAAAGCATTAAGTACAAAGGAGATGGTTGCAATGAAAAATTAAACGATGATAAACGAGTGTGCAGTTGTATTTGATGGATTAATTCAAGCAGTATAAGTATTTCAAAAACCATAATATACACAGGCACAATACTGAAAACTTGGATCCTCCCGCACTAGGATCCGCTACATTACTGTTACTAGGAATACGCTGGCATGTCTTGAGGAAATCCGAGGCAATTACTGTAGCCACAGGTGTCAAAATTATGGAATGTAGTGTGAAAGAGTCCAAATACAGTGTATATACCAACATGTATCCGTTTGCATGTAACTCAAGGAACCCAGAAAACAGGTGCTATTAAGGAAATCATCGAAACTGTGCGTGTTTTGAATATTGCCAGATTTCAATTGTATCTGTTTTAATTTGAATACATGTATTTCATAAAATTCTGTGTCTTTTTAAAATTTTTGTTTAAGCAGTTAACTAATGAGTTTATATGCATTCCTCTTGAAAATGGTTTTCACGTATGCATTTACAAATAGAAGGGAGAAGGGTGAATTTTGTGAGGTTTCTCGTGTTTCCTCTGGATAGGTTGTATATGCTTACAGAAGTTGAAGAAAAAATTCAAAAAGTATTGAGTTTTTTTTTGGAAGTTATTGTACAGTACATTGGAAAATATTGTACTGCTAAGCTCCGTTCCCTAGAAGTTATAGTTCGTTGGAATTCAGCCAAAGGTTTTCTATCTGATTTAGAGAATGGCTAACATCAAAAGAAAAAAGTACAGCACCACGACACAATGAAAAGTTAAGCAGACTGTGATCCAGTGAGAAATACTAGGTTTAAAGCACAGCAGTTCTATACGAGATTTGACACCTTAAAAAATGTATTGTACTTTGACAACTTTAATAGGATCCAAAGCCATGCAAATGTCACCAGAAAATATTGAATCCTATCTAGATCTGTACATTAACAATTTAATTTCAATTTGAAATGAAACAGATATAATATTTTGGGAGAAAATATGCAGGAACTTCATTTATAACATTCTCTTTAGTTCGATGAAATCCTAATACCGGTACATATAATCCTATATTATGATGTGTCGAATAATTCCACATTTCCTTATTAATCCACTCAACTTAATTAAAATTAGAATATATTTACTTTTTGATTGTACCTTCTAAATGAGATCATAAGTTCATAATTACATTTTATATTATGATTTTTAATTTAATGTAGTCTTAATGACATTAGTTAAGTATATTGAGTAAGTCGCATTTCTACGGAAGCCAGTAGGTGCCAGGTAGAAAAATATTTTATCTGGCGGCCGCCAGATAAGTTTCTGGCGGCCGCCAAATAATTATCTGGCGGCCGCCAGATAAATAACTGGCGGCCGCCAGATAAAAAGATCTGGCGGCCGCCAGATAAGTTATCTGGCGGCCGCCAGAAACCTATCTGGCGGCCGCCAGAAATTATCTGGCGGCCGCCAAATAATTATCTGGCGGCCGCCAGATAAATATTTGGCGGCCGCCAGATAACTTTCTGGCGGCCGCCAGATAATTATTTGGCGGCCGCCAGATAATTTCTGGCGGCCGCCAAATAACTTTCTGGCGGCCGCCAGATAACTTATCTGGCGGCCGCCAGATCTTTTTATCTGGCGGCCGCCAGAAAATTATTTGGCGGCCGCCAGATAAGTTTCTGGCGGCCGCCAGTTATTTATGTGGCGGCCGCCAGATAATTATTTGGCGGCCGCCAGAAAGTTATCTGGCGGCCGCCAGATAAAATATTTTTTCTACCTGGCACCAACCGGCTTCCGTACATTTCTTCTAGTGCTGTTTTTTTCTTTTTGCTCTAATGAATATTTGGTCAGCATGTAACTGTAAATGTTATATACGTTATTCTAGTTTAGTATAAAAACATCCAGGTACTTTAACGAAATTCAAACGATCATGAAATAAAAATGTGTTTCTAGGGTAATTAGTATAGTTCTAATTGGTTACTTATTGATTAAAATACTAACGTAAACAAGTATTCAGCAATTACGATTTGAAAGTACTATATTCTCCACAGGTGTTCACACAATAACAGAGTAAGACAACGCCCAGGAAATATCACAAATGGCATCAACTGCATCTACTTTTAATCTAATTTCAAATGCTTATTCTTATGCTTATTCTTATCCCACGAGCTCGCGTTTGTTATCCATCCCATCAGAATACAAATTTGGTTGTACACAGGGAAAAGTGGCTCGCATGATGTTCATGCGTTTGCCTTTTCGCATGAAATTTATGTGAAAATCTTACAAAAATCGTCCCACATGCGAATTTCATGCGAATATCATCATGCAATTTTCATGCAAATTTCACGAGAGCCATTTTCCCTGTGTATTTCAATTTTTATATAATTTTTATTATGAAAATTCTATCCGTCTGTCTACCTAATCAATACATACGACTCACGGTGGGTGTGACGGGTCGACAGGAGATGCTTACTCTTTCTAGGCATCTGATCCCACCTTTGGAATTTTCAGGGGGTCCATGTTTTATGTCCTGTTCATAAATTTGTATTGTTTGTAGATTTTTTTTTACAGATCGATCACTGTTCGTTATTTCTTGTACTTATGTTTTAAGAAATTCTCGTAATATATTTAATCAAATTGATAAACATAAATTTAGACGTTAACCATTTTTTATAAGGGAGTAATACCAGTAAAAAGATCTCGAGATCAATATTTAAAGCAATAGCAAGAGAAAGATTTTTTTTTCTCTTTTTTGTATTTAAAGACTGAATAAAATGCCCTGAATAATTGGGACACTATGTCAAAAATGGAATAGGTATTTTGGCAAAATACTTTATTACTCATTAGAATTAATCATCTATAGACGATTAAAAGTGTCTATATCTTGATACATCGTTCTTTTTATCACCAGTTTTCAAACAGTCTGATTCTTGATTAAAATTAATAATTCATTTTCAACGTTCCATGTAAAGAAAAAATCTCTTGTTACAGAGAAGTTATTAAGATGTAGTCAACAGAAAAAAATTCACATGGCAAGTTTTGAAATAAAACCCCTTAAGGAAAGGTAAGGTAAAGACTCTCTAAGGAAACATGATAGGGAGGTTACAAAAAGAAAACATGAGGAAGAGAAAACCCCGAAGGAATACTCGATGGAGGGACTTACATAAGAAACATCTGCTGGTGTAGGAATGACATTTAAAGTATACCTTGTGAACGAATATCAACTAAAAAGAAAACCGGAGAAGAGAGATCGACCAAACAATACGTTACCCGAAGAATACATGATAGCAAAGTGCTTAAAAAGAAAGCTTGAAGAAGAGATGTTATCAAAACAATCAACAAGGAGAGATCTATAAGGAATGTTCATAAAAAGACTTAAAACATATATACCTGGCTTAGGGAGGTGACCCACAGAATACGTGATTGAAAATTTTCATCAGCACAATATATTATGGAGTAATGTAACTGGGACACATATGATGGGGCGATGCGACCGAAGAATTCCTTTAAAGAAATGTAACCTGAAAAAAACTCTTGATGGAGAGATATAACACATTTCACCTGATGGCAAGACGCCATCACATGAAACCCTGGTGTAGATAAACTCTTGGTAGAAAGATGTCATCCAAAGAACAAATCGGTGTTAGGTAGAAGACAAGGAAAAACAGTTGATGATATTTTCTAAAGCTGTTTGTTTTCGTAATTGATCGATGACTTTTGAAATCCCTTTGAAAAACCAAGCAATGACGTGTTAGTTTTTGACTTTATCTTTGTTTCATCTAATTAAAGAAGCAGTGGGATAAGATATTTAAAAATGATGTCATAGACATCATTTTTTATATAAACATTGAATGTGTGTTTTTAATTATTCTTAGAGTGTGTTTTTTTTCCTATAAACCAGGAAATAGGTGAAATCCGTAAAAGATGTTAGTAAATATCAATTAATTTATGGTGGCAATTTTGCGAAATGGCTGCTACGGCCATCAGGGCTCGTTCCTGCGATGGCCCATGCAGACTTCTTTATAATATGAATCTCTATATTTGTTCTAAAAATGGCGCTTTAATTACAAAATGCACAATAGGTTATCTTTGCCGCAGATCTATAATGTAAATTTAAGATATGAATGTATTTTAAATTTGTTTTCGTTCATGCCAGCTATTTTGTTTCATTTCCTCGATTTATCTATTTACATGTTACAAATACCCTTAGTTTTAAACTTTTATTACATCAACAGAAAGTTGCGGAAATATCATATTGTTAAGAGAATGGTTCATGTAATGTAAAAGCCTGGATAAATTTAACTTTGAACAGCATAAAAAGGAAACAATCAATGTAATGAACACTATTTATCAGTAAGACCCATCATTTTATCCTGTTAGTACATGTGTACACCCAAAGACTCTTTTTAAGTCGTAGTGTTCAATATTTCATTAGTTATTTTATTTCATGAAAGTGCGTTCTAAGTAATTGAAAACATGGAGTGTATTTGGTTGCTTAGAGTGTTGGTTTCAATATTCCTTTTTTGCCCAAATGCATTGGGTGAGTATGGTCTTAAATATTTACAATTTATGCTGGTGTATTTACGATATTTGTACGAGGGTAGTCTTGAATATGGTCAATATGTGTAGACTCGCTTGATTGAATTTTTACAATATTTGTAGAGTGGCGATTTTGAATATTTACAATATTTGTACGAGGGTGGTCTGGAATAAGTACAATGCTTGTATGTGGACGATCTTGAATTTTTATAGTTGTAGAGTCGCAGTCTTGAATATTTAAAATATTTGTAGGTGGATGGTCTTTCTGGAGTGATTGGACCCCGTGTTCTTATCCTTGTGAGGGAAAAACAAAATGGAGGAAACGTCATTGTCTAACTCAGTTTTGTAACGGAGTCTATTATGAGTATGAATACTGCGAGCCCAAAGACTGCTTACTAGGTTTGTTTGAATATTTAAGATATATGTCTTTCTTATTGAGCTCCAAAAAATATATAGAACATTTTCTTTCCAGAAACAAAACCACCGCCAGTAGCTTTTCGGCATAATATCAATAATTCCTACATCCCTCAAGAAACAAACAGATATTTCAAGTCTTCAGGCATAGTTCGAGAAACTATGCAAATGACAACACCGATAACTCATTTAGTTCCTACACTCACCGATCTTCTGAAGAAAATCACACGACAAAAAGAGAAAAATACTGCTACATTTGTAAAGAAAAGTGAAATAGATATTGATGATCATGAAACGAACGTGCAAATGAAAATTCGAGAAGTAACCAAACTAGCATCTCAACCCGCACATGGCAATATGAATGCTAAACAAAATGACCAACCAACGTCCAAAGAAGAAGGAAAAGGTACAGTCATTCTTAATGAAACTTCTTTGCAAATTGATGATACATGCAAAGCTCTTAATCAAAAACATCCATTTGTGTCACTTTCCTAGAGAAGGAAATCAAGATTTCTATTGCACTATTCTCTATCAAATCTATAATTAAACAGATGGGTTTAAAAACTACCATTTTTTTCTCCTACCATTGGTAAATTTTATAATAAATTTTCAGAAAGAAATGTCAATGTTGTGATTTTGGTAGCTGTTCCAATACTAACAGTATGTGGAGTATCATATACGATTGCTAGGATCTACAAAATGTAAGCCATGAATGATATTTTGTTCCATTTTATTGTTCTTTAATATGGAATGTATCATTTAAAATAGGCCCTAAAATATACATATTTCGTACCATTCAGTTATTGCATCAAAGTAAGTGCCCTATATGTTTGATTTTTATTTTTGAAAAAGAAAATTTTTTAATGTACAATAATTGCTATTCAAATGTCATTTACATGCCTATATATAAATATATATATATATATATATATATTATATATATATATATATATATATATATATATATATATATATATATATATATATATATATATATATATATATATATATATATATATATATAAATTTTCATTTTTTTAATTAAGAATAAAAGACAAAAAAGCAAATTCTAAAGAAGCCACAGAAAACACAAGAGGACAATGGCCTTCCTTGTCTTCAAATAAGATTTCCTCCACAGAAGAGAATAGAGAAGTACAAGAGTATAATTACGTGTCTTATGACGAAATAAGCAAGCGCGGTTCATACGAAAACAGCTCACCCTCTCACAGCTATGTCTATGACGTCACTTGGAACTAGCAACCAACAAAGCATATCACAAAAGAATACCGTTTACTTGAATACTGAATAACATACATGTATTAATGGTTTTATATCGTGACGTAAGCTTTATTTTACATGTTAGATTGTTATCATATGCACCGAGTTTTAGTTTATGTATGTTTTACCCATTTCATCAACACGGTTAATAAACTTCAGTTTTATACAGTTGGATTGAGTCAGCTGACTTGGTATTCCAACAAAATGACGTTTCATTGAAAATAAAAATTTTATCATTTAATTTTTCTTTCTGAATTTATTTGTTTGCGACGTGACTATTTAATGTACTGCAGCTACGATGTTGTATTTTGGATCTTATTTATTTGTCTATGACAACATTGATGTATTGATTTGCAGCCTTATATAAACAAAACTTACATTTAAAACTAACAACTTTTTAAAAATCTTTAAAAGGACATGAAAAGAGAGAAGAACCCGAAAAGAAAGGAAAAAAAAAAAAAAAAATCACACAGAACTGGAATTCTGGAGTTCAATAGGTCGATCTCATTGTACATAAAATTTCGTTCATCAAAATGATAAATCAAAGTGAATTGGATAGTTTTGTAAAGGTAAAAAGCTTTTTAAAAAGATAAAGTAGAGAAGACAGGATTACAGATTGAGGCGCATAATATTGTGTATGATAACGTCGATTCTTAAGATTCTTAGATTATGAGAGGGAAACTGAAATTGATTTTCAAAAATATTTTACCTTCAAAACTATAAATACTGAAATATCAAACAATTGTATATATTAAAATATTTACAACTGCTATTATAAGCAATAAGGTAGAGTATAATTACGTTGTCATGAAGCGCAATTGATTGCAACTCATTGTGTTTGGCTTCATATACTTCTTCAGTCATAACTTCATTAATATATACTTTATTGTGCCAAATATTATATATTTTTTAGCTTTATTTTTGAAAATAAAGGCGTTTATAAATATAGGAAATGTTGTAACATTTCATAGAAACAAGTGCTAAGATCAATGCAGGATAGTCAACGCGTGAAAATAATGTTTTCCGCATTTATAATTTAATTTCAATGTATATGTAATTTACCCCATTATTACTTTTTATTTAATTAATGAAATATGAATATAACCTCTAAAAACATCAGAGGTTGGATCAGATGCCATGATAAAGAGATGTCACCAACAGTACACCTAATAAAATGACGTCACCAACAGAACATCTTATAAAGAGTTGTCATCAACAGAACACCTGATAAAGCGACGTCACCAACAGAACACCTGATAAAGCGACGTCACCAACAGAACACCTGATAAAGTGATGTCATCAACAGAATACCTGATAAAGTGATGTCATCAACAGAACACCTTATAAAGAGATGTCATCAACAGAACACCTGATAAAGTGATGTCACCAACAGCACACTTGATAAAGTGATGTCACCAACAGAACTCCTTATAAAGTGATGTCATCAACAAAACACCTGATAAAGTGATGAAACTAACAGAACACCTGATAAAGTGATGTCACCAACAGAACACCTGATAAAGAGATGTCATCAACAGAACACCTGATAAAGTGATGTCACCAACTGAACACCTGATAAAGAGATGTCATCAACAGAACACCTGATAAAGAGATGTCATCAACAGAACACCTGAAAAAGTGATGTCACCAACAGAACACCTGATAAAGTGAGGTCATCAACAGAACACCTGATAAAGTGAGGTCATCAACAGAACACCTGATAAAGTGATGTCACCAACAGAACACCTGATAAAGTGAGATCATCAACAGAACATCTGATAAAGTGAGGTCATCAACAAAACACCTGATAAAGTGATGTCACCAACAGAACACCTGATAAAGTGATGTCATCAACAGAACACCTGATAAAGTGATGTCACCAACAGAACACCTGATAAAGTGATGTCACCAACAGAACGCCTGATAAAGTGACGTCATCAACAGAACACCTGAAAAAGTGAGGTCATCAATAGAACACCTGATAAAGTGAGGTCATCAACAGAACACCTGATAAAGTGAGGTCATCAACAGAACACCTGATAAAGTGAGGTCATCAACAGAACACCTGATAAAGTGAGGTCACCAACAGAACACCTGATAAACAGATGTAATCAACAGAACACCTGATAAAGTGATGTCATCAACAGAACACCTGATAAAGTGATGTCACCAACAGAACACCTGATAAAGTGATGTCATCAACAGCACATCTGATAAAGTGATGTCACCAACAGAACACCTGATAAAGTGAGGTCACCAACAGAACACCCGATAAAGTGATGTTATCAACAGAACACCTGATAAAGTGATGTCACTAACAGAACACCTGTTAAAGTGATGTCACCAACAGAACGCCTGTTAAACAGATGTAATCAACAGAACACCTGTTAAACAGATGTAATCAACAGAACACCTGATAAAGTGATGTCATCAACAGAACACCTGATTAACAGATGTAATCAACAGAACACCTGATAAAGTGATGTCATCAACAGAACACCTGATAAAGTGATGTCACCAACAGAACACATGATGAAGTGATGACACCAACAGAACATCTGTTAAACAGATGTAATCAACAGAACACCTGTTAAACAGATGTAATCAACAAAACACATGATAAAGTGATGTCACCAACAGAACACCTGATAAAGTGATGTCACCACCAGCACACCTGATAAAGTGATGTCACCAACAGAACTCCTTATAAAGTGATGTCATCAACAGAACACCTGATAAAGTGATGTCACCAACAGCACACCTGATAAAGTGATGTCACCAACAGAACACCTGATAAAGTGATGTCATCAACAGAACACCTGATAAAGTGATGTCACCAACAGAACACCTGATAAACAGATGTCATCAACAGAACACCTGATAAAGTGATGTCACCAACAGAACACCTGTTAAACAGATGTAATCAACAGAACACCTGTTAAACAGATGAAATCAACAAAAGACCTGATAAAGTGATGTCACCAACAGAACACCTGATAAAATGACGTCACCAACAGAACATCTGTTAAAGTGATGTCACCAACAGAACACATGATGAAGTGATGACACCAACAGAACACCTGATAACATTGTTTGGAGACATATATCCAAAGGAATACCTTGCAGGGAGATAACACGCAAAAGGATCTGCATAAAAATGACCCGGAAAGATCTCCGAATAAGAGAATTCACCCAAAGAACATCTAATGAAAAGATGACACCCAAAGAACATAAAGTGGATATATACTATATAAATAACACCTGATTGTCTTCGTATTCTCAAATAGATGTATTATTGTTGTGCACTTTCTGTAAAGGTAGTAATTCTAATTTAATATGGTAAGTATCTGTACAAACACAAACATTATTGTCAAATTCTATATTAATTGTATATTCACATAGAAAATAAATGATATTGTATATTTCTCCTATTATATCGTTGTTCTTCTTTCAGTTCGTAATTTATTTGCTGGCGACTTTTCCATCCTTTCTCAGAAAATTCACAATAAGCAGGACACCGGCCACTGTGTATAGTAAGAACGCCACCACACAGAAGGCCCAACCCCAGGAGAGGTTGTTCAGGAAGGCCCCATAGATCAACACTAAGAGCAGGATAAAGCCACCTACAACACACAATCGACTTTTTTTTCAATGTAAATATATATAGAAAAAGAATTGCTTTGTTATGATGAAGACCCTAAAGTGAATGCAGGACATTAAAAGCAATTATATTTTTCTTTAAAATTAACATTTTTTTAATTTCGATTTTCTCTAATTCGTGACTGATCTAGAAAAGTCAATAGGGAATACATCAGATGTAATACAGATTCTAAGTCAGGAATGAAGATCTCCATTAATGAATTTTGTACAAACCTGTAACAAAACAGGTGACTACGGCAGCGATATACACGATATATATGCTAAGCTTCTCTACAAAGATGTACAACACCAGAAGGACTATTGTAGCAATGGATCCTATAAATCCAAAGACTGCAAACATTCGAGAGGCTTCAAACCAACCTGTGAAACATACCAAAGGATCTTAACTAAGGGAAAATGAAAAATATGTTATGTTTATAGTTTCATGCAAAATGATGTAAAACCGGTATTTGCAGGAGAGTGACTTTGACTCTCACCCATGTTTAATATAAAACCAGCTAAAATATCTTCCTTATCATTAAAGTTTAAATATTTTGACTAATGAATGTATGTGGATAAGAAAATTTTTTTAAAAAAAGTATAAAAATAGAAAAAAAAAATGTTTGCATTTAATAAGCATTAAACCCTAATAAAAAATAACTATAGTTAACTATACTAATAGATTACTTAGTTAACTATCGTTAACTTAAGTAAATACTTTGCTACATGATTCACTGTGATACTTTATTGGAAATTTTAGGGTCTTAATATCTCTCTAATTAATGGTGTAAATTTGAGAAATACTAGTAATTGTGAATAGACAAGTTACGTTTACTTTTAATACCTAAAATTGCATGTAAATCTTGGAAAAAATGAAAAATAATAATTTTGAATTCTCATTAAATTTACTTTTTACTATAGTAAAAATTGCCATACTATAGTAAACTATAGCTGACTATAGTTACCTACAGTTTACTTCGGTATTTTTTGCTGGGAATTTTTACACGGCATTACACAATCTACTTACAATTATTAAATTAGGCACCAAATTTGGTAACCGTGTCGTGATGTCACACAAGAACGTATATAAGGTATGTGTAAAAAATACTTTATCAACTATTAAGTGATTCATTTTTAAGAGGTAGAAAATAGAAAATACTCACTCGTCAGATTTTTTAATGAGTAGTCCGTGCATTCTGAGCCTATACAAATTGACCAAAGGCCTTCATGATACTTTTTCAGTTCAAACCAATATGGTACAGAGAAAGCGATGAGATTGATAACAAATGCTGCAATTACTAGAACACAGGATATTTTCAAAAACAGTGGGGTGTCTATCAATCTTTCTTTGATCCCCATGATGGACAAAAATGCTACCGACTCTATGTTTGGTCGTTCTCAATGTTTTGTCATCACAACCGTATGCATAACAACTGGTTCTATGTGTTATGGAGTCCACAGCTACGCTGCAGTCAAATTTTCTTTCTTCCATTCAAATTTCTTATCAGTGTTTTGTAAAATTTTCCTTACCAGGATCCTACAAATGAATGGTGTATAGATAATTCATTTGGAGTTTCACCTTTAGGTTTACCTTTCATTGTGATATTGGACTTTCATTCTGTTAATCAAATTGTGTGTTTACCTATAGTCACATTAATCAAGGTTCTGTATTTCTTTGACTGAATTCCATCAGTAGACACATTCCCGCTATATACCTGTGTATCAGTTCCATAATGTAATGCAGTCGGTTCTATGCTTTCGTTAAGGATAATTTGTATACAATTGTCTTCATTTTTATTTAACAAAGAGTTTATTCTGAACTTTGACCAATTAAATTTTAATTCAACAAAAATCAATAATTTTCTAATTCATAGCAAAATTTGAAAATCTTAATGCTATTCTTTTAAACAGCAACGTTCAACAAACTACGTTTCTGCATGTTGAAAGATAAGAGAATTAATTTGAAAATCTTATCTCTGCCCAAGTGCTCATGATCATTTTCAGACGACCGAATAAATTGTTAAGAAATATGGAGGACAAGATTTATTTATTCTTTATATTACTTTCAAATACAGGTAATGTAAACATGTAACTTATGTTTTTAGGTAGATTGCAATGCAAGAGCCCTATCACTTTTTAGATAGAAAAAAACTAGTATGTACATACAATAATGGACATTATATTAAATTTCAAAAGGACATTCTGATATTTAAAAAAAAACATACACAATGTATATATTTTTTAGAAGAATGTTGTCTTAATTGGAACTGAAATATTCTTCAATCACAGTTTGGACTGTGAACATATCTGTATTTTTGATAAGTTTATTCACAAATAAATAAATTTTCACTTTTTCGAAACATATGATTTATGTAGTAAATTCTCTGGAAGTAGAATCTAAGATTTGCCACACGTTTTCCTGAACGATTATGAACGAATTCAACATAAATCCCCAAAACACAGCTTAAATTTACTAATTCCTGCCTACTGACCTTTGTCTTTAACATTGGGAAAATCTTTATATTTAGGTCTTATTTTCCTTTCAGTGTTCTGTCAATTTGCTGATAATGTGGCCTTCACTTTGGGGCAGACCAAGCACCTATACCTCAGCCATGGAGAACAGATAGCCTATAACAAAGTCATTACAAACAAATCAGCCACGTTTGATCCTCAGGGTTCCTTTATATGTAGAAAACCAGGAATTTATGCCTTTCACTTTTTCTCCTTAGCACATACCCAAAGTAAGATTTGGATAGAACTCTATAAGAACACTAACTATATCTGTTCTGTGTATGGGTATACCTCACACGGTTATGCAGATGCTGGAAATTCTGTTCTGCTTCATTTGAATTTAAATGATCACGTGAGTATCCGAACTCACCAATCATATAACACGACACTCTTTGGAACGGATGATGAAATTTACACCACATTCAGTGGAATATTACTTTCTTCAGACTTATTCGGTACGGACTCTTTTCAAATATATTACATTTAAGCTTTTTAGAGGACAAACTCATATTTATAATATCTAATGATGTCGACAACATATTAAGTTGTTAGCCAGAAACAGTTTTATCTTTCATAACTAACAGATGTATACAAATGGCTTCAATACATTATTTCATGATGATACATATATATATATTGACTTGAAGGTAGACACAAATGCTGGCCGTGTTAAGTTGCATTGTAGTTCATTCTAAGTTTCTTAATTATTTTGAAATGGAATATAAGTGTCCGTATTCTCAATTTTCAAAAAAGGATTGTTCCTTTACAGAACATGCCTATGAGGATGTGACTTTCTCTATGGGAATTGATCATCATTTTCATGCAACTAACGGAGAAATTGTCAAGTATAACAAACTCATCGTTGAAAGTGATGCATACAATCCACTTACGGGTGTATTTACGGCTCCGGAGGATGGAACATACATTTTTCACTATCATGGGCTAGCTCAAAATAATCAGGTAATCATGCGACCGCTTTAAGGTTCTCCTCACTGGGTCTAGGTTTCTGTTATAGGTTAGACAACTAACTTGTCATGATTTTTTTTCTGATAGCACTATTTCTTTTAAACATGCATACTCAATTCAGTTGATATGGTTAGAGCTGTACCACAACAAGGACTATGTAAATGCTGCGTATGGTCACACGGTATCTGGTTTTGCTGATGCTGGTAATACTGCAATACTGCACCTTCGTTCAGGTGACCATGTGTATATTAAGACTAGAAATAACAGAGCGGTTGACCTTTTTGGAACACCAAACGAAGTCTACGCCACTTTCTCAGGGATTTTGTTAGCACCTATAACCCACGATTCCGATGGTAAGTATCGAGTGATTGGGAGGTTTTCAAAACGTTTTCCTAGGTATCCTATAATTCAGTGCATTCGTATGGTGCATGTTTTTAGAGTAACTTCTTTATGAATTTAAATTTCAGATTCCCAGTCAGAAACATCATTTTCTGCTGGCCTTTCCCACCATTTTTCGGGAACCACTCTCATTTTTGACCGAATTTTCTCAAACCGCGGAGGAGGATACAGCCCAGCCACGGGTTATTTCACCGCAAGAGAGAGTGGTATTTATGTGTTTCATTTCCACGCCCTGTCCCGTTCTGATGCTAAAGTCTGGGCGGAGTTATACCATAATTATCACTATATCGACTCTTTGTATGGTAGATCTAATGGAGAGTTTGCCGCCGGAAGTAATGCTGCAGTTTTAGATCTGGTGTCTGGTGACACCGTCTTTTTAAAATCTAGACAGTCTACTAACTCTTACTTTGGGGCGCCAGATGAAGTATACTGTACTTTTTCTGGTTACAAAATAAACTTGGAAGAACAGATAACTATTGGCAATCCAGGTCAAATAATTGGTTAATTGCAATAAAACGTCATAAATCTTTATCTTGATAGTTACTAGTATTTTCTTCGTTTTTTAAGAAAGGAAACACTGGACAAATGTCAGGATTTCAACGTCATAATTCTTCATAAATTTTACCATACAATAGTTTTTCCAATGTATGAATAAAAACGTAGTTATGTAAAGTAAACGTACAGATTTTTAAGCTCGATGAAGATTGGTTAAAGGATGGACGTAAAAAGAATTCACGAGTAATGATTTTAAATTATAGTATTCCAGTAGGGACATATGGAAAATCAAACAGTCAACGTATATCTTAACGTAGTTCAGTCGATTTTGTCCATGTAGATAACAAAAAGAATCTGGGATACAATTTTATCATTATTCATGCTTATTTGGTTTCTTTTCGTTTTGTTTTTTTAAATTCTGGGGGTCGCCCGCGTGGCGCAGTGGTTAGAGGGTTTGCTCTAGAGTCGCGGATTAAGGTTGATCCTTACGCCGCGGGTTCGAATCCACTGTGGGACGTGGAGACCAGTCCTTCGGATGAGACTGTATAAACCAAGGTCCCTTGTCGCAGTAGGTGTTGGCACGAAAAAAGATCTCTCACTGCTCAATGGCTCTGAGTGCCGAGAAGAGGTTAAAATTTGCAACCCTCCACCGGCAAGTGGTGGTAGTCTCCATATTAGTGAAAAATTCTCGAGAGGTACGTTAAACAATATACAAACAAACAAAACAAACTTAATCATGGTGCAAGCGAGACCTTAGCCTGAGCATACACAAAAATAAATAGAAATGGAAAAAATCACGACGAATATGTTTCATGCTGCACTGAATCACAAGCATGCAGCAAACTCTACTTTTGTTATAATTTGGAACGTTGTCAAATGTTGTCATTTTTTATAATATTCCTGAAATGATTTTCATCGGCTTATTCAAGGTGTAATGCACTAAATATCGTTTTGGTCTTTGGGTTACGATACCGAAAGTTGGGTGTTTTCGTGTTATCATAATGTGACAAGAAAGACGACTCATGCTTATTCAATATGTGTCTATCTAATTTATAAGTAATGTGACCTATTGCCAAGCATATTTGCTTACAAAAAACTTATTTAATGCAGGTAGCGCAAAGTAATTTTTCTCATTTCCCCCCGTCCTAAAAAAAATGAACCAAAAGGTGAAAAATAAATACCTCGCGATCTGTAGTTGTTAGGAAAAAAACGTTTTACTACATTTTCAACAGTAAAATATTGCAATATATTAATGGAATAAAAGTGATATTAAAGTGTGAAAAAGTATCAAAGTTTTGTTTTTCCAAACTCTCGGTTTTCCTGGCCTTCACGCAGAGTGTTACTCAAAATACTCACCAGCCCTTTATAAGATTACAAGAATAAATAAAACCACCCTGACAGAGACAAAAACCTGCTTAATTTCCTTTCATCTTGGGTAACAATATTTTTCACATACTTATGAAATACACCGATTCCGCACAGTGCGATGTGGGTAACTAAACATACCCCATATCAACGTCTCGGATGTCCGAAGAACCAATATCATGTATCAGACCAGCCTGCAAAAAATCCTCGGGCCTTTGGCCCTCTGGCCCATATGGGGCCACTTGGGCTGACATGATATAAATGGATTTTAAATATTAATATTCTCTATTTCTGAGCATGATTTAAGATTTGAAGTGATCCGTGATGTCTTGCAATGATAACACAAGCTTTTTACTCTATTGAAATAAAACAATGAAGTTAATATAGAACCTAAATCACTGCATACAACGGGTAATGCGGGCGAGTCGCTACTAAGTACGGGGGAGGCGTTTTTAAGGGGGTAAATTTTCACCGCTTCGGAGTCAGAAGGGATATAAGTCATGTCTTTTTTTTCGTTTTTTTTTTGTTTGTTTGTTGTGTAACGTCCCTCTCGAGAATTTTTCACTCATATGTAGACGCCACCACTTGCCGGTGGAGGGTTGCAAATTTATACTTATGGTCGGCACTCAGGGCCATTGAGCAGTAAGGAATCTTTTTCGTGCCAACACCTACTGCGACACAGGACCTCGGTTTATACAGTATCATCCGAAGGACTGGTCTCCACGTCCTTCAGTGGATTCGAACTTGCGACGTAAGGGTCAACTCCTTACTCCGCGACTCTAGAGCAGACGCTCTTACCACTGCGCCACGCGGGCGACCTTTTTTCAGTATTTGTAAGATGTATTTACAAAAAAAAAATATCCCACGGAAGACAGCAATAGCTAGCTTTGTATGGTCATTCATATACGTCTAGTATTCTCAAATAGTTCTTATCTTTTAAATGCAACAATTAAAACTTGACGTAGTAATGGGTCGGATTCAATTTTTAAAATTACACATCGGCTTTTAAGTCATTTCATCTAAAAGCAACCACCCATAAAAGGGTTTTTTTTACTTAAACAGGAACAATAAGAATATGATTGAAAGCTAATTTATTTGCACTTTTGAATCATCCAAAACACGTTTTGTTGCTTACATTTTAAAGGTAAACTACCAGCGTTAATTTAAATAAAGTGTAGAAAATGTTCGCTCTTCGTCATATTATTCTGAAAAAAATTAACATATTATATAAAAAAAAAATTATATTTCATATGATCAAATAGAATTCATAATATCATTATAAATTCAACATGTTTGGTCAACACCGAGCAATCTTATAAAGGTAACAAACGTTACCTCAAAACATAACGTCCTAACTCCACCTCTTAATTTCAAAAACAGTCTGTAGCGCCCCATCCATTCATTTAAAAAGTTTCTATACCACTTTACATCACAAGCCTTTGGATTGATTTAATTTCACACCTCTGATGTTTTGGAGGTCCGTGTTTGCTCTGCTCCTTTTTTGTAATGTTTAATGGACTTTTGAGCTTGAATACTGTTCGTTATCTCCATATATTTCATTAATCCGACTGAAGAAAAAAGGGCATTTAAAAAGATGTGGAACTTCCCTGATAAGATACTCAATATAATACTAATTAATCAAGGGATTTAAAATTATACTCTCTCATCTTATCTCTTCACTTATAAACGATCTACATCACTACCAACTTTCATTTCGAATTTCCGTATATTTCTTAAGATATGCTGAAATCAAGTTATGATAAAAGTCTGCGTCCTATTTTTTAATGACCCTTGTACATCTGGAAGTTTGGGAAAATTCCAACCTCCAAATGAATGCAGGAAGAAAGCATCTGCCAAAATAGATTTTAAATATTTCTTAAAGTCACAAAAAGCTTAATTTTGAGAAACTCAGTTGCTTCAATTGCTTTGATACAATCCAAAAATATATTAATTTACACGTGATTCTGTGTGTTGTTAACTTTAAAAGGGGAAAAATCTCACGGAAGTCATATTGTAATAATTATTTGTTAGTGGACATATTCAATGGGAAACCATTTACACTTAAGTGAACAAGAAGTGGGTTATCATTGAATTGTGTCAGTTAAGCTATTTATTAAAAACGTAAAGATACTTGAGGACCCTGTAGTGTTTGGTCACATTACAAGTATTTTTTTTTCGGATGACAGTCAATAGGAACCTATGTATACATTATATTTTTGTCCCTTTTTATTTTAGAGATATGTAAAATTAATGAGTAGGACATTATTGTCGAATAGAAATCAAAGTCGCAAATTTTTTAAAAAAAAAAAAGAGATTTTTTACAGACATAAAATTGTTAGTGCAAAACAATCCTTAAACAGGATGGAAATTATATTTACTCATATCATCAAATACATTGTATTACATCAAAGGAATATGACCCAGTAATTGAAACTGCAACATGTTGTAAATACTCGGATAATTTACGCAATAGAAAAAGTGTCAATATATTGAGGAGTGTTTACATGACCTGACGAGGTATTTGTTGTCTTTCCTTACATGTAATGTAAATGGAATCTTTTTTAACATTGATTCAAGGTGGTAAGCCCAAAAATAAATAGTCAATGATACGTTTTTCGCTTTATTTTACTAATTAAAAACATGTCATGTAGTCTGACTTTGATAATTTTATATATAAAAAAGAATTAACATTTTGGTGGAGTTTCTTTATTTATTAATGTAAAAAAAAAAGAAAAAGAAAAGAAAACTGTATTAATGTAGGCCATGAGGAAATTGCCAATGAAATTAACAATTAATTAAAATTCAGAATGGGAAATTACTTTGTTAAAATCACTTTGATTCTACACAAAGGTACTCTAAAATTGACATTAAAAGGATACTGGACTTCCTCTGACAACATTTATGTAGTCTACAGCGACAAGGTCTTCCAACAAACTTTTGGAATTCCGAAGGACACTAATTGTGCTCCTTTATTAGCCGACCAGATTTTATATTCCTATGAAGCAGAATTTATTCAAAAACTTCTACATGAGAAGAAGAAAACAATTGCCTTGACCTTCAACTTGACATTCAGATATATCAATTAATATTAACTTCCATTCATGTATCGACTACCAGATCTGTTTCATATTCGAATGTTTTACTGGCTCTATATAATATATCACAAATATTGTCATTGTCTGGTGGAAAAAGAAAATCCTTCATTATTGTATTTAAGAACTTTGATATCAGTTAAAACCAGAAAGTAACGCGGAGATTGCATAACTGTTAAAGACCTGGCAGTCTACTTTCATCATGTACACATATTTGCTAACATTGAGCCAAAATGCCGTTACAAAGTTTTCATAGGCATAAGACTTGTATCCTTTTTTCTATAATATCGATTTCGCTTTTTCTTTAGTTAAATGTTACGATTTTCGTATGTTTTATACCGTAATTGGTAAATAATGTATATCAGGATATAACTAGGTTAATCTACGTGACCGATGGTTACTAATACATTTATGTTTGTTATTGGTATATGCTTTGGCTGCTTTAAGTCACGTTCTATAGGCAAACGGAAGTAAGGATTTAAATGATGTGCACTGATATGGTAAATACATGTATACATGTATTCATTCAAAAAGAAAAAAATATCCTTATCTGCAGATAAAGCTGTAATTGCATATTTATACGGACAAATAAAAAGTATTATGTGTTTAAATTTGTGACAAAGAAAAACAGGATTTTTGCGGAGTAAATGAATTAATGAGGTCAAGAACACGGATATTTTACTTCTATATGACAGACCCTTGCAAAAAGATATCTATACTGAAGTTCATTTTTGATAATATTTTTATAAGTAGTTTTAATAAAAGTTTATGTAATTGTATATATACGGGTAAAAAAAATTGCTACAGATATACAAGGGTAAAAAAATTGCAACAGAAGCTGAACATAAGTTGAAAACATATGTTTACATTAAACTAAGCATCATTATCAATATTTGTTCGTATCATTAAAAAGGCGTGTTCTGTACTCATGCAAACAACAGTCATGTTGAACTTGTGTTAATGAACGGTTCGTGTTAATCAATATTTCAAATTTGAAAATTGGAGGATATGTTTAAACTTGTGAGATTTGACATATGCTTAACATTTATTTGACGTTTGAGGAATCTAATGGTAAACAGTCTGCTAAAAGTGCATTTACTTCTCATATGTTTAACGTTCTTTCAACATTATATTGCTGGCTTTATTAGGTAAACATAGTAAATAAGTGGAAACCTTTATATTTTATTTATTTCCTTTTTTTATTTCTGTCACAAAGTTTCTTCTTTCTTGAATTATACTGCCTTCAGCAAAATAACGAAATGCTATTGTCTGGCAATTTATTAAGAGTTATTTGCTGTAATTACTTGAAATAAGTAATAATTTTATTCAATCATTTCTATCAAGTCATACACTCAAAAATAAAAACAATTATAGGTTGAAATGCTACCAAATAATAGATAAAGATCTTTTCATCACATACATAAGACGGAATGTGATCTCACAATTAATGGAGGCAAGAAGAAAGCACCGGTCAAAAATCAGAAACTATTTCTTGACCTGAAATCGCAAAAATTATTTTACAAATTTAAAATTGATAAGGATAAAAATGTCCCAGAAAGATCTTTAATTAATTCTTCCTGCTTTAAACTTAAAAGGGGAAAAATCTCACGGAAGTCAACTTGTGAATACTATTATTTCTATGATCTATTATATACCTAACGTGAATAATAAGTGGATTATAACTGACTCTAAAAATGTGTTATAAACGTCGATCGCCAAGAATAGATATAGTTTTTATCAAAAATGTCAATACACTTTAGGATCTTGTGGTGTTGACACACATTGCAAGTGTATTTTTAAGATAGTCAGTTGGAAACTATATGATTATAGCTGCTCTCGAAGCGAGCTCTGTATATTTAGACTTTCGTGTAAGAACAGAGGAAATGTGCATTTTTGTGTGAAACTTTCCCAGAATACTTTTGCTACCATGATTCCATACGATCATGGCGAAGATAACACAGTAGTTCCTGCAGAGACCTTAAAAGATTAAACAAATTTTTCGTCCCACTGTATTCTAGGAATGAGTATATAAAAAATTCTGTTCCAGGGAAAATCATTTTTGGTGGTAATTTCAATAATAGAAAGTCTAGTTTTACTATTAAATTGTTGTATGTTAGTTGTAAACACAATTTGTCAAATTAAGGATTTCTCATTGTGTTAGAATAACTGTAAAGTTAACATTAATTCAGATTCAGATTGTCTGTCCGGCTGTCACAAAAACTTCAGATTCGAAATGCACATCCGGTGCATCATAATTGATACCGTATATGATTCACATTCAGATGCTCACTCCTCCATGCCACTTGATTCCACCTATGATTTTAGAGGTCCGTCCGGATTTACTCTGCTCACAATTGAATTGTTTATTTGAAGTTCTGAGCATGATCAATGTTCGTCAATTCACATTTCATTAAGAAATTGAACACTCGTAGAGACTAGTTAATAGGTATCCGACATCGAACATTTCATTTGCTGTAGGGGGGGGGGGGGTCCAAATTCCTTATAATTCCCGAGATAAGCTGAAATCAATTTAAATTGACCTATTTTTTTTACTCGAAATTAGCTTGGACCTCTGATCGTTTACACTCATTGTAAAGCGGAAACGATGGGACGAATTTTTTCCCATGAATTTAATCTATACTCTCTGAATATTTGCTTTTTACCACTCAGTCTCTACAAAATTTTTATCTCATTTGATCTTATTGTCTCACGTTTTAGCGGTCTAATTCTTATCAAAATCTAAATGTAAATACTGTAAAATCACATATTTCCGTGGTGTCAAATTTTCGTGGTTTGAAGGGAAAAAATTGGTTCATGGGGATTTAATTTCGTTGATGAAGATCTGTTTAGAGTTGCGTTTATAAAATTTTACATTTCGTAGTAGACATGAATTTGTGGTCCTCTTTATTGCTCGAAAACAGCTAAAATTAACCCCCACGAAAATTAGTAATTTCGCGATAATACATTCCGGGAAGATTTAATTCAATAATAGCTATTTTAACATTAGTATACAACATGGCTTAACATGATTGATTGATTGGTTGTATATTGTTATACGTCCCATTCGAGAATTTTTCACTCATACAGAGACGTCACCATATACCGGCGAAGGACATGGCAGCAGACGTTTTACAATGTTTTTTTTTTCTCGAAAGGAATTAATACAGACTTAACTTTACGATATGGAGTAAAAAGATCACTTAAAATGTTGCTAGTTTGTGCAAATACTATGAAACTGTTCGCTGCAATTCAAACACCGTCTGTATACATGTGAATGACCAGGGGCCCAAGCTTATTTCGCGTAAAAAAAAAAAAGGTCAATTTAGAAATTGATTTCAACATATCTCGGGAAGTATACAGAATTTCGGAATGAACTTTGGAAGTAATGTAAATTTATATGTGAAAAGATATGAATAGGAAGTAAAATTTTAGATTATTTAATTTAAAAGCATTTAATTGGCGAAAGTGGGTACCCTATGTAAGGACTTCCATACCTTTATCTTTTCTTACACCCTATTTTTTTTTTGTACGAGCTAAAGACCTGTGGTTTATGCATAACAGTTTGTCAAAATCACACAAACTGTGCCTACAAATGTACGTGCATGAAGTATGTTCATAGACTTTTACGTTTTTTAATGAAATAAAATAAACAAAAAATAAAAGAAACAATCCGCATTAAGCGTTTTAATTTGCTAATCAAGAGAAATACATTGTACACATGTATGGAATCATGCATGCAAATGTCATTAAGATATTTTGTCTTCTCATATTATAAGTGATATATAAACACATATTGCAAGTGATGTATAAACACATAATGTAGTGATATATAGACACTTAGTGCAAGTAATAGACACTTACTAGTATTGAAAGTAATGTATAGACACATATTGTAAGTAATTTATAGACACATATTGTAAGTAATATATAGACACATATTGTAAGTAATATATAGACACATATTGAAAGTAATGTATAGACACATATTGTAAGTGATATACAAATAGTGCAAGTGATGTAAAGATATATATTGTAAGTGATAGAACAACACATACATGTATTACAAATAATGTAAAGACATAATGCATCTCATGAAAAAACACGTAGGCAAGTGATATGCAGGTGATAAAAGTATATTGCTACAGAAATAAGGGATGTTGACAGTAGAAAAGTTGAATTTATCACGTTTATCATAAAGTTTTATTGTTAGGTTACTATTAATGTCTCTTTCTTATAAAATATCCAAATATGAAAAAGATGTACCAGACTCTGTGATATCTTGTATCTTAATTTCACTGGGATGTATCGATTCAACATATGAATGGAAGTAACTATTGTTAATTGATAATACCTCGATATATCTAAATGTCGAGTTGAATGCCAAATAAAGTGTCCTCTTTTCATGTAAATGTTTTTGAATAGATTTTGCTTCATATGAATACAAAAATAGGTCTGCTAATAACAGGGCGCAATTGGTACCCATGGGAATTCCGACAGATTGTTGGAAGACCTGATCTCCAAAAACTACATAAATATTGTCAATCAGTTTAATATCTACTTCAGAGTACTTCAGTCAGAATGATTTTACTAAAATAATTTTGCAAATGAACAATGTCAGGGTATGTTAATTTACCAGTTCCATTTTTATTGAAAAAG
This sequence comes from Saccostrea echinata, assembly GCF_033153115.1. NCBI lineage: Eukaryota > Metazoa > Mollusca > Bivalvia > Ostreida > Ostreidae > Saccostrea > Saccostrea echinata. The sequence goes on from NW_026889763.1 coordinate 16,851,149, forward strand.
CAGCTGTCAGTTATGTCAAAAAGCCTGGACTTTAATTTATCGTGGGAAATGGTTGTATAATACGTTTTGATGTCATTGATTTTGGTAAAATTTTGTGATTTCAATCACATGTTCTCCATTTTATACATTCACAGTTTTGATTTGAATGGAAATATTACTAGCATATTCGTGTAGTGTTATAGAATATAAGATATTTTAAGCTTCGAATCCTCAAAAAAGCTCTATTGTAAGGTTTCAAAATTAATCAAAGTATCAATTAAAGTATTTACTTAAGTATAGTAAACTATAGCCCCCCCCCCCCCCCCCCCAGTCTAGAGTTATCTAAAGCAAATTTTTGCTAGAGAATGCCGCCCTCATGCTTGTGCATTGTTTTGATTCCCTAAATATACATGTAAGACTAGAACTGTCTATTTGTCAAACTTCATCTATGTTCCTTTTCTATCATTGAATTAGAGGTTCTATATGTTGTAATTTACAGAATCAACTTGTCTTAGATAAGATAAGAAGCAAACTACGGTGCACTTTCCTATGACATAAATTTTAGATTAGGGAAATATTCACGAAGTTACAGGGACCATATCACTTAGCTATATTACATTTTTAATATTTATGTCTTTTTTGATTTCATATTAATAAATTAGATCATCCAACAATTTTCATATCATTTCATATTCTACTAAAATTTATGATATATGACAATTTACAATGTATAAACAGTATGTTTAAAATTAGGACTTAAGATTTTGTCAGATATACTTTAGATTCTTTGTTACATGTGTTAATAGTTATTTTAGTTTCTCGACTTAAGGAAACAACTGAATGCTGTCAATATCTAGTAGAAGAACTATCTGAAAATCTCTGTTTCTTTACTTACAGATCTTAATTCGTTTCATAACCGAGGAATCATTACATTGACATCATGCCAGATCATTCTAACACATGATGAACATGTTCTTAAAAATCAAAATAATGATATGAAAAAAACTATACAAACATAAACTGAATTTGTTACATTGATCAAACTGAAAAAAAATCCAGAATATTTCCTGACATGAAATCTATCGACTTGAATTTCATTTTTCTTTAAAAAACATAAATAGAGCAAATCTTACAAAGCAACAACAACAAAAAACCCTGCAAAATTGACAATGAATTAAGGTCTGAGATAGATTTTAATTCTTTCTAATAGAATTTTTTTTTTTTTAATTAAGGCTTCTTTCAAAGTTTAAATTTCATGTTTTATGCACTGAAAAATATTCAAAACAAACAGTAAAATTATTATTTCCTTTGTAGTGTTAATACTTCCGTTTTTTTAATATTGTGTTATAAGTGCACCAAATACCTCTGGAGAGAAAAAAAGAATCCCAGGGAAAATTTACAGATAAATCATATACAATGAAGTAATGTCTGACTGAAATGTTGATCTGTTTACTTTTCCGTAAGATACATTAACTATTTCTATAGGCTGGTTTAGATTTTTCACGTTTCCTGAATGCTTTATGAAAACCTATTAACTCCCATTATACTAAAGGCAAAATTTATGCATTACGTAACAATGCTAAAATAATAGAATATCTATTCCAAAAGGTATTCGCATATCAGGATTTTTCTTGTTTAAAAAAAATGGAAAGGGGGAAATAACCTACAAAAGACACATGTGTAATCTTTTTACATTATATATTTCTTTTGAACAGGATAACGATATAAAAAGATACGTTTTCCCTATAGAATTCAATTTGCAAACCGAATCGGTGTGTAAAAAAGAATGTAAAAATTTGATTTCCCTATACAATCCTGTATCCTTAATCAAGAAGCTCTCTTAATATCGTATCAAGGTGTACTTTTTACTGAAGGTTGATATCTTTTTTTTCAAGTACTATCTTGTTTACATGGTACACATGGGAAACAAACTAATATTAATATGAAGCAAATATGATTTTGTAAGTTATGAAGGCAATTATGTCCCTATGACAGATTTTTTTAAATTTATCTTTGTGTTGACACTGGAGGTCATGTATGAATTTTAAATAAATACATATTTCCTGTGTCCTTTTACCGACTATAATTGTTGTCGATTGTTCAATCTTAATAGAGATTTGACATTATGATCAGAAATATATTGCTACTGTTGTTCTGATATTTATAATGAATCGGTAATATATCTGCACATCTTCTATAAAATTATTAAGCCTTAGACATTTATACACCAACCTTTGCTTAGTTGATTACTTGATCATGACTGTACTTTGTGCACTGTTAATCCCTTCATTAGGACCAGTGCATTTTTTGTGCTTTCACACATATTACACAAATACACACAAACGTATATATAAATAAATGTACAAGACAATATGAAATAAAGAAAAGAGGGAGACAATGTAAAAACTAGTGTGAACGTTTACAAAGAGAGAGAGAAGGGATAGAGAGGAGAGAGCGAGAAAGAGATGAGGGAGGGGCACATCCTTCATGTAATAATTTGTGGTGAGCAGATTTTAGAGTTTTTCAACTATTTGCTGCCAGTGTCTCAAATTCATCATATTTACAGTTTTTTTTAACAAGAGAAACTTTTCTACTCTAATCTTTCGGTAGTAACATTTTTTAAAGCCCCAATATTGAATTTTATAGTTTTGGCGAATTTACGTGCAAAAATATATTCTTTTATTATCAGAATTATTAGATTTTCTAACTTATTTAAGTTTCTATTTGTAAATTTACCAAATAAAATTGATTTCCTATCAAAACAAACAGACCTCTTCAGTTTTTTGCAAAATCCATTCCTCAATCTCTAACCAAACTTCTTTTACTAGAGAATATTCAACAAAAAGATAATCAATAGTTTCAATATCCTTTCTACAAAAGGAGCATAATGGTGAATCAATTAGTTTTAATTTAAAAAGATGGCCTTTTTGTAGGAATTATTCTATGCAAAATTTGAAATTGTAACCATTGGAGTTTTGATTCTTGGGTTGTTTTGAAAGGTAGCTCAAAATTTTTTTCCCAATATGCTTCACCAAATTCTTCTCCATTTTTCACTCCAATTTATAACTGAAGTAATATTGCCCTTTTTATAATTAATGAGAACATTATACATATCTTACATCCTTTTTTACTCTTTAAAAATATTCCAAGGATGGCTGGAATAAGTGGTCTAGAAATTGACATTATTTTGTAATTCTCAAAACAGGCTAGGCTCTTTCTAATTGCCATCCTTAATCCTGCATATTCAACATAGTTTGTGTTTACCTTAATGTTATTTTGTTTGAATTCAAAACTGTAGAAATTCCCCTTTAGATCTAGCAAATCATTGATAAAAACAATGCCTAAATTAAAGTACATTTTGATGAAAATTGACTGGCAACCGATAGTAACATCTGGATTATGCCATATGTGTTCTTGAGGAGGGGTTAAATCATCCATAGCTTTAGTCTGATATACTTTACACCAACTGGAAAATACATCTTTCCAAAACTTATTTTTCATGATACTAGTCAGATTCTTAATAAAATCAATTCCGAACATCCAGAGATGATTTATATTTGTTTCCAATTCTTCTTCAAGTAATTTAACCCATTTAGCATCTGAACACATAATCCGTCTTATCCAACTGAATTTTAATGATGTAACAAAATCTTAAAAATCTATCATTTTCAAACCCCCATATCTATACTCCTGAATCATTACATTTTTTTTAACTTTATGATTCTTATTATTCCAAAGGAAATTATACAAGTCTTTTTCAAAAGCACTTAAGACATCATCAGTGGGATTTGGTAAAGTGAGGACGAGATGATTCAGTTTAGGTATTAATAATGTTTTTTAATTCCTTTCTATTACTGTCTGTCTTCCAAGAGGAGTAAGTTTGTGAGCTTTCCATTGTGACATGGGTTTTTTTTTTAATTTCTTGAATTTTTAATTTGTTATTAATATCTACCATCTCACGTAAATCAACCGAAAATTTAACACCTTGTAAATCATAGTACCGAGATCAAACTTCCATCTGGAGTGGTGAAAGACATCTTTTTACTTCCAATCCATACTAGTTTAGTTGGACCAATGCATTTTTATGTCTTGTGCCTTCGGCGTAGTTCTTAAGAAGTTTTAAAAAAATATTGATTTAAAATAAAGTATCTTACTTTATACCTACTTTAGCAGTCTAATGTTACTGTTGCATCTCTCGGTTTACTAACTGGAAGTTTAGTATTTAAAAAAATATTGATTTAAAATAAAGTATCTTACTTTATACCTACTTTAGCAGTCTAATGTTACTGTTGCATCTCTCGGTTTACTAACTGGAAGTTTAGTATGGACCTCGTTTATTATGAAGTATTGATACCAAGTGTCTAGTGTTTTTTCGTAAAGGGTGGGGGTGGAAAGAGGGGTTGGGGTTGGCGGGAGATGTGTTTCCACATCAGCTGTAACAAACGCCATACGATCATTATTCCTACCCATTTCAGAAATCTGTCTGAGAATACCAGAAATCCTTTAAAGCCGTAAGCAGGGATATTTAAATTACATGTACAATTACTCCTTAATTTTAAACCAAGTCTTTATAATTTTACATTAAAAAATTGTACATAGAGAAAAAATTCAAAGGCGCTTGTCTTGTTGAGAAATATTTAAAAACATGTTTTTCTAATCAATGGTAAAAGGAAATAAAGCAAGCTACATGCATACGGATATACGTACCCATTGTATTGAAAAGAATAAAATGATAATTAATTCTAAAAAAAAATAATAATCATCCATATTATTATATTATGACGCAATTTCTCACGTTAAAATCAATACAGGGATTAAAAAGAGTACACACTGGAAGGTTTTTTTTTCTGCATAAACGTACAAATTTTAGGAATACGAAAGTATGGATTTTAAAGATGAGTACCGATATGGTTCTGATATGGTAGTAATAGTCAAATAAAAAGTAAATTGTTAAGTTATGAGCAAGGCTTTAAGATAGCCGTAACGAAGTTGAACTTTCTTTTCATAGAAAACCTATGTCCCGTGTGACCGCAAAGGTTGGCATGCAAAAGAATCTTCATTGCTCAATGGCCCTGAGTGCCTAGATAAATTTGAAGCCTTTCACCAGTATCAGGTTATGTCTCCTATGAGTGATATAGTCTTAAATGCGACGTTAAACTACAACAACTACATAAAATTTGTGAAAGTCTCCAGAAGGTTTTCTTTTGAGATTGATGAAAGTTTTTTTATTTGTACATACATTAAATCATCAGTTGTATCCTAAAAGAATTCAATGCTTGAAAGGAAGCAGAATGAAGCACTTGCCTTTCTCTCTCAAAATCAAAATAAAATCTCCCATGTTTGGTGATTGGATGATTTTCATCCCACGACACAAATCCCATGCAATCACTAACCAAGTGAGATTATCATATGTTTAACTTTCTATTTATGAGTTTATCCCTCTTCCTTTCCTATTCATTGTCTTTCACCTCACAATAAGGTCAACAATATTACGTTGCTATTAGAGGTATCTTTTATTTCATTTTATTTTACTTACCAAAATTTAAGGAATTTTCCCGTATCTTCCATGATTACACATACATGTTGATTTGCTAACATAACATTCAGGTGGCATTGAAATACATCGGGATATAAAAAATATATCCATAGCCAATATTGTCTGTATGTGATAAAAAACATATTCTATGGTTATATAGCCAACATATATAGAGAGTATTTAATAATACTCTATGCAATATTGTAATTGTCCTAAGCGGAAGGTTGATATGCTTGGTTAAACTGTGGTTAAAGATTTTCTTAAACTGTCAAACTGAATTATTGTCCTTGGAGAGATATCTGTTCATTTAAAATCGAGGTAATTTAATATATATACTGTGAAGATTTTCTAAATCTACTTCAAATACTTCAGTTTTTCGTTATAATAAATGATGATTATCAAAGACCTTAATATATTTAAAACAAATGCCTTATTTATTTTATATGTTTTATTCGAGTTGGCAGGTATTGTCCACAGTGGTCTACACAACAGGGGGGCAGCCGGCAAACTGGCACATCCCCCAACATCAACAATTAAGTTGTGCCCTCCCTGACGGGAAAAGTAGCACGCTGGGTTGACCTCAATCGTGCTATGGACACATTTCAACACAAATTATCTTTAATTATATTAATTATAATTAATTATATCAATTATATTACATAATTTTGCTTTAGATTTACTCAATATGAGATATAATTTTCAAAGTCAACATCACATATATCAACATAACCATCACATATATCAACATCAACCACAACAAGTCAAGAATATAAATAGTTCAATGGTTAAATTGAAGGTGGCGATTTCGCCAATCTGACCACTGTGAAGTATGGTTTTTCCCCGAACTCCTCGGAAGGATACTGTATTTGGCCCAAAATCATTCAAAAGGTCCTAAACGGATATAACAGGCAATCCTGATCAACATCGTTGGTCTCCTTCAACGGCACCGCTAATTTCTAAAAAGACAAAAACAAAAAACCCAAAGCAGAAAAGAATCTCAATAACATTTCCATAACTGTCAATAAATATAGGTATAGCCCAATCATGTAAAACTATGTAGATGTACGAAAGGAAAAAGGGTATACTTAAACACCTAGCTCAAGGGTTGAGGTGGGAGGGTATTTCAAAATACAAAAATTAAATTAGATACTTTCATCACCCACCTTTCACTTTCATTGATGCATAGAAAAGGGGAGATAACCCGGAAACATAGTGACTAAGTACCGACACTGTATGGGTGGATAACAAAATTCCGACTTTACTCAATCATCAGTTTCTCGCAAAATAAGAGGCGAATGATGACATTAATAATAGGGTAGAGCTTTGATAACGACGCATATTGTGAGACGAGCTCAAATATGCGGTATTATCAAAGACCTTAATATATTTAAAACAAATGCCTTATTTATTTTATATGTTTTATTCGAGTTGGCAGGTATTGTCCACAGTGGTCTACACAACAGTGGGGCAGCCGGCAAACTGGCACATCCCCCAACATCAACAATTAAGTTGTGCCCTCCCTGACGGGAAAAGTAGCACGCTGGGTTGACCTCAATCGTGCTATGGACACATTTCAACACAAATTATCTTTAATTATATTAATTATAATTAATTATATCAATTATATTACATAATTTTGCTTTAGATTTACTCAATATGAGATATAATTTTCAAAGTCAACATCACATATATCAACATAACCATCACATATATCAACATCAACCACAACAAGTCAAGAATATAAATAGTTCAATGGTTAAATTGAAGGTGACGATTTCGCCACATAGGCACCGCAGGTGCCCACCGCCACCTGGTGGGGGTAGGCAGCTTCAATTTAACCACCCACCGTGGACCCCTAGCCTACTCAAAACCCTCAGCACCCCACCCACTGTGAATACCACTTTCTAATTGTCTCCACTACTCAATGTATCATCAATACAAGATTAAATCAATTCTTTATCAGCCATCCCTGCGGTATTAAGATAAATGATCTAGTTTCCCTACAAATTAAGTGTGCCTGAAAACACCCCACCCCCTCCCTGGAATCTAGTACAAGTTTTTGTTTATTCTGCTTTGGGTCTTTTTATTACCCTGATATTTTTAGTAACAACAGGTTATTTTTACTAAGGCATGAATAAGAACTAAACTAGCCTGATATAAGAAAATATCTAAATAATATCAATCTCTAATCCCCACTTACCCTATTCTTGTATTTTTATTTATTTGTTTATTCACTTATTCATTTATTTAATTTATTCATTATTTATTTTTTTTTTAATTAAAGTAATTTGGAAAGTTCTAAACTACTTTCCAGCTGAGATTGCAAACAAGAAATAAACAAGCACAAATCCTCTTTAACCCCCCCCCACCCCCCTTTTTCCCATCTGCATATGGCTGCAGTTCCTGCATTGTTGACAATGTTGCAATGACAAAATGTTATAAGTGTTATCACATTCCCACTTTGTAAATTGCAGAACAGATTAAGGGATACCTATTCCCTGCTATCTTTATTACCTAATCTGGAAAACCATTTTTGCTCAACAGTAGCTAAAGTTCTAAAGGAATGAGGTCATACAACTTATTTCTGAAAACAAGCTCTGCTAAAGCCTCTCTATTTAAAATTGATTAAAACATATACTAATTACCTTCCAACCCAAGAGACACAATGGAGGACTATGAAATGTTTCCAAAGTATTTGTAAATATATATGTACTGCTCCAGACATGAAGTACCTATAAGACTAAATTCTATATTCCAGACCCTTGCCCAGCTGATGCTCTCTCAAAATCTGCAACTTGTCTCCTTAAACTTCTTACTTCAGGAATACTGAAACTGTAACATTAATTCAGAATGGGTTACCCCCATCCCTCACCCCAAGGCAAAAATATGGTTAAGACTAGGTTTGGGGGGGGGGGGGATATGGACTTAATCTGTTTTAAAGTTGTAAATATGCATAATTATATGAAGGCCAGCATACAAATTAATTGTCCAAGTATGAGCTAAGGTAATGGCAACCTATCCTTTATTTAATACCCTATAATGCTGGGGAAATGCTGGGGAAGTTTTGCTAAAATGAATCTTTACTCCCTCAGATTTGCAGTTGTACCCACCAGCTGATACATGGATGTAAACTCTATATGCATTGAAGATGCATCTGAATAACCTTTGAAATTAATATATAAACATAATTATAAAAGTACATGTATGCTACCTGCTTAGTTGGGGGGTGTACACCAATGACATATATGTAATTGGCAATTGGGTTTGAACTGACATTTTTCAATGGAGAAATGCCCATTAAATATATGCATGATATGTGTCAGCAGTTTTTGTAGAATTGCTGTCTTTAACAAACCTGTCGCCTCATTTCTGAAAACTACATACAAAACATTGCAGGAAATGGATCAGATTCTATTCAATTCAGGTCTGTGGAACAGTATATGTCTACCCCCCCTCCCCCTTCAACCCCAAGAATTTGCATCTGCTTGCATAGCAGATTAATAGTAAATATTGCCTTATGCTCAGTTTTTTATGTTTTATATTTCATGATGAATAAAACCAGTTTCCCAAACATATCACCTTTTGTGAGTTTAAGAACCGTGAATTAAAATTTTTACCCGAGTTAAATTACAATTCTTTTTATTTTTCCCACTTAGAGACACAACAGAAACCTTCAATGACAAAAAATTAGGCCCCAATTTTACATAATGTTTTATTATAGCCTTTCCCCCCCTAACTGCTTGACCATTGATCAATGTTCCTTCCCAACCAAAAAAACAAAAGATTCACATCCACAGCCCTGTCCCAATATGCCAGCGTTGACTGTAACAATTTAAGAACCCTATAATTTATTCATTTGTCAAAACTAAGTTACTCGAGTAAAATTGTAAAAGGTCAGGAAATTTAAGTTGCATAATCATATTTTAAGGTTAACCAACCCTCTGATAAGACAGATAACTCAATGGATTAACTGTGCATATTTTCAATAAACTTGTCAAGTTAAAATGTTTTTTTGTGACAATTTTATCCTGAAGCTCTGCTAAAATTAACTGTATTTCATTTTACCTATTTATTAATTTTTTTTTTAATTATTTATTTACTTAGACTATTTGTAGAATTGTATTTATATTTAAACCTAAAAGGCCCTTGTGTGCCTAAAAATATCAAACAAGACCAGAAGCTTTTATTACATTGAAAGAAAACTCCCATGATGAAATTAGTTCCTACATGTAAAATCAAACACTTTCCCAAGCCTAAATGAGAAATATTCTATATAATATGATAATAATGTAAGTTTATTTGAGTTTTTGAGGTTAACTTGAGAAGGTACAAAACTTTTACTTAACACAACTCTATAAATTTATGTATCATACCCAAGGGGCCTTAGGGGGCAGGAGAGAGAGGACAATAAACATGTTATCATTACACCTTCACTCAATTAAAGTACAGGCTCTATTAGAGAAGTTCATGATTATGCAAGGTGGACACAGTTTTGAAAATGACCCAATAGCCCAAACCTCCTTGATTTCCTTTATAATCTTAAAACTGAACCAATGAGCAGACACAGAATATATATCTGAAACGTGTCTTTGACCCCATCTTAATTAATCTGAACCCATTTGATATCCCGACAAGCAAAACAGTAGCTAGCCTTGATAGAATTTTAGTTACCGGTAATTATTAAAAATATGGGGAATCCTATCTACCCTAACTGGTGAACAATTGTGTTTTTAAATTGCAATGCCCTTCTATTATCGGTCTGGTGGAGGCCGAAATTGTCCTCCTTGCCAAGCCCTATAAGAGAAGTGATATCCTGATAGGTGAGGATGCTGCTGGCTCAAATTTGACTGTATTGTGGATTTGGACAATGTACAATTCGACTTAGGGTGCTCATGCCTCCATTTTAAATAGCCTGAATTGCTCATTGTAATGCTTCCATCCAACTGATATTTATGTCTCAAATATATTAAGTCATCATTCATGCATTCATTTTAACCTACCTAGAGTTTTGCCACTACATGTGACAAAAGTAAATATGTTGTACAATTAAATACACATCTACTTCATGTTTTATTCATAACTTATACATATTATAATGCATTATTGTAATACAACATTGTAAAGCACAACAACTTGCTCTGCATGTATTTTACTTTACATGATTTTATATCAAAATTAATTACTGCATTTGTATACAAATGTGTCTTTTTCATGCCTCTCGGGAGGGGGGGGGGGGCTTGATTGGAAATAAACTAATATATTATTTATATATACACTTAAAAATAAATACAGTACTTCCCTTTGTGAATTCCGCTATATAACAATTGGATGTGCTGCAATAGATTTACTGTATTCTAATTAATTTTCAATCTGTATTTATTTACTTACTACTTTAAAGGTACAGGGTAGCACTATCCTTGTACAATAACCTTCTTTTTTTTTTGTCACTAAATGTTTCCAAGTATTAAACTAATAAATATATATAATAAATGTATGTTACAGAAGCCACTGTGAGAATAATATGGATATTCCTCTAAATATTGTGGCCAAGGGACATAAGTATCTAAATATCCAGATACGTTTTTGACCTTGAAGAAGGGTACCGAATAAATTTGAAGTTTAATAATCATCATTTTCACGCTGGCTCTCTTTTTACGATTATTCAACTAAATAACATTTTCTTTATTCAAAATCTGTTGATGAAATTGGTTATTGCCATTGTTATCCCTTGTAACATGTGCCAGTACAATGGAAGAATGGGGTGGCAAATCAATCTGTTTCCATCCAATCAAATATTCGCCATCGAGCGATATAAATGTTAATAAAATAATTAATTCTACTTATTTTGACTGAAAATTAACTTTAAAAAACATAAATTATGATAGACTATTTCAAAATACAAAAATTAAATTAGATACTTTCATCACCCACCTTTCACTTTCATTGATGCATAGAAAAGGGGAGATAACCCGGAAACATAGTGACTAAGTACCGACACTGTATGGGTGGATAACAAAATTCCGACTTTACTCAATCATCAGTTTCTCGCAAAATAAGAGGCGAATGATGACATTAATAATAGGGTAGAGCTTTGATAACGACGCATATTGTGAGACGAGCTCAAATATGCGGTATTATATTAACTTGAAATATGGAGATAACTGTCATATTTTTTTTAAATTTAAATTTCAAGGCACAATCATCTTATTAAAGGGTGCTATGTAAAGTTCATAGCGAAGGTGAAGATTTACATGTTAAAGGTAGGCATTTCGTTATTTAAATATTCAGCTGTAATGTTCCGAAAGAAAGTAAATAGAAGAAAATAAAATGACATAGTTTTGTCTCTTAGGCAGAATGAATCTTGAAATAGCTTATTTATCAGCTAATTTCCAGGAACACTGCAAATCATTTAAAGGTTCTTTATTAATCAATCTGAAAGTCATGAAATCATACAGCCGTTAGAAGGAGTGATACCCTCAAAAGATGGAATATTGTGTTAAAGAAATTTCTGTCTTTGTTTCAAAAGATTAGAAGATTCTAATCATTTGTCTCAAAAGTTTCCAGCCGAGATCGCTTGACCTATCTCAGATTATTGACCTTTTGTGTAATTTTCTCTCCCCGGATTAATTTAAACCAGGAAGCCATTTCTTTTAAACGCATGTCTTTTTTCTATTGCCATTCTAGTGAATTCAAGCGACAATGATTTCACTTTAGAAACATGAATGATATTATATAAAACAGAGATTGACACTATATACTGCTATTTAAGTCCTAAATAATCAATATCGTAGTCCAATTTATCATTATTTATCATTATATGTGATTTATCACAACCTTTATCGAGTATGACAGCTGCACCATACGATTAAATGAAACTCTTATACTTTCTACCAAACTTGAAAAAAAATCACCAAGAGAATATTCCAAGACCTATTCTGAATTTTTTTCAAAATTAATGCGAGTCTGAAATGTATTCTTAAACTTTGTGGAAAATTATTCTGACCTCAAGAAAGTATTTTTTGATTAAATATACTGTCTATTATTAAGCTAGATTTTTCTTTTTTAAAACGTCTTCTATATATTTCTACTGAAAAAAGGAACTTAAAAATGGAAAGGCACTGTTTATAAGGAAATGCTGAAAATTACAATGATACTTCAGTCAAAGCTCGAAAAATAAATACATTTTTTTTAAGTCAAAACGATTTTGTTCACAAAATTTAATATTATATTCACAAATCATTAAATCACTAAGCAGAAAGAATGATACTCTTATAAGAAAAAGTATTGTGTTAAGGATATGTCGGGTCCCATTTTGACTGAAAAGATTAGGAAATTCTAGTCATAAATTTTGAAGGGTGTTACCAGTTATTTCTTGACCTTTTCCGGTTATTGATCTTGGGTTATTGACCTTCAATGTCATTATCTGTCCCCTGAATCTTTCAAACCAGGAAGTCTTTCCTAAATATACACATTGTTCTTTAATTCTATTGTCGTTCGATCTAACATATAGTCTTTACAACAACGTTAATCACCAATTCACCGACAATAGAGTGTCAGTGTAAGTGATTTCGCTTCAGATTTTTATAATTATGCATTCAAATCGCCTTGCAAACACATTCACAGTGAATTAGACACGGAGAAGAAACTTCAAATTGTATTGTGAACAGTTAAATCTATGATTCAGATCATTAGAAATTAAATCTAAACATCTTAGGAAGCAATATCGTAGAGCATTGTATCATTATATGTGATTTATCACATCCTTTTGAAAGTTTTACACTTGCACCATTAAAAAATACAAATCAGGAGCAGAGCAAACACGGACCTCTAAAAACATCAGAGGTGGGATCAGGTGCCATGGATGAATAAGCATCCCCTGTATGTATATACCAATGTATATACCAGGCTTATGGAAAATCGCTTTGACCTCAGGATGATATTCTTTGATGAACTAAACCCTCCATTAACCGAACTAGATTTGAAAATTATTTTTCTTTCATGAGAAGAGGAAGACTAAATGGAGAGGTTCTCTGTGCACAAGGAAATGCTGAATAATATTATGAAACTTTAGTCGAATTTATGAACAAAACAAATACATTTCTTAGAAATTTTATTCTAAAAATTGTTTGTAATTTTGAAAAATACGTATATTTTATATTTATGAACATCTCTCGAAATGTTATCTCGAAGAGGAAATTTAGAAAACATACAAATTTGAAAACATCCCTGTTTGGGTTTCAGCAAGGGTGTCTATAGCTAGATATCAGTAAAGCCTATTCTACTGGAATTACATGTCTCTTTATTTCTAAATACATGGTTCTCTCATGTTTTTTAAAGCTGTTCTTACAATAGCTTTGGAACGGGAACATTTGTTAACGCTTAAACAGTAAAAAAAAAAAAAATTACTGTTATTGTTTACTGTTTTTCAGATGGTGTTGTTTTCTTTTTGAAATAATTTTGTCAATCAAAAAATTTCGTGATAAACCAATTAATCGAAAATCTTAAAAGCACACAGTTGTTAGAAATGGCACCCTGTTAAGAAATTTTTGACCTCGTTTTTAAAAAAAAATCTGTCATTTCAACCAGCTATCTCTGGATCGACCTTTTCAATTATTGATCTTAGGTTATTGACCTTCAGTGTGTCATTGTCTTCTGGGTACTTTAAACCAGGAAGTCCCTCCTTAATACATAACATTTTAATTCGCTTACACCTGGTCAAAAGAAATATCCTTGTAACAGTATCAACTGGCTATTGAGAACGTAAGCGTCAATGATTCAAAATAGTATTTTATGATGAGTTCAGGGTAATAATCACCTTTCAAATACATTACCGGTGAATTAGACAGAGAGGTTGACTTTATACTGTAATGTGTAACGCTGAATGTCCCATCATAAACCATGATTCAATTCCTTCAAATTATTTCAAAACAATTTAGGAAGTTATTTAATCGTCCAATAGCTAATACATACATTTAAAGAAAAATTAAAGATAAATTAATTAATTATTCGAATATCAGGCTATACAATTCTATATATCTGACACTCTATTACTCTATGTTTTCAATATGCTAGATCTATATAATCTTTAGCTGGTATGTTCTGAAATTTTGAAAGAAAGAATAAGATAAACAAACTCTTCTTGATACGTTTGTCTTTAGTACACTTTTAAGTTTAAATATTTCAAATTAAAATATCATTTTGTTGATTGATATCTTAAAAATTCATTCTTTATTTAAACAAGATTTCATGACTCCATCAATCGATTGACACATAGGGAATTTTTTTTTTTACACTTTTAATGATGTGGTTTGTCGAATATTTTTTTAAATAACGGATGAATTTTTTTTTTACAGTATCTTAAAACTACAGTGATATTCATAATTGTTTGGGCTACTTTTTCTATGCAAGTTTAATATTAGCACCATGTTACTGAATCTCGAAAAAATTCACTTTTGTAATACTTTAACACCTACTTTTTCCTCTTCATTTTTTAAAATAATGCTTCAGTAAAATATTGTGCCAAATCTATGTGAAAAATCAATTTGAACTCAAGGAAGGATTTCTCAACGTGAACTCAATCCTCCATTGACCAAACCAGGTAAACGTCTTTTATATATTGCTAAAGAGAGAAAAGACTGAAGTGGTAAAGTCAAATTGCAAGAAGGAAATGATAGCTTAGTCAAAATTCTGAAAATAAAAAATACATTTCTTGGAAATTTCGTTTTTGAAAATCATTTGTATATTTAAAAATTTCAAAAAAAAAAAAATATGCAAATATAAATAAATATCCCTCCAGAATATCATCCCTTACAGATTTAAGAAAATCCTTTGAAATACAAATTCAAAACCTTTCCTTTCCTGGGGTGAGGTGATTCAATATCTAGATTTCGGCTGAGTTAATCAGTTGCATTCACACATATCTCCACTATGTTTTAAGACACTGGTTATATAATTATTAAACTACTATATTCCAATTTTTTTTATCACATACATGTAATTTGTTTGAGCTAATGCAATACCTCATTGCAAATATGTGTCACGTGGGTTTTTTTTTTAGATAATTCGGGGTTTATTCCCTCTCATACAAAATTACCAAAATACATGACCTCAGGTATTTAAATAAAATATTAAAGTTCCTTGAATGATAAGTTTTATATTTTAAATCCTATATCACGTCTCTTCGGGGATTTTGTTTCCAGTGGATTATTATTCGATAAAAGAATTTTTATCAAAACTTGTTTCAAACAAATAAAAGATGAATAAAATATGAAGATAAGTAAACAAACAGAAATCATGCTTAAAAGTCCAAATCAACAATGTTAGTTGAGAGCAGAGCAATCATGGCCCCTTGAAAATTTCAGAAGTGGGATCAGGTGGCATTGAGGAGAAAGCATTCTCTGTCGGCTGGTCACACACTCGGAAAGCCTTTTGGTCTAGATTGGGTAAGCGGATAAATCTGTAGTCAGTTCAGTATGGAAATAATGGCTTGATAATTTGTATTTAAAACATCAGTCTAAACATCAGTTTTTAAAACAACAAAGCTTTATGATAAACGTGATGACTTTTCAATCGTCAACTTCCATTACTTATGTAGCAATATACCCTTATCACCTGCATATGGGATTTATGTCTCTGAGTTGATTCGATACGCAAGAGCATGCTCTACGTATGAACAATTTCTAAAACGAAGCAAGCTATTGACAAACAAGTTGACGAAATAAGGATATCAACAGTCTCGTATGAAGTAATCTTTTCGCAAGTTTTACGGTCGATACAATGACCTTGTCAGCACATACAACCTATCATTGAGTCAAATGCTGACTGACGTTTTTCATACTAATTGTTAGGCCATTATTTATATACTGAACTGTCTACGGATTTTTCCGATTTTTGTTTTCCGATCATGACAAGGATCACACGGCGGGTGTGACCGGTCGGCAGGGGATGCTCACTCCTCCATGGCACCTGATCCCACCTCTAAATTTTGAGGTCCGTGTTTGCTCTGCTCCAAATTTGTATCGTTTCATTGGACTTTCGAGATTGAATACTGTTCGTCATCTTCATATTTCAAAACTCGATCTCATGACATGATGTATTTGCAAACTATGGTATCGACCATAGAATTTGCCAAATGTTGATTTTAAGCGAGATTGTTCATACCCTTGCCTAGGTTTAGAAATGTATTGTATGTAGAACATGTTCTTACGTATCCAGTCCATTGGGAGATGAAATTTGAAAATAACGAACAGTACTCAAGCTTAAAAGTACAACCGAAGAATCAAATGGAGAGCAGAGCAAACACAGACCTCTTAAAACATCAGAAATAGGATCAGGTGCCATGGAGGAGTAAGTATCTCCTGAAGACCGGTCACACCCGCGGTGTTCTTCTTTGTTATGATTAGCAAACGAAAAATACTTAGACAATTCAGTTTTAAAATAATGACCTAACAATTTGTAAGAAAAATGTCAGTCATCATTCGACTTGATAGATTGTATTTGCTAACAAGGTCATTATATCAGCCATAGAATTTGCAAAATGTTGACTTTAAACGAGACATCATTTTAGAACTTGTTCGCACGTAGAACATGCTCTTGCGTATCGAAGACACAAACGTCATATGCAGGAGATAATGGTATAATACTACATAAACAAGCATTCTGAGAGTATTGTATTGCATTAGCAATACTAATCCCCTACCGACAAGTGTAATCTGGTTCCCGTTAAAAATTGAAAATGCCATAGTTCCGTCAAAAATCAATGAAATGGAACGAAATGCAACTTGATCTATAACTCGTCAAGGTAAAGTCAAAAATCAGCTCAATATCTGCAAGCATTTAGAAAAAAATTGCGGAAAATCCTGAAAAATTGAAAAGGTCTAAATTCCGTCAAAAATCAATGAAGCGGAACGAAATGCAAACTTGATCTAAGGAGCACACGGCGGGTGTGACCGGTCGGCAGGGGATGCTTACTCCTCCATGGCACCTGATCCCACCTCTGATGTCTTAGAGGTCCGTGTTCGCTCTGCTCCTATTTTGTAATGTTTACTGGACTTTTGAGCTCGAATACTGTTCTTTATCTCCACATATTTCACTGTAACTCATCAAGATACACTCACATACCAAAAATCAGCTCAATATCTGCAAGTGTTTAAAAAAAAAAGTGCGGAAAATCGAGTGGGACGGACTGACAGACAGACAGAGGGACAGACAGCTAGACTGACTGACTGACAGACAGAAAGACAGACGGACGGACAGACTCATATGAAACTTATAGTCCCCTCCGGTTTCACCGGTAGGGAACTGATAAAGGAAGTTGAGAAAAGCTAACATGGAGTCATCACGTTTATCATAATTTTTTGTTGTTAGTTTGCCAATAATGTCTTTCTCTAGTAAAATATCTTAATAAGAAACAGATAAGTGAGACTCTGTGGTGTCTTTTATTTCGAGTTCAAAGGATTTATCGAATCAACGTAGGAATGAAAATGAATATTATTAATGAATAAAAAGTCGCTGATATATCTAAATGTCGAATTGAAGAGCAAGAGACTTGTTCCTTTCATGTTAAATTTTTAAAAATAAATTCTACTTCATATGAAAACAAAAATAGGTCTTTAATTTATCATGAGGATTGGTTGTATAAAGTGTTGAAAAGTCGTATGTTTTGATGCTTGTACATATGTATTTGCAAACAAGTCATTTTAACGACCATAGAATTTGTGAAATGCTGACTTTTAACAAGATTGTAACATCACTTTATTGTTAGTAGCCTGTCCTGTAATACTAAACATCACGGTCAACATGTTCTGACAGTTATAGGTGTGTAATTGAATTAATTTTTGATACATGTATCTTGTTTAGATATTGACTATGATATTAACGCGCGTGTAAGTGAATAAATAAATATTTAATAAGATATTAGTACTGAGTATGTTGTTGAAGATGGGTTCAATGAATAAATTCAAGATAGATTTACGTTTTTTCATCTCATTTGAATGGTAGGAAACTATATTACTAGAATATGTATAATACATTTTAAATTATACCGGAGTTAAGGTATATATCTCGTCATTTTCAACGTTTGTATACCATTATTTAACTAGGTTCTAACAAGCTATGGATATTTTTCTTATCTGAGGAAGAGGCTACGTTGGTCATAGATCGATTAAAAATTTATATACTTTCAAAAACCTAATTTTAACTTGGCCATTTAGCAGGCAGACTAGACATGATGTCAGTAAGCTATGAATCCGTAACCAAGCGCATGCGCGTTATTACACCTTTTCGGAAGGATGTAAAATGTTTTGCTTTCGCGTTATTATGACTTTTCATAAGGTGTAACAACGCTCTTTTGAAAGGCGTTGTATTGCCTTTTTGAAAAGCATAACAACATCTTTTCTAAAGCATAATAACGCCCTGTCATTTTTTGCGTAATTTTTTTCTTTTTAAAGCGCATATATAATAACCCCGTTTTGCGTTAAAGTGTTTTCTGGTTATCAACTGGTTTACAACTCCTTCGTTTGTGATAATAGGCCTTTCCACCTCGACATAACGCCTTTAGAAAGACGTATTTATGCCTTTTACTGTTAATTAATGTCGTTTTATTTTGTTCTTAAATTTTTATTTGAGATCGATCACTGTTCGTTATCTTTACTTTTTTAAGTTGCGTTATTTTGCTTTTTTGAGTTATTACGCCTTCTTACCTTGTATTACAGCGAATACAAATATGTGTCCTGTATTTTGATCCTAAAAAGCTTTCGTACGATTTAAATCTAATTTTAAAAAACTGGATTTTTGGGGGTCACATACTAGTATAATACTAGGTCAAGTCCAATATTGATTTCATTAAAAAGGTCAAGTTGTACATAACGGAAGAAATTTAGAAGTAAGATGATTTAAAATTTATGTTTTTCCCACGTTTTTTTTTCTCTTATCTTATGTTTCATATCCTAGTTTCTGTGACTTTTCATCTTTTTTGTCTATTTGTAGTAACACGTTTCAGAAATCTGGTTTGTAAATTATTTCAAGAAGATGTTTTAAAAGAAAGTCTTTTCTTTTTAGACACACTCCGCAGAATAAAGAATTTAAAAAAAATGCTCACATTAAATACACATATCCCACCCAAAACACTCCTTCCCCACAAAAAAATCTTTAGACTCAATAGTAAAAAAGAGATTGAAAAAAGGATTTATATTATCAATTAAAAATCTTGTTAACTTGATTAAGTGGTTGGGCGTTTGCTTCGTGATCGGGAGGCCCGAGTTCGATTTTCGATAGCCGTGCCGTGTCAACCCTAAGACGTCGTGAACATGGGTAGTTACTGTTCCTTCGCCAAGCGCCCGGCACTAGAAGTGAAAGTCACGGGTCTTTCGTATGAGACCTTGCAGCCGAGGCCCCGTGTCACGGTAGGTGTTGACACGATAAAGAACTCTAACTGATCAACGGTCCTGAGTGCCGAATAAAGGTCTAAATTCAAAGCCCTTCACCGGTATATATATGGTGACGTCTACATATGAGTGAAAAAAGTCTCGAATGGGACGTAAAATAACAGACAATCAATCAATCTTATTGACATTTCGATAACGGTGATTTCTGCCAGAAAAATTATATCAATTTTATTTACTTCAAATATGATGAGTAAATGACGAAACATATTTTAAATATATTTGAGTAAAAGGGAAATCAATTCTAGTGAAGGTAAATCAGATAATTTATGTCAATGTAAATTCAATATTTTTCAAGCAATCTACAATTTGTGATTTTTTAAAAAAAAAAAAAATATCTTTCATAACGAGGAAATAGAATACTTTTTTATGTTTTCTTCCCTGATACATTTTTACATGCCTAAATTTATTGTAAGTAGTTAAACCACTTTTTAGTTTCATAAACCTATAGTATGCGTATCGACGTCATATTTCTGCAAAACAGCTTTATAAAATGGCAATGTTAAAAGAACAGAGACCAGAGATGAATTCCATTTGTTAGAATTAAATATCATTACATAAGCACATGTACACATTCAAAATTTCCTTTCAAAAGTTCCTTTAAAAGGACAATAAGGATTGAATGGCTGCTATTATCTAAAAATTTGACAGAAAGCTAACAAGGAAAATGACAACTGAAATTAGATCAAATAAATCAATTCCTTTTCTAAATCCCAAGACGTGATCGTATCTTTGAGTGATCTAACCTTATCTATTTATTACGTTCTCACTTTTTAAAAAAAGGAACGATTCATTTTTGTTTCTGTAAACCATCAATTATCAGGTCAGTTCCTCACTACACTAAGTCCACCATGCTAGTCGTGAAGCAGGAAGCGCCTTGGTGTCACAGGGAAATGGGAAATAGATACATCATTTTTGTGTTAAGTATGCTAGATACATGTAGTAATTTATGACTATTTTTCAATGAATGCCATCACCTTATGTGACTTAGCACATTTGATGTGTTTTGCCATGTCACTGTATATTGTTTTGGTGAAAATACGAGGAAATCGACATATTGTCGAAATTTGAAGAATATGTTCATGGTGATTTAATTTTATACCGGTATTTGTGCTGCAATCGTTTTATCGATGAAATTATGTTTTTTCTACCATTTTGACTACGAATTACTCCGTTAACCTGATCAATACAGAGGTCTCACAGCTTGTGTGGCAGGTCGACATGAGATGTTTACTCCTCCTAGGCACCTGATCCCATCTCTGGAGTTTCCAGGGGTCCGTGTTTTTTCCCCCATCTTTACGATTCTTTTCCTTTACAGGATTAATATATATGTTTGATATCTGTTCTTTATCTTCTTAACCTTTTTTCTTTGTAACGTAGACATTTTTGTATGCATCCTCTCGAGAAATTGAGTATATATATATATAGAGAGAGAGAGAGAGAGAGAGAGAGAGAGAGAGCTATCATCATGGATTGTATGGCGAGAATTCGTTTCTTTATTACTATTACAATTTTTTTTAGATACTCGTCCTTTTGCTTCGTTGGATAAAATAACATAAACTTAAGATAAGTTGAAATGGAATACCCACGACAATACACAAAATTATGCATACAGATACAAAACCTTTTGACCTAGATTTTAATCATTCCTCGTACTACGTCATTTTTCTTCCCGCTTCTCCTATTTTTTCCGTTTGTTCAATGGAATGACGTAGCGGGGATAAATACAAGGTCAAACAATCAATGATAACGGACGTCAAAATATTTGTTTTCTAGGAAAAACATCATTGATGAAAGGATTAAGTGTAATTTCTTTTCCTGTGTGTATCAGAAACACCGTTACAAAACGATCGTAACAGTAAAATGCAGTTAACATTTCATATATCAATAACAAACTCTTTTCAAGGTGCAGGAAAAAATATTGACTAACACACTGCATGAAAGTTAGATCGACTGAGCATTCCTTAGTTATACAAAATACAAGAAAAAGTTCTGTTTATTAAATAAAAGGCATTTTGAATTTGAGATTTGAATACTTATTTGATAATTAATGCTTTAAAATTAACAGTAAGCTTCTTTATAAATGATCTTTCCAATTTATTATTTCAAGAATATTGAGTTTACCTTGCCCTGGATAAACTAAAAATAGATTCCAATGATAATGATTACGAATGTAATATTCAATGATTGTGTAATGTTAATATATAATTATTTACATCCACTAAATATTTTCTCCTTTATTTCTTAAACCATAACCCATTCTCGTTTATCAGTCAGTAAACACCACTAAGCATATCACCTGCACAGATTTCTTGAGCAGTGGCTCTTCCATTTATGAAGCGTACAATGACGTACATATTAATATTACAATATTTTAACTACTTAATCCTATTTTTACGGAAGCGTATCAGTGCCATTTTGACACTTTTTATTTTTTAATTTCTACACTTTAATCTGTAAAATTTACACTTTAATGTGTAAATTTTACACTTTAATCTGTAAAATTTACACTTTAATGTGTAAAATTTACAGATTAAAGTGTAAAATTTACAGATTAAAGTGTGGAAAATGAAAATAAATAAGTGTCCAAGTGGCACTAATACGCTTCCGTATATTTTAGATGATTATTTGTACAAATATAAATACATATATAAACAAAAAAAAATGTCTTTTTTAGTGGCTAGTACGGGAATAAACGTTGCAGCTATTGCAACATTAATTCCCGTACTATCAACCAAAGAAAGACATTTTTATTGTTTAATTAACTATCATCTAATAATAACTGAGATTTTTTTTCTGTTTTAAGAAATGCCTAGTACAAAATATAGATGAAAACATTCTTAAGCGCTAAATTATGGAATAGTAATACTTTGTTCAGTTTTATTTTTAAAAGAAGAGTTTTCAAAAGAAAATGTCAATTTGTAATAACATTTTTTGTGTAGATGTACAATGAAATGTAATGAATGTGATAATAGGGCTAATGGGACAATAAATATAATCATGCTCAAAAGTTCAACGAAACTGAAAGCAAACTGAGAGCAAATTGAGAGCAGAGAAAATACGGACCTTTGAAAACAACAGAGGAAGGATTAAATGCCATTGGAGAATAAGCTTCCCCTGTCGATCGATCATATACCCGCCGAGAGCCCCTTGTCTAGACAAGATTAGACAGAGTAATCTGTAAGCAATTTAGTAGGAAAATAATTATCTACCATTTGTATTAAAGGAGTATGGAGACAGTTACATTGCCGTTTTGTTTATAATTATAAATTTCTATCTTTATTCAAAATATAATATCAGTTTAATGAATAAACTTACATGAAAATTCTTCATAGAATTCAATGCCAACGTCATTCTTAATGATTACATCACACATGTGTATTTGTAAACATGGGCACGAGCTCTGTTATTGTTAATTTTTACGTTTCACCGGGTGTGTTCATTTTTCTAGCTCAGATCACATCATTGAATACGAACTTATAACACTGGTGTATTGGTTCTTCTTCGTCACATTTCTACTCTGAAATTTCTGGACTAAAGTTTTAATGTTCTTCATAAACACATAACAATTTTTCCACTTTAATAAATTTTATCATATTAAGCATTGCTTTTAAATATAAGAGCCAACGAGGTCGAGTACAATGAAGCTTATAAGTGTAGTGCCATTTCTAGGACTTAAGTGTATAAAAAGTAAGAGTGTATTTTTGTGCAAAAATAAGAGTATTTTAGTGCATAAGTAAGAGTATTTTAGTGCAGAAATATGATGATTTTACTGCACAGATAAGAAGATTTTAGTGTATGAATAAGCGGATTTTAGTGTAAAAATAAGTGAGTTTTAGTGCATAAATAAGTGGATTTTAGCGTATGAATAAGAGGATTTTAATGCATAAATGGGAGGTTTTATTTTATGAGTAAGAGGACTTAAATGCATAAATAAGAGTTTTTAGTGCATAGATGAGGGTTTTAGTTCATAGAAAATTTAGGTGTATAAATAAGTGGATTTTAGTCCATAAATAAAAGTAAAATAAGAACATTTTTAGTACATAAGAATTTTTTAATGTATAAATGAGAGGATTTCAGTGTATAAATAATAGGATTTAGTGTATTAGTAATAGGATTTAGTGTATAATTGATTTTTTGCATTGCATCTGTATGTAAATGTCTGCATGCTTTATAATTTTGATTTATCAGGCAAAATTAAAATCATTATGATAGATTTTTTTTCATCCAGGAACGATAAAAGTGTATAGATGAATTTCAAGATAAACTGTTTGATTCTGAAGTAGCTTTGTATTGGTATTGAAAAACTAATTTTTCTAAGCTTTTTAAAGAAGTCTTTCATTTTTTGCCTTAGTACTTATATAAGGTTTATTCAATTATCGAACTACATTTTTACTCTTCCCTTTAAGAGAACTCAGCTTTTCGTTTTTTGCAGATACTTTTTTTTGTTTAGAAATTATCAGGTTAGTCTGGGAAAATGTGTTTATAAAAGGGGGATAAAAGCTTTGCTCATGCAGAGATAGATTGTAATACAATGTTTTTTCTCTAAAATTAAAGTTTCCGTGTATGATTGTGTAAAACTTCTAGATGAAAACCCTTACAAGATTTGTCAAGTTTGCCTATTGTTTTCTCCTAACCCTAAATCATGAAAGTACTAGAACTGTAGACCCTATCTTGTACATCAGCTTATAGGAATGACATATGAAGATAACGAACAGTATTCAATCTCGGAAGTCTAATGAAACGATACAAATTTAGAGCAGAGCAAACACGGACCTCAAAATTCAGAGGTGGGATCAGGTGCCAATGCCATGGGAGAGTAAGTCAAATATCTCATTATTTTAAATAGGTAAAAATATCAAAAGACATTGCTCCTATTTCAATGAAGTTTTGGTTAACCTTTTTTATATATTTGTATAAGTGCTATGAATGAAATATTCATGCCACAACGTCTTTTATGAATCATACAATCTCTTCAGAATGTTAATCAAGAATAACATGGTCTATAAAGTGACAAAATAAACGTATTTAAGGGATTCTTTGATAGAATCACTGGAATACGGAATTGCCGTGTCGTCAAGTTGATGTATCACTATTTTCCGGGAAATTTTACAAAGGAAGAAATATGCTTTTTGGTCGACGAAAGAGAAACACTTGGCATAAAAAAGTTTTATATTCTTCTGAAGGTGAAGACATTCTAAAAATTGCAGAGATTAAAAAAAAGCCATTTCATGTTAAAAGGAGATATTAGTTAAATTTTAAGTAACCAAAAAAGGTTCAATGCGGCATAAATGTTTGATCATGTAACTGGATTTACTTATTCATCTGGTTAGCGAGACGTATATTCAGAGTTTTCCTAAATCAAATATTCTTGAAATTTAAAATCTGAAATGTCAGTGAATTGCATTATAACCAAAGTGTTTGGCGACTAATTAAGAATTTTCTTGAGAAAGACATTTTTACCATATATAAAACATGTTCTTGACTTTTATCACGTCATAAATTACGGAGTATATCATTTTATAACAAATGGCTCTTTAAAGGAAGAGTCAGATTTATAAAGAAACGGTTGAGCTTGTTTCCAAATTATTTTTCCCTAACATGCCAGCTTTAAATTCATTCTTGAAATGTAGAAAAGCTTCACCGATGTACTAAAATGGAACCCATTTCGTTGAATAAAATACGGTTACGTAAATTATATATATGTAGGATTAGTAACCTCAAAATAGTTATAAAAGGTTTTCGAATCAGAAAAAATTTTGCCAATAGTTTTGGGCTTGTCTCTTTGTGGTATTTTTAAAGCACATTTTAAAATTTCTTGGAACTAGGGAGTGGTACTTAACAAGTAATAGCAATAACCATGAACCTCTGTGTTATAAAATATGTTTCTGAGTGCAAATAATACATATTGAGTGATCTAGGAAAAAGATATACATTTTGCTTTCTTAAACAGATAATATGCAGAGACATACCCAAAATGCCTCAAAACATATGCAAGATGCAAGAAGAAAAACTTAGGGTTAAAAAATGGGGGGAAATATACATTTGATAAGCTGATATTTATACCTAACAATGAACTTAGGAATTGTTTTTATTAATGGTGATACAGTGTACAAGTTATTGGACCCTTCTATCTATCTTTAAAAGGCACATGAATATTTTGATTTTGACATGACTTGATCCATTTTTGATAGAGTTAACCCTTTAACAGGTATGTGTTTTTATTGATGAGACTATCTTGCTGATACAGGAAAAGAAAATTTTTAAATAAATAAGATATAAATTTTCTACTTTTCAAATTTTACCTCATAAAATTATACCCCAGTCGATCGTCAAGGTGTATAAACGTTTGCACAGTTGTGTATCATTTAAGGAAACGTAAAAAGTTTTTTAATCTAACAAGACTACCGACAAATAAATTGTTGTTACAGGGCTTTCTGCGATCTTGTTTACTATGAAATAATACGATTTCGTATGGATCAATATTGGTGGAATTCGTGGGTACCTCTCACCCACGAACCAACATCCTCCACGAATTTGATGGACTTTTGAGCTTGTTATCTCCATACATATCATTTAGTAAATAAGCTTTATATTTTTTCTCGAAGACCAGCTAAGATTTAAAACAGTGTGTGGCTTTACATAAAGATTAATATTCTACTTTGCCATGTGATATTGAGATCAGAGTGATCTTAGAATCTGTATAAAAATATGAATTAACCAGTTTTAAACAGAGTAATTGAGGTATTTCGGAAGAAAAGATAAAATCTTGGTGTTTTGGTCTCTATAATTTTTCAGTTTCTTGTTCCTTAGACAAGGAACAGTAGGCACCAACATTCTTTGGAATATGTCTATAGTTAATCCATGAATGAAGTAGAAGGATTTATGTCAATCAGATTTAAATTCCTTCTTAAGATCTACATGCCGGAAGTACTGCATCAAAATAGGAGAACAGGGTGATGTTTATCAATGCTAATTAAAAGCATTGAGGCAAATCTTCCTTTGTTTTTGTTTACTTTAAAAATAAGAAGTGTATTTTTTATTAAGTGTTAAATATTTTTAATTTCAAATTTATTTCTTTTTATTTAATTTCTTTTATTTTTATTTCATTATTAAAGCAAAAGTACTAACTCAACTCTTCTTAGGAATCTGTCTCTTTTTACATTGAATAATTTCAAAGTCTTCTCGAAAAGGGTTTTTCCCCCATTTTTGGGGTTTTTTTACATTTAGAAATTGCAAATCTTAATGAATATATTTTTTGCCCTAATTTATTATAAAAAAGTTTCTTCAAAATGTTTTGGAAACTTTTAACTTGTTTTAACTACAATATTTATTAGTTATTTTTATAACAGATAATGAGTTCACCCTTTGTGTACTAAAAGTAAGTACTAGTGTTCTAGCATTCTGAGTACTAGTGTTCTAGTATGTTATGTTATTGACTCGAGTTCCTTATAGTTTCATTTTCACTTTCTTCCCCCAAAACAAGGAACAATCTTTTCCCGGAAAGAGCTTTAAAGTCAAGCTTTAAGGTCAAAAGGTGGGACTAATATTAGCAAAGATTTCCTTTAATAGACTAAGCACAGGTTTTATTTCTTAAAATCATATTTTCCTAATATGCCCACCTTCCTTAGATTAATTTTTTTTCAGTTAAATCCCTTTATATATATATATATATATATATATATATATATATATATATATATATATATATATATATATATATATATATATATATATATAACTTTACATTGTTTTTCTGCACTTTATTTATTATAGATCACTGCGATGATTTGATCGGAGAAATAAATATTTTTTTTTTGTTTACCAAGAAAACATTAATTATCGAGTTTGGGGTAATTAGACTGGCCACATTACAACAATGAGAATGATTGATGTAAACTTTTAAACATGGTTTAATCTTAAAACTCTCACAGCAAATAAGTAAATTTCATCTGGAAACAATAATGAATCTGTTCTTGCATGCAAACAGGTCTCTTTCTCTGAGAGTTGTGTAGAATTTGACATAAAGGTATAAATGTTAGCTATAGGTAAAGTGTAAGCTATTATGTTTATGTGATTTTAAACGTATCAAGAGTGAGAGATATTGTGTATTGTATTATCATAAATGAAAAAGAAATGATAGAGAGCGAAGAAGGGGGTTTAACTTGAAAGTTGTTCTTTACCCCATATATTAGATGTTTACCTACTTCATGAGTTTGAAATCATGAATATATGAGCAAATGAATATTTAGTCCATAATAACACAAAATTTGCTGTAGTTCATTCATAATACGCTTCGAATCTGACTTATTTTAAGTTTAAGGGAATTCCTCTTTTTCGTAGTTGACATTAAGATTTAAGAGGCTTTACTATACATTGTGTTTTGCAGCTCTAAGTTCTCCAAAAATATTTTGTTGATTTCTCATATGTAAAAAAAAATAATCTTCTTACTCAAAAAAAAAAGTCAGAATGGGTGATACATTTTCTGCGCTCTGGAATTTCAGGAACTTATTTACGATCGTCATTGATCTTCAATGATAGACAAATCATTTTCCTTTTCATACACCGAGGTTAAAAATAAAGCAAATTATGCATGACGCATATTATATATCTATAAAAAAAAAACACTGATAAAGACGGTTTGGTACAATTTTATTCTTATTTTCTTGTTAAAAAATACTGACGATGGAATGGACCATTCAGCTTCAAGTGTTTTTTCCGACATTCTAGCGTGTAATGACAATGTAAAATATTCAAATTTCGTGTCTAGTTCAGTGGATCGAATGAAATTGTAAATATTTGAAATCAGTTCAAAGTTTAAATAGTATACAATGTCATTGAAGGGTCTATTTTTCGACAGGGGATGCTTATTTATCCTTGGCACCTGATCCCACTTCTTTTTTTCCTATCGTTTACAGAATTTATGAGACTGATCACAGTTCGTTATCTTCACCTTTTTTAATTGTATGTATCGTATACTGTAAAATTCATTGAAGCCATTTAACTACAATTAGAATCTTAATTGTTCACATGAGACTTAATATCAGAATTTATTTTATTTATTCATTTTCGTTCCTCCTATTCAAATGTCGAACATGTAAAGATTTATTTTAAATTATTAAGCACTCAACAGGCATAAAATAACAAACTCTGTGTGTGTGTGTGTGTGTGTGTGGGTGTGGACTATTCTGAATATAAAAAGGAAACTAGGTCTTACTCGAGTTGGTAAATTTAATTTATGGGAAGACTTTATTCTAAGAATACAATCCTGAACACTTTTTGCCAAGTTTTCGGAGAACCGATAAAAAATAGCAATTAGTATTGCACATCAGAATTTACTGAATTTACCAATTATAATGAGTGCAGAGTTAAAAATTTTGAATAAAAATAAATGCCCCTGGCCAAAAAAAAACAACAGAACAAACCAATAAGAAAAGGATTACAAAGTCTGCATGAGTCATATTTTGTAGGAATACCTGACTCTTTTTTTTAATACTTTTTAGAAAAACAAACGAAATGATGCACCGTATGTTCCAGCCAAAACAAAACAAAACAATGAAAAACTAATAATATCCCAAATATTAATGTAAGTCAATGAAAAAGGCAAAGAACAATATATAATCAAGCCCACATTACTCTAAACAATATATACTGTGTACAGGGCAAAAACACAGACCCCTGGAAAACCACAGATGGAATCAGGTGCCTAAGAAGAGTAAGCATCCCTGTCGACCGGTCACACTCGTCATGAGCCCTAGAGACTAAAACTAAGCTTTAAATTGTTTTAAGATAAGAATGATTTCTGTTCAATGGATCAGAGCTACTACTCGTACCTAGGTTTTTTCTTTCAACTCGAAATGAAGAACAGAATTTTATAAACCTATTTTTATAATGTCATTTAAATTGCCATTTACCATTTTAAGCAAACAATTCCGACTCAAACATTGCAGTTCATTTCCTTTTAAATAATAACTGTATTCTAGATTTTTCAAACCAATGACTAGTGATTCTAATGGCTGCTTAGTTTCGAAAATCCATATGACACTCTGGAGTAAATTAAAACGTTGTAACTTTACGTTCCCTGAAGATTGCTGTCATTTAAGCACATTTATAAATGAGGTCGCAAAGCGAGTTACACAATTTTTACTGTGTAGCTTTGCTTTCACAAGATACACAACAGTGAAGCGCCCATCTCTTTCCATGACGTTACTAACTCTTTAAAGTACCTGATAATCTGTTATCTCAGAGACCCTCGTCTGATGCAGAGTCTCTACTACTCAAAAGCCGTCTATGCCATTTTAGCCCATTTACACTCAAATGCACGGCTCACTTTTGACAAATTTCCTGCTTCTCCCAGCAATTTCAGATTTTTACCGAACGCAACACAAAATCGTATGGCTATATGTTCAGTGACGTCATCATTTTTTGCCTTTTTCAATGAGGACTAAATAATTTCTGAAATTGATTTCTTTTCAACGAATCAAAATGTCAAGTCATAAGTTGCGATATGAAATGATGTAATAATTCATGATTTGAACGTCTGGATTTTTCTTTTCGATTTTGTGCCATTTAAGAGAGGTATGACTATAACCATTGCTTACTGTTTTGTTAATTTACATACAGTGTTTATGTCTCCCAACTTATTCGATACTCAGGAGCATGCTCTGAGTACGATCAATTCTCAAACGACGCAGGCTACTGACAAATAAGTTGAGGTTTCAGAGATTTTAACACACTCGATTAAAGTCAGCATTTCTTAAATTCTATGGTCGTTATAATAATCTTGTTAGCAAATATAACCTATCAATGGATAGTATTTTGACTGACATATTTACCAACTGTATTTATACTTAATTTGACTATGGAATATTCCGTCTAGCTGAACTTGTAATAATTAGGGCCAACCGCACGTGTGATTGGACGACAGGAGATAATCACTTATCCTAGGCACAATACGCTAAGTAAAATAGTTATTCATAGTAAAATAGAATTTAACCAGTGTGAACCAGGGATAAATATTTTTATCTTTCCCCTGACCTAGAATAATCTGTTTTTGCTTCCCACAGTTGCATTTGCAATGTCTTTTCCCGGAAAATGGAACAAACATACGAGTTTAAAAATAAAAAAGAATGTGGATGAAATATACTCTATCAGAAACTTAGATTTTCATCAATAGAGTTAAACGTTTGGATTTTTTCTCAGCATACGTTTAACTATTGTTACATATAAAGAGTCCCCTAATTAAATCTTTAAAAATATGTATCCTCAAATTACCTTTCATTTTCACTAATTTGATTTTTAATCATAGAAATCAAATTTAATTATGAAAGTTTTAAAACTCATGATAAGGATAACATAGGACACAGGGTAATCAACCATTAAATATTTTTAAAAGATCGCTGTTTTCATTTCCAAAAATATACGTTCCTTATTTAAAGGAATACATAAAGCTAGTATCCATGGCGCTAAACTGATATTTTTTGGAGTCTTTTAAAGCCCATCATATTACAATTATTATGCTTACATTTAATTAAAGTAAAGCAATAAGTTCTGTACTAATATCTATATACCGGTATACAATCCTATAAGAGTACTGTTGGACAATTTTTGGCTGTCACAAAAAAAATCGATGTAAACAATATGTGCTTATTTAGTTTTAAAAAAGAAAAGAAGAAGGAAATGTGAATAAACCTTTTTAAAGCCATTTATAGAATTATAGTAAATTTATAAATCATAAGGAAAGATGGCGTTCTTGGAAAGGAAGTTGTTCACGTGTTCTTTCTTGCTTCTCTAAAACTATTTTAAGAGAACCAATTAAATAAAAAGTTGCAAAGCCTCATAGCTACTCACACATTACAGTTCATACATGTAATAACATGTGGCAGCTACATTGTTATGATGAATATAACTTGATGTTTTTTTTTTTAACTAAGACTCTTCGTGAATTGGTGGTCATGTTGAAACTTTGTTGAAGACTATATCCAATGAATCAATCACTGATTCTTTCTTCATTAAATAACACTTTTATGGTGGTTTTATATATCATCGCCAAATTCAGAATTGAGTATTCACAACATAACTTACCAATTAAATATTTATGCGCATTTGATCTACTTATTTACACTGCAGATAAAACCAGTATTTTAAAAATTAGGCATTGTGCCAAAACTGATACAAACTTCAAATTAGAATTCACAAAATCACAGTTCCCTTTTAAAGTTTTTTTTAAAATTCTATTATTTTTTAGACCTTTATTATGGAAATGCATGCAAAATAAATGAATCTAAACGACTGTCGTAAGAAACAAATGCAAGAATTAGAAAGAGCTACTTTATGCCGTGGGGTTTGGTTCTCACACCAACTAAATACACCCGAACGAATTATTGCATACCTTGACGTTCAACATATACGGCATTCCCTGTGCTAGAAGGAACTATGTAGTAGTTCATTTATCTTCTAATCCTCGTTTTAGTGCTGCCATTTTGTTCTTCCTGTTGTGTTTTAAATGTAACTATTTATCCTGATGAAATGACAGGTCTTTCCGAAAAATTTGACATTCATTTTTTGCCATCTTATTGCTTTACATAATACCTGCATTGGCCATGTATCAAAACACAATATCAAGAAAATATTTCTCTTTCCTGTATCAAAGGATCCCGGTATATCATTAAAATGCTAAAATATCATAAGAAATTGATTAATTAAGAAATTTTAACTTTTCAAGTGCGCCCAGATCCCAAATCCATATCAAATGCGTCAATATTCTTAGGCCCTTGATATAAAGAGAAAACAGTGACGAAATTGATCAAGCTTTTAAGTAAGACCTTTAAGTGATGCCTGGCTTAAAACTAATCTTCATTTTGAATTGAACAGATGCCACAAGAAGGTTAAAGATTGGAACCTGCCCCCGATTTTCTGTCTCTTTTGAATTGAATTTTCATATTACATGTATTTTATGTACTGTATTGCTTTGAAAATCACAGAGAATTTTGCTATACTTGCATGCTTTTTTAAAGTTAAAGATATATACCAAAATAATTTCAATAACCCTTTTATGACATTTTCTTATGCAATGCTCAATTTCCAAAATACTGGTTTATCGCTAGAACAGATTGGAAGTATGCAAAACGTCGATCATACGAGCATAGATATTGCACATTCCTAGTTGGTGAATGCACAATTCTGGGATTTTAGCGGTGATATGAAATAAAAATAGTTTGCCTATTATTTCACGGAGAAACAATTAGAGATGCATTTCATGGAT
The DNA here is from genome assembly GCF_033153115.1 of Saccostrea echinata. Taxonomy (NCBI): domain Eukaryota; kingdom Metazoa; phylum Mollusca; class Bivalvia; order Ostreida; family Ostreidae; genus Saccostrea; species Saccostrea echinata. Next base: position 16,884,369 of record NW_026889763.1, read on the forward strand.
CTGCATGTTCTTCCACAAAGTTTTGCATACTTTGAAAATTCACTTCAAAAGACAGAAAATCGGGAAATTGTCCCAAGCCTTTACTTTCTTGTAGCCTCTGTTCAATTCAAAATGAATACTTATTTCAGTTTTCAGGGTTTTTTTAATTTAGATAAAAACAAGTAAAACTCTTCAAGAATAGATGCCATTTATGACACATACCCTTAAGATACAGGAAATTTAATTATCAATAGATTTTCTTCATTTTAATATGGCTGTAATACGTCATTCTAGAAGTAGAGAACAAAATAATACCATAAAAAAAGATTAATAAAGTAATAATATGGACACATTTGAAACAAAGATCATCGGTGAAATGTGATGTGTGATTGGATATGAAGTTCTACAAGACAACTTCTCATTGGTTCTCTTAAAAACTTGAAGAGAAGCAAAAAGGAACAATTGGACTACTTCCTTTCCTAGAATGTCATCTTTCCTTATGGATAATACAATAAAATATTTCTATAAATGTCACCAAAAATGTTCATTCACGTTCCCTTGTTTTGTGTTTTGATTTGTTAAAATATGCACTGAAATATGGCTAGACGAGTCATTTGGTACAAAACACTCGTGGTACCTCTCTCTGATGGCTGTACATTTGCGTTTATCTTTCTCATATTCCTATAGCTGTTTACTAATTATGTAAAATCATACCATGACGTCGTAACTGGTAAGAAAAGTAGACTTAAATAATAGAATATTAGGACAAGGTGTTTCATTGTGCCTGTGATTAAGTGATTAACTTAAGTTAGCTTGTTTGAACATTTAAGCCCACTTGCTAAAAAACAAACTTAAAAAAAATCATGAAAATAGATACTAAATCTATGTTTATATAGATAAAATGGATAATTTTAACAACATTAAATTTATTTTTTTGTTTCAGGATCTCTCAATATTGTTCTAAAACTTATTAAAATTGTAATGATTTTTAATGGGAGCGCCAAAACGTGAGAAATTTGAACTCCATTAAAAAACTACAATTTCTTATATCTATACCATTTACAACAAAAATAAGTCCAAACACATATACAATCCATACATCCAATGTTTTGCCTGTAAGAATATTTTGGTACACACGATTCCACGATTCTTGTACACCTAAATACGCCCATCTTCTTCCGTATCTTCTTTTGTTTTTTAATGCAGTTTCATTTGCGTTTTCCTATACTGGAAAAGGGCAATAACCCAGGCCCGTAGGAAGCAATTTCACTTTGAGGGGGCACAACCATACATTTTCAGTTTGGGGGGGGGCACTATCAACCACCAAATTCCTTGACAAGCAAAAGAAAAGGTCATCAAACGTTATTATTGAGGGGGCACAAGCATGTAGTAGTTATGTTTTCTATAGTATTGTATAGGTCGGCAAAATTATTGGGGGGCACCCCCCCCCCGGTTCCTACGGCCATGTAACCCCAATCTTGGACAGAGTCCAGGGTCATGCTAAAATTTTGGTCCATGTCTTCTTCCGTATCTTCTTCTTTGGTTTTTTGATGCAGTTTCATTTGCGTTTTCCTATCCTGGAAAAGGGCGATAACCCCAATCTTGGACAGAGTCCAGGGTCATGCTAAAATTTTGGTTCATGTCAGGGACTTCGCATTCCAATGATTATAGACTTAAGAGTAAGATTTATTTTTCAATGTTACTTCCTCCTAAGTAATAAAAAAAATCAAACTATTTTGTGGACATTTAGAAACTATTAGGGCAGTCATCTATTGGGAGAGGAGTGGTTCTACTGGGAAAGGGGAAGCTCGGACACGATAACTGTACATAGTGAGGATAGACTAAGTCTTTCATTTCTCTAACACGTACATGAAATTTTCCACTTTTTCAATGACATTTTCAGAGTTTTACTGTCCCCAGATAAAACTTATCAATCAGGATGAATTGTAAAATTAACCTTTGTGCACTTGATACAAGCACACGCTGGTGATTCCCCCAAAATGCTTATTTCGTTTATTAAAAATCATTGGAGGGTTTCGTGTTATTTCCTTTATCATAATTATTGTCCCAACCATGAAGTTCATTCGATATCAAGTATTTGTTCACATTAAAATAAGAAAAACGTTCTTTTCAATGATATAATGGGTTTATTCTTTTATATCCTTTACAAGTAAACACGAACCTGTAAATAGCTTTGTTAGGAAATCTATTTGAACATGTACTTAGTTGAAATTACATTAAGTGTCCTCATTCTTGTTTATTTTAAAAGAGGAGGACAGACAATATTAGCCAATTTACAGAAATTTATTAACATGTATCCATTACACGGCTTGTATATAACCTTACATTATCTGAACTACGTGTCATGTAATCATTTTCAACTTTAGATTAAAAATGAATAAAAGACATTTGCCGTGGAGAAAACCTTACAGTTTTTCAATTTACATGTTTATCTATGAAATATGTATATTGAAAAAAAGTTTTTCTCCATGACAAATGTCTTTCATTAACTTTCAATCTAAAGTTGAAAATGAGTATATGACAAATTATAAGTTGCCATGTAATCATTTTCAACTTAAGACTGAAAATTAATAAAAGACACACGTATATCATTGTTCTTTAATAACCGCTATTTTTTTTTCTTTATATACACATTGGGACCCGAAAGATACTAGATAAAAGAGAAGACTTCGGATATGCACAGTGTATCTTTTTGTTAGCAGTATTTTTTCCCAAATCTATGTTCTATTCTATCTTGCAAGGAGAAGTCGCAGACTCTCATATCGCCAGATTTGCACACGATTAGAAAATTTCTAAAAATTAATAATTAAAGCGGGGTGGGTTTACTTGAAAATAATTTCTTTGTACATTAATTTCTGATAACTACATAAAATTCAAAAAGAAAAGTTATGTAGATCTTTCTTGAACTACATTTGTATAAAGAAAGATTGTCTTAAATTACAATGATAGTTTTGTCACAGGTGTAATCATTTGAACTTTCCTATGAAATTGTACATTTTTTTTCTCTCGACAAACTGAAATATGCCAACCAATAGGTAGTGTCCTCAATGACCTTTTGAGTTTTGAAAATCCATTAAAATCATATAAAAGCCATGAAGGAAAAAAAGGACTGAATACTCACCGCAAATTGTAACTTTACATTCCCCAAAAGGTATTGTAACGTTGTATAAATACTGTAAAATGAGGTCGTTTAGCCTGCTTAGAACCAAACACAATCAAAATATCAATCGATCTCTAATAGTGGATTAATCATATCCTTTGGACAGAAAGAAAATAAGTTTTGTCTCAGTTTAAGTTAATAGTTTTGGAAAGTAAAATAATTGTTTAATTTTTTCTGACTATGATTGACATATTTACATTTATACTTTTCAAAAAATAACTTGTTTCAATATTTGGTCGTTCTGTATATTTGTAGGCCCTAGTTTGCCAACGAGGAACCAGTATCTTTCTCAGAAATCAGGTCGGAAGTCGGTTGTCGTAAAACAGTATGTAAAATTTTTTGCTGATATTTACACAACACGGTTGGTACAATTAGTCAACAAGTATGGAAAAACTTAAGTACATGACATTTATATATAGGAAATGTTTCCCAAGGATTCCTAACTAGCTGATATTTACTACAACACGGTTGGTACAATTAATTAACATCATGTATGAAAAAACTTAAGTACATGTACATCTATATATAGGAAATGTTTCCCAATGACTTCAAGCTAGCTGGCTTCTTGTTATTTCGATATGAAAGCTGTACATGTCTTTTCTTTAATTCATTCAAAGAAAATTTTTGGATTATCAGGATGAGAGAGATCCGTACATCTCTCACACTAATTTTTTTTACTCTGATATTTTTGCCAATGTTATGAGGAACACGGCAGTAATTGTAACAATCACTCGAGTTAAACGGGCTTAGGCATCATCAGTGTCCTGAAGCCATACCGTACATTGACTTTTTACTGTAATAGGGCCAAAAACGGGTTTTCATTAAGTAAATTGTAACAGAAAGTGATTCAGAAATTAGCTATCTATATGTAAATTGACTCAAAACGAGGTTACTACAGGAAGTTGTAACAGTAACGTGAATAAGAAGGTAACTCATAAGTAACTTGTAGAAATTAAATCAGAATGGAGTTACCCATCAGTAATTGTTTTTAAAAAAATGAATTAATTACGGATTATCCATCAGTAACTTTTAACACTATCTTGAATCAAAAGAAGATTACCCAACAGTAACTTTTAACTGTAACATGACTCAAAAAGGTTCTCCGTCAGTAAAATGTTACAATAATTTCAAAAAAGGGATCCATGAGTAAAATGTAATAGAAACATGACTTCAAGAAGGGATTACCTTTCAGTAACTTGTAACAGGAACATGACTAAAAAGTATGTTATACTTCAATAACTAGTAACAGTAACTTTACTCAGAAGGGTTACCATCATTAACTCGTACATGTAATTAGGAGGTTTGCCATTGGTAAGTTACTTAACAGAAACATAAAAAAGGACATTATCATCCATCAGTAACTTGTATCAGTAACGAATTCCCAATTAGTGAATTGTATCAGTAACGCGACTAAGAAGTAGGCCTTTCAACTGCCGCTAGGGTTCGTTAACGGAACTAGTTTAACGCAGTTGTTAGGTATCTAATTGTTTTTTAACAGGTCAATTTTCAGCATTTCCCAATTTTTCCTTTGCTGTCAGCGAAATCCAGTGGTTTAAAAATTTAGCACAAATGTTAAAATTATTTATAATGTAGTTACCGACACTGTGAAATAATATATAAGTGAAATTTTTAATAAAAATATAAAGTGAAATCTACCCCCCTTCTTAATTTTAACCTGATTAAATTTTTATACTTGGTCGTTCTTCTTCGTGCTTAGTAAAACAAATAAGATAATTTATTGTTGCATTTACTTGTAGAAATGTATATCTTTAAATAAGAAGCACAACAATGCACATATAAAAGACATGACATTATATATTTCTTTCTGGTAACAACTGTCAGAGAGAGTTAAAAATCTTGAATATAGTCCCCCATTCATTTGATCCCGTTATTTCAGGTAGAGTGAGGATATTCTCCTTGTTTTGGTAAACCCTTAAATTGTGTACAAAACACTGTAAGGAACCCTTTTGTGTACATAACAATACAAACTAAAGCAGCCTATATGTCATCCCTATAAACGATAACTCATAAATCGGCACTTTGTTGGTCGTTTTTTGCACTTGAGTTACCTGTCCTTAAAACACAACATCGTACAAATCAATTATTAATGATTAATTTTTTCAAAGATTTAATTAAAGGTATGTATATGTTATAATCTTTTCTGAGAATTCCACATAGCTGTAAATCTATCTATCAAATGTTTTTAATATATTCGATCAGTGCATATTATCTATTCAAGATATATTACTAAAGTCAGGTACTCTTCACACAATTGCTCCGAAGAAAATAGTTCCATTCATGATCAGTAGATACAACATTACAACAAATGTTAAGAATAATGATGTATATTTAATTCGTTAAAGAAAACAAAATTAACGTAAAATGATTTTAAGAAAATCACTTTTCCCCAGAAAAGGAAATAAAAAGTTTTCATATTCCTACGCTCGCTGCCTCCTCAGTCTTTTTCACGAAAATATATAGGTCATCCTTCGATTGATAGTGATAAATCTTTTCACCAATTATATACCTGTCATGATTATTGTTTGTTAATTGCCCTATATTTTCTTTTGAGTGAGAATGTTAATCATTAACTGTGTGTGTGTTTTTTTTCTCTCTTTTTTTAAATAACGGAATGGATATTATGGTTAAACACCTGCAATCGTAACTTCTCGGCAAAGCAACGTGATTTGCCGAGCTCGTCGGAAAGGATCTTCGCACGTGTGTAAACCTAGTCTATTTGGTCTTGCAAGCACAGCTATGTGCATCGTTCGCTAGCGACGCTTAGATCATGTAGAATGGGTATCAGTATTTGCTACGGACATGAGGAAGAACTATACACCAGTTTCATAACAAGTGCAGGTTTTTTACTCAAGCCCTAGGCTAGGCTAGAGGGGCTGAGTTATCTAAAACGATGCTAGGTTATTGATCTACTCAGTTTATAAACACGAAAATATACTATTTTTGTAAATAAAAACATTTCTAGAAACAAAAATGTAGTTTATCTTCAAAACGTCTCTATATTCAAAGTCTATATAAAGTGTTAAATGTCGGATTTTATTCTATGACGAAGGAATGTTCAGTGACGCTCCACAGCCGCAACCGATCTCGCGCTTTACTTTGCGTTTAACAACGGCCGTCAATGCATCTCTAGACGAGTCCATTGATAACTCTTGTTGACCCATCTTTAACATCTGCCTATACTTTGAGTTATAGTACTTTAATAGCACAAAATTAAAAAATAAATTAAAATCTATCCTTGATAGATCTATAGTTTTGCTATTTAAAAAATTGGGCTATCTTTGATCTTTGCTTGGACTTGTTTCGAATTTTTACAGAAGATTCTATCATTGGAAAGTTAGATGGTACACATGTAGCACAGGCCCATAGTACGCGGGGTTTTTTTTCGGAGCCCCCCCCCCCTTTCACTTTGAAAACGTTGCTACAGGCCTGTAACATGCTATTTAGATTAAAATATTCCTGAAAATGAATGAGCTGTTAAATACATCTTTAAAATTATACGGTTAATTATATTTAGTTTATGTTCTATGGGAAATTAAAACTATTTTTTAGGCATCTGCAACGTTGTGATAATAAGTCACTACACGCATGTAACGTTATATATGTACATGCAGTTTCCTTAGTACATGCATATTTTAATCAACAAAAGATGTTGAAACTCAGTAGCCTAAATATTATGTCATTTTAGGATATTTATGGCCATTGTATAGTTGACTTTCTACAGCTTGAGTATCTCTGACGTTTTAATTAGAAATCATCTGAGCATAATGAAAATTCGAATAAATTAAAAGTCGAATATCTTGGATATGGGGTAACCCATATCTGTTCTTGTTTACCATACGCGCAACTTGAAAAATTAGTTGAAAGGCCTATAAGAAGGTATCCGTACGTAACATAATACAAAAGGCCGGGTTACCCATCCGTAAGGTGTAATAGTCACGTGACTCAGAAAGGGATTACCCATCCATAAGGTGTAATAGTCACATGACTCAGAAAGGGCTTGTTCATCGGTAAATTGTAGGAATTACAGAAAGTTACCAATAAGTAAATTGTATTGACTAATAAAGAAAAAAGTTTTCCATCAGTAAAACTTAAACAGTGATACATAACGAAATGGAGAACCATAGTAAAATATCAGTTTCGTGTAGTATATCTTGTATTGCAAATGTAATTTTTATGAGGCGCCTTGTTAGTATTTACTGCCAAAAAGTGATATCACTTAATCGAATAGGTGATATCACTAAATGGCAATAAATACCAAAACGGCATCTCATAAATTTTCCAAGATTTAAGTAATTAAAATTTTGAAATGAAGTTTACGTAAAGGTCTAATGTTCTAAACAGGACAATAATCCATAAAGAATTTTTGTATGCGATCCTTTGCACATTTTCATTGATCTATCAAAGATTACGTCGAGCGCATGGCATTTTAAATAATATTTCGAATAAATATTTCAGTTTCTGCTGTTTGTCGTTATTTAAATTAACGTAATGTTAATCTTGTGCCTTCTATTTTTGGAGATTACTCCTGCCTGCCTCTGAACTTTGCATTTCGAAACAAAACTCTGTCAACTATTGTAAAATGTCAAGAGTATTAGAATTCATGAATGATATGTGAACATTCCAACGCATTGTTCATGATTCAGTAACATTTCACGAAACATGATTATTTGAGAAAAAAAAATGTCTTACGGAAGCGATTATTTCTTTCACGGTTTTAAATGATAAAAATTTTTATCAACAGTATAGCGTTTATGTGAATTTCCGAGATATTATCTTATTTAATGTATATGACGTTTACCCACGTGTATTTGATGCCGATACGCTATATGCACACCTATTGTAATATACAGGTCAAGTATACCTAATTGTCTTATCACTGGGAATTCCACCTGTGTTATAGAGAGTACGTGCATACTGCATGTCCTGCTGAATCAGGCTGTTTGAGTCAGTAACCATAGATGCCTTAATTAGTTACTAATAAAGAAACCCTCAGGCCAAAATAAAAAATATCTTTGTTTCCCCTAACGCGACCGACCCAATTAAAACGCGCCGACTGGAAAGTTTTTTTTTCATAAGATTATTCAAATATTTTTTTTTTATTATTATTTATCAACTTCTACAAAATAAAATTCCATCAAATCTGTTATTTATCAGAACGACTGAATTTGTTCTGTGATTTTCAATCGTTTATTGGATACAAAATAGCGCCTACAACATGTGGTCACAGAGGGTTAGTTTGTGTTTTAAAGAAAGGCAACATATCAACCTAAAAGTAAGACGACGTATCAACCTTATGCCTTTAGCATATTAGAGTCCTGCACTCTTGAAATACTTTGTTTATAAAATATAATATCCAATGACTAATTGAAAGTGTTTGGGTTGTATTTAAAAGCCTGTCTTAAAATTAAGGTAAGTAGAGAGCATGCTTAGGCCCACATGTCCTCCTCATGATACCCCTCATGAGCAGGCAAGGGGCCCACCTTGTGAAAACACCAATCAATTTCATTTCATTTTATTTGAGTTTTGATCTTATACCCAGTTCATCAATATTCCAATGTTTACTATATGGGACCATAGGAGTTGTAAATAAGTCTGCATATTTCATCCTAATGAATAAAATTCAAATGTCCTTTTTTCATGCCTTTTAATCATGGGTTAAACTTCGTAAGTTTGAAATTGTGTATGACATGTTATCATTTTTAGATATTGTTTGCCTCAATTAAATATTGTTAACATGCTTTTCCAAATAGATTTGAAATTATGATACAAGCTTCCTGAGACGTCCGTGTATTTTTCTTTAATAAGGCCCTGGAATATTGGTTGTTTCTTTGATTTGAATCCCTTTGGTAATTGTTGGGACAACATTTATCTAAACATTTGTCTGGTGAAGGACTCCAAATTTAGACGTGTACGCGGCACTTTAGGACATGAGCAGTGAGGACTTTTTTTGTGCCAGTATCTACTGTGTAACTGGACCTAAGTTTTTACTGTGCCATTCGAAGAACCGGTCTCAACGTTCCGCATTTTGGATTTGAACCCGCAACTTAGAAATAGCTCCTTACTTCGATACTCTAAAACGAAATGCTCTACAGGCACTGCACAATTCGGAGCCCTTGAAAAATTACAAAGTACAAAGCAATGGAAGTGATAGTAGGTATAAATATATACTCTGGTGTCCAGTCTTTGCGTACCCGAGAATCTTTTAAACAGATGTATTCCGGCGATTTCAACAAATTTACTCTGGTCTGAGATATTTCAATTGAATAATAGTTGTGAATTAATTTACCTTAAATGTTGAGTTTAAACTGCATTTGTATAGTATTCTAGCTGTTTACAAATCACTTTCTTTTGTACTTAACTTATTTATAAAGATTCCATTCTATTAAATTTTAAGAATGTATTTTCAAAGCTGCTGTCAAAAAAATTATTTGCCTACCTACCTACCCATCTTGAGATTTTAGGGTTGGGTTAGGGGAAACAAAGATATTTTTAATGATGGCCTCACATCGAAAATGAAAATTATCATTAAAAAGGCGCCAAAATGTTATTTGGACGGTTTTACTAAAAAGCCAAATTTCGGGGAGGGGGTGCTTAATTTTCATTTTTTGTTTTTTTTTTCTTTCTTTTTTTTTTCTTTTTTAATTAATGTTTACAAAGTATATAAAATAGGTTGGTATCAAGATATGATGAATGGAATAAATCTGAGGTGAAACAATTCAATTTTCTAATTTCAATAATGTTAATTAAGACAACGATTTCTAATTTGCCTCTTCTCAAACTGGTTTGGATTGGCATTTTTATATGCATTCCGATGTTGTCTAAAGCGTCCAACACTATCCATCCTTGAACTGAGAGAAGGAATAAAAAAAAACACTTAAGTCCTCACGCAGTGTCAGTGTTGATGATTTTTTTTTATGCTGATGCATTGTTCAATTAGCATCCTGCTATGTGTTAAATATGGGTCAGACACAAATGTACTTTTGTTGCATAACGTTTTTTTCTCTGTCCCTTTATTAGACCCTATACGCGAACTTGACCCATTTATTTCCCGGTTTCTTGTCGCGAGTTGCCTACCCAACAAATTTATTGCCGACAAAAAACATAATTTCTTTGATTAAAACTTTTATATAAATGCATTATGTTATTTTTCATGATGATCTATGACTTCGAGTCCATGGTTCCACTTAATAAATATGTAAACAAATTATTGGGGATTTCCACTGAAGGGAAATTCTTTCTGGGACTTTACCTCGGTGTAAATATAGATAATATGGATATCGGATACATAACCACAAACAAAACATGTAAGTGTCTGCATAGATTCATTTGTTTTTGCAAACTGACAATGCAGTAGCCGGCATGTTTACACGTAATAGGATGATAAAATTTTTAAATTATTGCTTAAGAAACGCTGCATGTTTTGTGAACTCAGTTAAAACCTCTATAGTAGGTCGTAGCTGGCGAAGTCTAATCTTCCTGGCTGCCCGATTATTATGTTAATTAACCAAAACCCACCAAATCTAATTTAACTAGGATTTCTGTTTCAGTAAAATTAACTTTAATGAGCAATGCAATAATTAATATAAAAGAATACACATGATTTTTGCCATGTTAGTGTTACTTTTTTCTTGTAGTTTCATGTATATCACAATCAAACAAAAATAAAGTTCTATATTTAATAGAGACTGCCGTATGTACCTCAGAACAGAGGAAAATGCAATAAAGATGCTTTAAAATTTTAATTATTGTGCATTTACAAAGATATATTATCTATATGCTATTTTAATCTGCAAGTAAATTTTTAAAAAAAATCATTGAACAAATTTCTCATTTGTTTGTTTGATTATTCATAACATGTACATTCCTTTTTGAAATTTTGAATGAACATCTTAATATCAAATTTAGTAAATTTGATTTGTGTCTTTATTACTTCCTGAGTGAAGATCAAGCATATGTAATAACTCAATTACATTTCTTTCGCAATTAGAAATGTCCTAATTATACAACTGTTACACGTTAATAATGCAATCTGTTATGTACGAGAGAATAATTTTGCTCGATTCTCTTCAATTTTTGTGTGAAAAGTGCAGAATTTACACTTTTTGATGGAAAATTAATTTGTTAAAGAAACGCACATATTCGATAGGTTATGAACTCTCTTTTTGATTGCAGGGAAGTAAATTATCATAAAAATGTTAAAAGTACCTCATTATAAGTGTTAAAACACAGGTCCTATCCCTTATTAGTTTAAGATATAAATATATATATATATATGTACAACGTATATAGGTATAATCTAAATAATGCAATGATAAACAAAGGACCGAACACATTTTACTTCTGATAAGCAAGAAAATGTATGGTAGATCTTTTAGCATCAGACGTGCATTAGTACTATAGTAATTTCTGACCCAGAAAGCGAAATCTATCGCCATGAAATAAAAGAAATTATTACGAATCGTATATATAAAAGATGAAATAAAAATCCGTATGTAAGAAGAAAGAAATGTTTTCAGAAGTTCAGGAATATAAATCTAGTTATAAAATTATTACATTTATTGTAACAAAAAATAAAAGATCGCTATGGAATAACAAAATAAGTGGTCTATAGCTAATACCGCCTTTTTTCGTCTTTTAAGGAGACAATGTGGACATTTATCATTGCGAAATCGGTCTTCTCACGCGTTACTTATTTATAAACGTGAACTGATTCAGGTGTATTTCGTTTATGATATGAATATTTTGATAAATCTACCTGTGTCAATTCGATCACAAATTATTATCTTCTATGAACGTTTATGTTTCTACTTCAGTTTGCGGTGTTTCTTTATTCTTGGTAACCCTAACCCTACAAGCCTTCTGAGAGTTTTGCAGATGCGATAATGGGTCCCTGTAATTTCGTAAAAAATCATGGAAACGGAACTAATTAAGAGTTTTTGAGCCTCGTTCCTTTGAAAATTAAAAAAAAAATAAGAATCGATATTTTGAGAAAAACCGGCTACTAACTCGCACTGGTTATGGAACCTTTATTGATCTTTGGTTAATGCTTGAATTGACAACAAATTGAGTAATATACTGTAGATTTCAATTTATTTCATCGTACATCTGAAGGCAGCTCAATGTAACTGCATAAAAATACCACATAATACATGTAAAACTCTTTAGTGTGCAATATTTAGAGAGTCCTTAAAGACATAATGAATGTTACTCATGTATTTTGATACAGTAAATTCACAGACCCATGTTCCATAAAATTATGTAAGATTTCATCTATATCTGATATCTTTTTGCAATAAAAATAACGCATGGAACTGTAGCTCACTGGTCGTCGTGAATCCCATTTCTTTCAGACCAGCTACAGACCTGAAGCTACGAAAAATGGTGATATGGGTACTAGTCCAAAAGGATATCGAACAAAATTTAGTAGATATTTTTTGAAAAATAATTTTAAATAATTCAAATTTTAAAAAATGAAAATATCATGATATTTATATCAAAATTATCTAAAATTTAAGACAGCGAAAATTGGATCGCAGAGCACGGTCAAAGTTGAGTAATTCACTAGTAATACTATAGTCAAACCTTTAATAAATGGCGCTTAAACGAAAAAAATTTTAAACGTTCAATTCAATATTATTATATAATTTCAGATTCCAAAATGAAATTTTAAATGCATTACTTCTTTAAAAGAAATCAATTTCTAAAGAAACATAGATTTTAATGAGAAAAAAAGATAACGTCGTTCGTTCGAAGTACGTCAAGGAGCAGCGAGAAGCGACATGTCTTGCACTCGGGATGGCTCTAAAGCAAAATCTGAAAATACTGGACGAACCAGCATTTGTATATACATGTAAATGGAAAAGACAGTTTTTGAGTTGTAGAGACTTTGAGCTGATGGACATGATGGACTGTCTGCGAAGAAAAACACTTGTAGATTATAGTTTTATTTTTTTATTTTTTATTTTTTTAAAAAAATGGTCAAAAGAGTACCTTCATGGAAATTGATATGTGCTTCACCCTTGCGGAACTCGTGAAAGTAGAATTAAGCGGCAAAGAATTTGAAAACACTGACAACCAACTTGAGCTACTCGAACAACTGTTAGCAAACTAGGTATCAAGTGTTTTGGGAACGTTTTTTGTGAATAGGTAAGGCGCTACAGACCGGATATGAAATGAAAAGGCAGAGTAATTTTGAAAAACTTTCACGGCGTTGTTTTTGACGTTACGATGTTCTTTTTGACGCGCGTTACAATGTTGTTTTTGACGTTACAATGTTGTTTTTGACGTTACAATGTCGTCTCTCCGTGTTAAAAAAATGTTGATTTTAAAATTAAGTAAAATGAGTTCCATTTAAACGATTGAAACTTCACACATCGACAAAATAAATGTTTTTTACATTTGAAAATATGTTGATCTTAATTCATGTAAAAATAATGATGAAGAGGGACATTTGTCTGTGTATTTTTGAACGACCCTGTACAAGTAAGTTTTCATTACCTAACGCTAATGCACCAGGGTCCCATATCGGATTGTTAAGATTGTCTATATTTCATTTTATTATTTAACCTTTTCAGTAAGATAGCACTAGGGACGTGTATATATACGTCTATGCTAGTACTCGGAATACGTTACTTTTTATTAGTCTCCCTATCGTTGGATCCTGCGGGATAATATATAGGTTTCCTCTCTGTTTGTGTGTCTGTCAGTCCCATTGATTGTCAGCCTGTCTGTACTAGTAGGATTTCCGGGATATTTATTTTCTAGAAGCTTGCATGTATTAAAGTGATCATTGGTATGCGAGTCACTGTTTGCAGTTTTGTTCCACTTCGATAATTTTGACGGAATTACAGTCTATAGCGGTGTGGGAATCAGTAATGCTTTTGCAATACTGCTGAAAAAAAAATTACAGAACGTGTACACGAGCTTTAACCCTCACAGTGTCAGAAACAAGATTGCTGTAAGCCATGGATTTTAATTCTCTTTGTGCATACGTGACATCTCGGGCATATGTGCAGTTTTTTCCCTCTGCATTTCATTGTCTGAAACGGCATTTTTCCTTTTAAAACCTTTTTTTTCATTTGTGTATAACGATACTGCTTCGTTGCTATAATTTTTTGCTTCGACAAGTACAAAATGGTACAAATAATTTGTACATGTGATTGTAGATAAAAAATTGAATTTCATATCTGTTAACTATATTACAGTAAATATTTTTAATTGTTATAAGCACATGTATATGATTTTTTAAATATCGTAATTTACCATAACTGCATGAATGAGATGCGCTGTATTATTTCTCGAAGAAGAAATTACGTATGAATTTTACTTCTCATTTGAAAAGACATTTTCCTATAAAATGCTCCAGAGGTTTTTTTCAGTATAATTACGTTTAAGTGATTTTTGGCCTATAGGTTGTATATCTATGTTTTACATCATGCAATCATTAATTTGAAAATTCAGGATCGTGGGCAAGCTTGAATTTTTGGTAGTGTTCCCCAAACTGAAAACGTTTGGTTGCGCCCCCCCTCCCCCCTCCAACGGGCTTCCTACGGGCCTGTCATCGTACGAAGATGTATTTCTACATGATCAAGAGTATCAGTTGTCGACTTTGTAATTTTATCGACCTTTAGCTGTCATTACTATTTAGAGGTCATTAGAACAAACTTTGTCTAATTGTGTACTGGATTATCTGTCGCTTCCATTCTAGTACAATACACAGTGTGAACAGTTATTTTTGGAATTTAACTTCACAAAAATGTAGGTACGCGCTTTAGCTTCTGAGTAACAATTTAAATCAAAAGAGTAATTGTATGACTTTTTCGGCAAAAACAAATTTTTTGTTTATGTTCTTGTATATCTGAACTGAGGCACCCTTAATTATTTTTATCGTAATTATGTTTCCCAAACAAAGTGGAACATATTGTGTTTACTTTCTTTTTTCTAAATTTCTTCTCTGGTACTTTTTTGTCCGCGAGTGTTCTCGGAAACTACTCATCCGATCGAGTTGAAACCTTTTTAGGGTTAACATGCATTTTGTGTAGAAACCCAAAATGTATTAAATTTTACTTTTCAGTTATTTATAGGATTAAACATTTAATCAGACAAACTTGCTGGCGAATGTAATTCGGCAGTAGAGGGAGAGCTCGGTGCTTTAATTATATAGTGCCATGTAAGGGTATCATTTTATGAGGGAAGGAAAAAGCATATATTTACATTCTAACACTATGCTATTTAGTTTTATTCACACCCACACCCACCCTCACACACCCACACCCACACTATATATATATATATATATATATATATATATATATATATATATATATATATATATATATATATATATATATATATATATATATATATATATATATATATAATGAAGTTTACCCGTATCTTACGAATTCATTTTTTAATTTAATTTCTCTAAAAGCGATTAATGTTATTAACGTCTCCGAAGCAAGCCATTTAGTACATGTATGTATAATCAGTTACAGACGCGATATCTCGTAAAATACTGTATGAGTAAATCTATGGATGAAGCGTTTTAAATCAAGTTAAAGTCCTTATTTTAATTCGACTTAGACTATTGGTAAAACATATAAAAATCATATCAAAAATACTTATTAACAATTAAAGTCATATATGGCGTATTTTTTTAAGTTCAGACAAACTAAAATAAAAAAAGATCTTTCTATTTGTTTTATTACTTTATATAAAGATAGCACTTTCCTGTAAATTACATAATTTAAATGAATCACGTTTCAAAGATATTAGAAATTTAAAACAATAACCGATTTTATTTATCGAATCCGCATTTAATTAACAGACACAGTTTTAAAAAATTTAATTGAACTATGGAAACATGAGGTTATTCAAGTTCAAAATCGGTGGAAACTTTAATTTAAACGTAAATAACATAAATCGTGTTTATTTATAAATACACTCAAACTCGTATTTTTATTTATTTATTTAGATCAGATACGCCATATATAGCTTTAATAAAAAGAACGTGTAACGAAAAAAAATCATGGCAAATTGTTATTACTAACTGGTAACACATGTAGTGATTTGTGCAAGCTGATTCCTGTGAAGAAACGAATCATAGCCGTAAGAAAAGAGCTTTTCGTAAACCTCTCTATCGGGCACGGAATGCGAAAAATCAGAAACACCTCCGCCATTTAGACGTACGTAAACATTTTTAGAAAATTCTTCAATTTTCTTTGAATTAAAAGTAACCTTTTTCTCTGAGGACAAGAAAAGACGTCTGATTGGTGATACTCATTCGTCTCATTACGTGGGCCATTATATAGGTCATGCAGTCACTCAGTACTACTGGTAAGACCAGTAATTTTTACTACAGGGGATGTGGGGGTGTTTAAATATTTATTTCTATGCTACTAATCTTTCGAAGAATTTAGAAAAAATGTGTATTTGAGTGCTAGGTGTGGTTATTACAAATATTCCTACCTTTTCCAATATGTGACTCACCAACTACGTTCATCTCTATCAATGATTTGTTTACATATGCTGTCTAATGTTGCTTATGTAATTTAACTCCGTTGCGCATCAATAATCTTGAGCGATACATTTATCATGAATGAACGAGTAGCAATTTCACATTCTGAACAAATTTTAGGATTTAATATTTTTAACCAGGATTTTGTTTAACTGCTCAACAGGTATATTGAAAACATACATTGATATAATACTGTACCTGTGTACAGAAATGCATTAAATACTATATATACACTTTAAAGTTTTGATAAGTTTTAGTTCAATATGTTATTGTTTAAAAATTCTAAAAAAAATGAGTTTTTAATTGAATACTTTTAATTTTATACCTTGAAACATTCAAATATAACTTCCTCCTTCAAACATTTGAATTAAAGACATGAATGAGTATAAATTATCAATGAAAATTCCATAAAATGTAGGTCAGCATTTACTGAGAAATGAATGCTCCACATAAAGCCGATCATTTATCATTGGTAGATTAAAAATAGCTCACAAAAAATGGGAATTGGGACATAATATAGTAAAGTGACAAGTTACACATGCTATACATTTTATGATTTCTGAAAAACATAAATACATATATAAATATATGTGTAGACTTCTTTCATTTCACTTCCTACTTACATTTAGCAGGATGTAAATTTGTTTTATTTACTATGGATACAATTAAGTTTTATCAGGTACAGAAGGGTATAAACTTTGGGATGTGTTTGACAATAATCAGTCCCAATATAATACTAATATAAATGTATCAAAAAAGAAACTTTTTTATTTGTTATTGAGTTCTATGTTTCGAAACATTGCTATCTTGTACACATAACTAAATATACAATTATGTTAGCCATTTCATTTTGATCTGAATTACTTTTTAAGTCACACTAAATAGACTCTTTTTTCATAAAGACAAAAGGATTACTATATCTGTAGATGGAGCATACATTTGTACACCAGAATAAATTTATTTATTTCTTTTGGGGTGCGGGGAATTAGAATAGATCTTTGTTTGGTGGGGAGCCGTAGAATGGATTTTTCTTTGGTGAGGTGCCCTGGAATGGATTTTTGTTTGGTGGGATGCCCTGGAATAGATTTTTGTTTGGTGGGATGCCTTGGAAAAGGTTCTTGTGATCTAGATGTAATAAGCTGACCAGTATTTTTGGAATTCTACCAGTAGATTGAACAGAGTTCCTTATTAAGGATATAAAAACATCTTTACAAAATTATTTAGAATACAGAAACCTAGGTGTTTTATAAGGTTTAAAAATCTCCAGCAACACTAGCAATGATGAGAGTTTCATAGCTGTTACTTTTTCCTGCTTCATTTAATTTTCTTGTTCCTGATTTGATGTATATTTATTTGTATTATTATTATTATTATTTTTTGGAATTCAGGTCTTCAGAGGTCTTTGTCTTAGAATACCACATCTTTAATTCTGCAGTGGAACCGCCATTAAATTATCACTATAACATTAAGAGGTAAGACTCACATGTAAGGTATCAGTGAAAGAAAACAGTACTCACATTTCATTCAGTGGTGAACCTGGGTATCAAAAGTTCCAAGTTTCAAGACACTGAAATTATGTAGTTCCATGTTTTGATTAAGAACATTAGTATGATGTGCTAACTGAGGGAAAATGCACAGTGATATTAGCTTTTTTTTTCGTTAGTGTTCACTCTGGAGAAGATTTTAGGAAATCTTGTATTGAAGGAAGTTGTTAAATATAACTAGAATCCAAGTAAGATAAGTCTAAAGAAAGTTTGATTTGTAATTGTACATGTACTTGTATAACCCTTTGTTGTTACTGTGTTGATGTTATCTATAAACTAAATATTATCATTGATTATTGTCAGTTATTAGATATATTAGATAGAGATTATTATTAGATTCAATTCTATAGTAGCATTGTGTCTACACCAATTTAATGTTTGAACTTGTACATTGTACAAATGGTGTTAACAAATTATATCTGCTTGTATATTCTCCTGATTTAATATCCATTGTATTCCAGCAAAGAGGATATAGTATTACATGTGTCCTGTTCTACCATTCTAGTTACATCACACTATATTATCAACTGTCTTTTCTTCAATTCATGTGATATTGCAAGAGTAGTTATGGTTTGTTCCATTTCTTCACAGTTCTTAGACCCAAACTGGACAATTAAAAAAAAAAAACAAGTCTGTCAATTTTAATTTTTGTAGCAATGCAGTCATTCATGAAAAGTAAGTAAAACCTTTTCACATGGAGCTTAATGTAGAGAAATATGTATAATCAGAGTTTGATACTGATATTACCCAGAAAGGTGTACATTCTGATTGACTAGAAGTGCCTTTGTTATAGCTAAATAGGGAAACTAGACATGCCTTTGTTATTACTGAATACGGAGACTAGATGTGCCTTTGTTATTACTGAACAGGGAGACTAGATGTGCCTTTGTTATAACTGAATAGGGAGTCTAGATGTGTCTTTGTTATTACTGAATATGGAGACTAGACATGCCTTTGTTATAACTGAATAGGGAGTCTAGACATGACTTTGTTATTACTGAATATGGAGACTAGACATGCCTTTGTTATAACTGAATAGGGAGTCTAGACATGACTTTGTTATTACTGAATATGGAGACTAGATATGCCTTTGTTCTTACTGAATATGGAGACTAGACATGCCTTTGTTCTTACTGAATAGGGAGACTAGACATGTCTTTGTTATAACTGAATATGGAGCTAGACATGCCTTTGCTATTACTGAATATGGGGACTAGACATCCCTTTGTTATAACTGAATATGGAGACTAAACGTGCCTTTGTTATTACTGAATAGGGAGAATAGACATGCCTTTGTTATTACTGAATAGGTAGACTAGATGTGTCTTTCTTATAACTGAATAGGTAGACTAGATATGTCTTTGTTATAACTGAATAGGTAGACTAGACATGCCTTTGTTATTACTGAACAGGGAGACTAGACATGCCTTTGTTGTTACTGAACAGGGAGACTAGATATGCCTTAGTTATTACTATATAGGGAGACTAGATATGCCTTAGTTATTACTGAATAGGTAGACTAGATATGCCTTAGTTATTACTGAATATGTAGACTAGACATGCCTTTGTTATTACTGAATAGGGAGACTAGATGTGTCTTTGTTATTACTGAATAGGGAGACTATGTGTGCCTTTGTTATCACTAATTATTATGCTTCCTGTCAGTTTGTCTCTATATAGTCAATGCCCAACTATTTTCGCATAGTGTTCTAAGGATTTATATAGCGTAAGCATACTATGCCGAAATAGTGCATGGCTTGTTTTTCTGAAGAAAATCTGACAGCGCCCACACCTTGGGTCGAACTCGCGACCCCGAGATTGACATTCTGACGCGCTGTCGATTACGCCACAGACGCCATTATCTAAAGCAACGTATTATAATATACATAAACTTAGTTTCAAATATTTTACAGTTAAAGAAAAAAAAATAAACAAAATAATTTTTCTAAAATAGTATCTTGCAATTTTTTCCCCTTCACTCAACTAAAATTCTCTGAAACTATCTGTAAATATATCTAATGCATGGAACATTCAAAATTAAAGAAAAAAGATTATGACATACATGTAGTACAACATGACGTCATAATAGGGGTGTACTAACATGAATGGAAGAGGTGATGAAACATTGGAAATGGAGAAAATATTGTAGTTTTTATACAACACTCAGCATAATAATAACAATAGTGTTGTACTTTGCATTCACTATGCCTAAGTAGTAATCAGGGTTTGACACATAGTGCACTCGCCTCCGAGTGTCAAACCCTGACTACTATTTAGGCATACTACATGCAAAACACAACACTATTATATAAATAGGGAGACTAGAAGTGCCTTTGTTATTACTGAATGGGGAGACTAGACATGTCTTTGTTCTTTCTGATTCTGTCACTAGAAGTGCCTTTGTTTTTACTGAATAGGGAGACTAGACATGTCTTTGTTCTTTCTGATTCTGTCACTAGAAGTGCCTTTGTTTTTACTGAATAGGGAGACTAGACATGTCTTTGTTCTTTCTGATTCTGTCACTAGAAGTGCCTTTGTTTTTACTGAATAGGGAGACTAGACATGTCTTTGTTCTTTCTGATTCTGTCACTAGAAGTGCCTTTGTTATTACTGAATAGGGAGACTAGACATGTCTTTGTTCTTTCCGATTCTGTCACTAGAAGTGCCTTTGTTTTTACTGAATAGGGAGACTAGACATGTCTTTGTTCTTTCCGATTCTGTCACTAGAAGTGCCTTTGTTTTTACTGAATAGGGAGACTAGACATGTCTTTGTTCTTTCCGATTCTGTCACTAGAAGTGCCTTTGTTTTTACTGAATAGGGAGACTAGACATGTCTTTGTTCTTTCCGATTCTGTCACTAGAAGTGTCTTTGTTTTTACTGAATAGGGAGACTAGACATGTCTTTGTTCTTTCCGATTCTGTCACTAGAAGTGCCTTTGTTTTTACTGAATAGGGAGACTAGACATGTCTTTGTTCTTTCCAATTCTGTCACTAGAAGTGTCTTTGTTTTTACTGAATAGGGAGACTAGACATGTCTTTGTTCTTTCTGATTCTGTCACTAGAAGTGCCTTTGTTTTTACTGAATAGGGAGACTAGACATGTCTTTGTTCTTTCCGATTCTGTCACTAGAAGTGCCTTTGTTTTTACTGAATAGGGAGACTAGACATGTCTTTGTTCTTTCCGATTCTGTCACTAGAAGTTTCTTTGTTTTTACTGAACAGAGATATTCAAATGATAAACAAGTTAATGTATGTAGGAAATTTTATCTCATCAGTGCTGTATGGGGAAAAAATTGTTAATTCGTGTAATAAAAGAAATAATAATAATTGCATGACATAGTAGGAAAGGGTCACAGATATCCCATGTGAAGAGGTTATATGAATTTTACAAAGTATGTGTATATTGGCTTGTTGCACTCAGATAACTCTTCCTAGCCATGCTTTATAATCGGAGTCCATGATTGGTGCCCTGAAGAGTTGTCTTTGAGGAAAGAGCAATAACTCTTCCTTGTATTCAGACTTTGTAGCTGTGAAGTGTTGAAAAACAATATGATGACATTCTGTGAACAAATTATGTTTACGAAATTTAATTAGCTGGGTATATATTTGAGAAATGTGTTTTTTAAAGCTCTGAGAATTCAAAGCGAAAGAGATTAATCTGACCTTAGATTCTAAAACTTCCCTGAGGGATAAAGGATGTTATAAAGCTAGTATTTTATACCTTCATAGATTAAAAACTTATTGGTATGAGGTAGTGTTAGTAATTTATTTTTACATACACAGTAAAATTTTTCTTTTCATATTCTGAATTAACCATCTATATTTGCATACATCCTTAAGCAATTTAAATTAGATCTTGTCTGGGAATCCCCTGAATAATTCTTGTATATTTTATATAAATATATACATGTACAAGAATATTGAACACGTACAAGATTTGACAGAGGAAGGAATTTTAATTTAGATCCTGAAATCATACAAAGTAATGTAGTAAAAGTTTGGCTCTGCATTCAACATACTCCATAATTTCAAATGCATGGAAATAGACATGCAAGCATGTTAATATTTATTTTAATTAGGTCAAATAATCGGAATTTAGATAAGTTTTTACCATCTGAAATCTCTAAAGAATTCAATATTTATAAATTTCTTGTACATTTGGAAGCAACGTCCTTGTATTGATGTAATTTGGAAGTTTGTAAAAATGACAGGATTGTGACTTAGGGTTGTTATTTCCTTTCAGTGTGACTTTTTTTTTTTTTACGGTTATATAAGATTTTAAATAGTGATAACTTTTAATAAGGTCATTCCTTTTTGTTCTCTCTTCCTACGCAGTTTGAAAATGGATTTTCTAAAATGACAATATGAGTAGAATTCAACACACCCTGAGTTTGATGATTTATGATTCAAGATTTATGTTAGTAGACATGCCTTTCATAAGTTTTATCTTGTTGAACTAGAAGCACAAATCAGATGCTTATTAAAATAATGACTTTATACAAAAATCTTTTATTGAATCTTTGGATGAAAACAAAGGCAAAATTATTTTTATCAAACATCCTGATGTTTGAATAATAATAATGTATATATATTGATAATGATGTTTGCAATTGAATCAAGCCTTTGTCCTTTGGTTTAGTCAGGCAAGGGTCTAATTATTTGAAATGAAAAGTGACCTTTACAAGGAATTACAATATTTAGCAAGTCACTTGCATGCATGTGTTGTGGATTTCACAATGCCCAGAAAACTTTAGTGAGTAAAAATACAACAGAATAAAATGCTCAGAAAACTACTTCACTGGGTCCTGTGGTTCTGTAGTACCCCAAAAAATTTTAAAAAATGACTTTTCTTTTAATTTAGAAACTTGATCAGAACAAGAGTTACCCCTCCTAGCAAAGTTGTTATACATAACATGTTCACCCAAATAATCACTATAATAATAACATTTAGCAAATTTGTAAGGGGGGGGGGGGGGGGGGGGGTATTAGTCTTTTTATGGTTATTGAATATCTGTACGGTATGTTTTTATATTCAGATTTCTTGAATTTTACAAGTAAAAATATTTCATCCTGCAAATGACTAAATTTTAGATAAGCTTTTCTGATTGAACAATATACGTGATAGTTTAAAATTTTTACAGGACATATGGGCCGGATAAAAATATATAATTTACCAGAACAATCATTTACTAACCAGACCAACTTTTTTTTTCCTTTAAATTCATGCATTATTAAGATACAGAGGTTAATTATAAAAGGGGTGGTGGTGGGGAGTTAATTCTCACTGTTAAATTGAACCTTAAGTAAATCCAGAGATAATAAAAAATGATTTTATTGAAATGAACAAGCTTAATATTAATAATTTTCCTTTTTAAAGGGTAGTATAATACAGTTGCATAAAATTTTCTCTTTTTCTGGTTATTTGACACAAACAAACGATCATGACAGGATTCTAATGGATTAAAAGTAATCATGTATTACTACTAAATGGATCAAATAAAGGATATGTGTGGACAACAAGACCATATGTACATGTAAATTCAGATTTTTAGGCCTTATTTTTTCATTGGACAATCTCTCCTGAATCCTGATTTTTTTTACTGACCTGAACCAAATTTTACCAGTGAAAACCGACAGTCTGGTGACTTTCGCATAGACTGATTGAAATTTATCCATTGTCTGTTGTTGTTATCATAAACTCCTCTCCAGGACCGCTTGACAAATTTCAACCAAACTTGGCACATTCTTTGTTGAAGGGGATTGAAGTTTGTTAAAATAAAGGGCCATGAGTGACCTCTTAAAAGGGAAGATCCTCAGGTACCAAACTTGGCACATTCTTTGTTGAAGGGGATTCAAGTTTGTTAAAATAAAGGGCCATGAGTGACCTCTTAAAAGGGAAGATCCTCAGGTACTGTAGATTCAGGTTTGTTTAAATCATGGCCCCAAGAATGTGGCCAATGTTATGAAGAAAGCAAGCCAATAAAGGTGACCCATGTGAGCTTTGTGGCCCATGGGCCTCTTTTTTTTTCTTTTTTTTTTAACCAATTCATGAGGTCAAATGAGGGATGCTTATTCTTTTAAAACAATAGATTGTGAATAGGAGCATGATACTTATTATAGTGAATACAGAATGCATGAAAATATCATAGGCAACCAAAAGAAATGAATCAATTCACAAAAACAGCCCCCAGTCACCACCAAATATTATCATATGAGATAGAAACAGGACAGTATATGTCAGAGAATTAAAGCTTTATATCAGGTCAAGGTTATAATAAGGTCAAAGATTGTCACAATTGGGAGTACTGTATTTTAGATACAGATAGACAAATTGATTGCTTATAAATGAAAACAAGTACAAGGTACTACATCGAAATCCCCTGAGAGAGTCAGATTCAAACTTAATAAGATTTCATTTCACAGAGAATTTAATTCATGAACACCTATAGCACTATTGTTCAACACATTCAGGTTATGTGGCTAACATTTTTAAATCTAGTATGGAATACATAATAATATGGTGATCAAGGTGTAATGTGTTACAGCAGGCCAGTCACATAAATCTTATAGTATCTTTATTGACTATTTCTGTAAGAGGTAGACTAGACATGTATCATTTTAGGTCATTGAGAAGTATATAAAAATCTATCACTGTATCTATTCCTTTCTGCAGACAACAAAAACAAAGCACAATCATTCATCAACATGATGAAAATGATGAAGTTTTCCTATAAAAAGTAGAATAGCCCAAGATATTTTTTATTGTCTTGTTGATCATGATGATAAATATGAAAGTATTAAGAGAAAAATGATATATCTAGACTTAACAAAATGAACTAGATGATCAAGAGGAAGGTTGGTGCTTAGTCATTGGTGTGTAGGAGGAACTTCAAACAGTGAAATATAGACGGCTTCTGATGTCAAGTAAATCCAGAGGTGTTTAGTACTTAACAAAGTTGGCTCAGTCAGGTTCACAATTGGTTCACTGAATCAAGAAATTCTAAGCTACATCATTTACAATTCATATAATTCAACCTTGTCAGAGTTGTTTGATGTCATGTGTATGTTTGTTTGTCTGTTTGCCCATATATATATATATGGTGTTAAATACTTAAATTTCATATGAAATAACTGATTTTATAATTTAATGGCTTTTCTTAGCAATATTTTTTATTTTTCTTTTGTAGATTTTTCCAATTTATTGCCAGTGAAAGATGGACTGAAGTTGTAGAATGGTAATTGATAATTAGCTTTTCTTCTTACTTAATCACAGTCTAGGGGATATATATCTCCATATGATTTGTAATCTAATCCAACCTTTTTATGATCAAAGTGATAATTTTTTAATAACCTGTAAATTTTCTTAGTGGGAAGATGTTGGTTTTCAAGTGAAATTAATCTGTTATATAACTTAACTCATAAGATTAAGAGCACAGGTAGGAGAAATGGACGCTGTAAAAACCTTGAATTCTGTTTCCTGGTGTAATTTTAAACTTATAAATGTCCTTCAGGTATTTATAAACAATCTCTCTTGTTGATTTCACAGGTATTTATAAGATCTCTCTCTTTGGAGGGATTTTCATGTGTATAAGATACAAAACTTTCTTTTGCTAATTCAATATGAAATTTTTACCTGCAAAATTTTAGAAGAAAATTAATAAATATGAAAAAAATAAAATAAGAACTTGATTAAAGAATGTTCTCCTACTTGCAACTTTAACATTCAAAATGAGAGAAAATTAAAGGTGACAGTTCTATTTAATATAGGCTGCTGATGATCAGGCCGTACTAGAGAATGGAGGAGGACATAGCTATAATAGGACACAATGAGGAGGAATCTACTACAGAGAGTACGACAACAGGGACGGGGAGCCACTTTAACAATCTTCAGTTGAGTTTTACCAGTCACGAAAAAGATGGGTCCCTCCACGCATTACAGACAGCGTATAGTGAAGTGAAGAAACGCCTGCAGGAACAGGTAAACAAAAATGCCATACTACAGACCTCAATCCGTGAAATGGAGATGCAGCGCATTTCTAGCGGACGTCCAAACTCGGGAGTATTTGGTGCGGCAGGCCCGCCGTGTGAACCAGAGCAGGACCTTCAGGCACAGTATCGAGCTGAATTTGGATTCGCACAAAGTTTAGAACGACAGGTTATTCGGGCCAAAAGTACTTTATCAAAACTTGAAAGTGAAAATAAACATCTGAATAAGAAATTGACTCAGATTGAAGAGGAATTAAAACAATTTAGAGCTAGAGAAATTGAAAAAACAAAAGAAATTGAGAGACTAAGAGAAGAATTGCACAGTCAATCATCAGAAAACTTAGCATTAAAACAAGAGGTGGAAAGATTACAATCACTGTTACAAAAGCGTAGTGATGATGTTTTACGTCTTCAGAATTTAGTACAGAATCCTGATCGCAGTATGTTACAAACTCAGTTACAGACTCAATTACAGCAGAGAGATGAGGAGATACAGAGCCTGACCCAGAGGCTTAAGGGACTGGAATCAGGGTTACCCTCCCTAAATTCCATCTCATTCGAGGAGGAAAAGAGGATTCTGGATCAAGTGGAGCGATACAGTAAAACTATCAAAACTCTGAAGGCTCAAGTCCAGGATCAGGGCAAAATGCTGGTCCGACAGCAGGAGGCCATCAGGAAACTTATAGGTGGGTGGATATTGTAAAGTAATAGTCAGTGTGTGTGAGATAAGACCAAGTTTGAATAGTGAAAATTAAGCATCTATGGATGTGACACAAGGCCAGTTATGGAAAGTGTTAAATAAGTGTCAGTGCCTGTCAAACCCAGTTTGGACATTTAATAATATGAATTGACATTACTTAAGGCCAGTGGCCTTTACTAAAGAACTTACAACTAACACAAATTTTTTAACTGTTTCTTAATACCTTACATACTTAATATTTTAGATAAAAATTGCTCTGTAAAGATTTATTTCCAAGGTCTTAAAAATTATAATACATTTTTTTTCAAATTAATGTAAAGAAGACAATAATTCACAAAAACATGTATTGGTTGTAGTCCCAAGTTCTTTTGTAAAATGGGGGCCTGGATTAGATAGCTAAAATTATAATCCATGCATATGAATAACTCAATAGGACCCAGTTTGGATATTGTAAAAAAAAAAAAAATTACAAAAAAAAGGGGGCTTTTTATTAGCTCAACTGGTGAGAGACCAGAAGAGCTTATGCAATAGTAAGGTTACTGTTGTCCATCTGTCTGTCTGTCTGTCTGTCTATGAACGATTTTTCAAAATGCTACACATGTACTACTCCCACAGGTTTGGTCTGATTGCAATGTAACTTGGCACACAAGTAGACTACACTAAGATACATTTACTGTATACTGTTTTTTTATTTTGATGAATGATGTTGCCATGGTTACTGAAAATAGAACTTTCTGTGAAATACTTTCAAAATGCTACTTCTTCTACAATTTTGGACTGATTTCAGTATAACTTGGCACACTACAATGCATAATTCTGTGTATCGGTTTTTGATTTAGATGAGTGCTGTTGCCATGGTTATTAAAAATTTCTGTGAAATGCTACACCTCCTACAGTTTTGGTCTGATTTCAATATAACTTGGTCCACAGGTAGACAACATTAAGATACATCGTTCTTTTTTTGATTTTTGATTTTGATGAACAGTGTTGCCGTGGTTTTTAAAAATAGATATTTCTGTGAAATACTTTAATAAAAATGCTACTCCTCCTACAGTTTTGGTCTGATTTCAATATAACTTGGCCCACAGGTAGACAACAATAAGATACATCGTTCTTTTCTTTTTTGTTGACTTTTGATTTTGATGAACAGTGTTGCCATGGTTTTTAAAAATAGAAATTTCTGTGAAATACTTTAATAAAAATGCTACTCCTCCTACAGTTTTGGTCTGATTTCAATATAACTTGGCCCACAGGTAGACAACATTAAGATACATGGTTCTTTTTTCTTAGCTTTTGATTTTGATGAAAAGTGCTGCCATGGTTTTTAAAAATAGAAATTTCTGTGAAATACTTTCAAAATACAACTCCTCCTACAGTTTGATTTGATGTTAATATAACTAATGGCATGCAAGCGCCAAGTTGACTACACTGAGATGCATTATTGTCTTAATCAGTTTTTTATTTTGAAGAATGGTGTTGCCATGGTTACTAAAAATAGAAATTTCTGTAATATTCCTTCAAAAGGCTAATTTATGTATTTTTATTTATTTTTAATTTTTAAAGTCACCCATAGTAAAATGACATGAAAACTGAATATCTTCCATCTTACAAAAAAGAAAAATCCCACGACATGTACATTTATTTATTATATATCCTGTCTATGTTTAAATACATAGTTTGACTTGCCAGACATGTATTTAAAAATGTTGCATCTCAGTTTATATACACATGTACATGTACTGGTTCACGTAAAAGTATGATTAAGCCAAAAAAAAACTGAGGTCAAAAATCAGGTAATTGGGAATTTTTTTTATGAGGCATATTTCTTTCCTGAATACATGAAATAACAGGAAACATACATACAAGTTGATATTGTCTGTACAGGTTTCAGATCCACCCTTAAGGTGACTTTCATTCTCACCTTTATACTTCAGTGACTTATTACTCAGTAGATTGTAGCTTTTATTGTCTATATAAAGTAATCTATACATACATATAGTATACTCAATATCCCTTTGATATCTAATTGCCAAAGGTACAAATAAGAATTGTCTAAAAGTGCAGTATGCAACATTTTTTTCAAAAAAAGATAGTACATTTAATTTTTTTTTTTTGGGGGTAAGGTTTTAATTTATGACACAAGTAAAACTTGTACAGTCAAACTTCGTTATCTCCAACTCGATGGGACAAAGAAAAAACTTCAAGATATCCAAGTATTAAAGATATCAAGGGTTAAATACATAAAGAATAAGTGGTTGGGACTTCACTTCAACATATCCATGATATTCGAGATATCAGTGTTAGAGATACCGAAGTTCAACTGCACATGTTATAGTTCATTTAATTTTTATCTAAAAAAAATTTTTTGTACTTAATACATAATTTTTGACCAGTAATTTTCTGTTTCAGACAATTCTAGATGCTCCAGCCTTGGATCCACCACTTCCCGTTATGCAGCAGAGGGTTCCTCTTTTGTGTCCTCACAATCTGAGACACAGGTGCCCCCCAAAACCACAGACTTCACAAGTCACACGGTGGACGCCCAGAGAAAACAACAGCCCCTCATCTCCACCTTCCCCACCCTACAGACTTTGCCCATGGATGAGAACACACACAATCTGGATGAGCAGTTTCAACAGTTGAATTTTGGAAAACCTGCAGTTGAGAATAAGTCCACAAGGGGACCAAAAGAAAGTGAAAATTTGAATGCAGAGAGTGGATTTTATAAGTACCCCTCACCATTAGGAGCATTGAACAAAGAGAGCAAAAGCCCCCGACATGTATCAACTGTTAGTCCACCTCAAAAACAAGCTCTAGAGGCTACATATCCCACTGGTACTAAAACTTCCAATACTGCCAGGAAAAAATCAGTTCCCACCCAGGATATCAGTCTGTATGAAAACCTGGACATTCTGACTGAAGTGGGAAATTCAGAGAGGGGCAGGTTTATTGGGGACAGGAAATCTTACAATATTCCTGGATCTTCCAGTCACCACTATTCCCCTGAAGGTAGTGATTACGTGAAATTAAAAGACATACCAGGTCATCCTGCAGGGAACATTCCTATAATATCACCTCGTGTGAAGGTTCTGCCACCAGATGAACAAATCAGTAAAACTCCATATCGAATGCCCCAGGAACACAATAGTGGGGGAATATCTCCCCCTAATTCTGCAGTTAGATCCCCTTCCTCACAAACAAGGGGTGAAGAGACAGAGATTAAAAATAAACCCTTCCTCCAGCCTTCTGTTGGGCGAGTCCCACAAGAAAATGCTATGAAGCCAGAAATACGCACAGTGCCAAGTAACGTGGCACCATCAAGTACTGGAACTAGGCCAAAACAGGTTGTTCAGAAAAGTTCTTTAGGAAATTCACAGATATGTCCAGTCTGTGGACAAAATTTTGTCAATATTAGTATGGAAAATTTCCAAATGCATGTGTTTCATTGTATGGATAATGACTCAGAAGAGTGCATGACTTTACGAAATGTAACCCCACCCCTCAGAAATGTGTCCCCACCCCTAAGAAATGTGTCCCCACAGCAGACATCTGAGAAAGATGTCAGGATTTGTCCTATGTGTGATGCTAGCTATCCTGCTGAATTGCAATCAGAGTTTGAACGACACGTACAAGAACATTTTGGGGAAGAACCAATTGCAGATAGATTTGAAGTTTTACGTCCTTAATTTTTTGTTTTAATTCAGTGATTTGTTTTTCATTAGTTAAACTTTATAGATAACAAATTGTAATGTTTAAATAATTTTCAAGTCAGGTTAGTGCAAATGTAACATTTTCTCCTTTATTTAATATGAGAACAGACTTCTAATCAAGTTAAATCCATTACATGTGTATTTAAAGCCATCTTTAACTCCAAATATACATTATAGAAGAAATGTTAAAAGTTAACTGTTTCACTTACATAATGAACAGATTGAGAATCCTTATTTTTATTATTTTACATACTTTCACCCATTTTCTATCATTATTTAAAAAGATTTAGAGATAAATAATAAAATGCCTTTCTTTGTTATGCTATATGGGGAATAACAGTTGCAATCATTGTAGAATTGTTTTATAAAAATAACTTGTTAATGAGGGTTATGTATTTATTCTGCCATGTTACAAGCATATCAAACACAAGGACAGCACTTTATTGTGTAAATATATTGAAATGTAAACATCCTCTAGTCGGGCAACTAGTCTGAGCAGTTCAGTTAAATAAAATCAGATTAAGACCTTCAAATTCATTCTCACAGAATTTAAGAAATTTACCCAAGTTTTTAATCTGTGCATTTATGAGGAAGAGCATATGTTTGGTTTTTTTTTAATGGAAGTTACAATTCACCATAATAAGCCAGAATTACACTGTATGTAATTTCCCCCGGTTCATGTTTTCTGACCTGAATCTTAATTTAGCATAATTTTACAATTACATGGAAATACTGCCATTATGGTGGTATTTATGTTTGAGCCAGCCTTATTAGATTGGATACATGTAGATTAGTTTTTGTGAACAAGATTTCAGCTTACTGTGTTATTTATGTGTATATGATTGGATGTGTCTCTCCGTTTTAGGCTATATATTGGTGAGAAAATTTTAATGTATCTGGTTATTTCACAAAAATTTAAAGTTTGAGAATTATGTTTCAAAAGTTTCCAGTGTTTTTTTTCTGTAGAAGAAATTAATTTATGTAATGAATTTTTAAGAAGTTCAAATATTCAACAAGACAAATCCTTCAGTTAGCTGAGCTAAAAATTGTTAATATTAAAATGAATGTATGGGAATTGTTTTAATAATAAAATATGAAAGTAAATTTATATGTGGTATTCACAAGTTTAAGTAAAACATATATATTATAAGGATATTGAAGAACAATCTGGCTCTGGAAATGTTTCTGTAAAAAGTAAGATGCCAATAAGCTACATATACTAGACAAGTGTGAGGCTTTTCAGTTCTTTGATTACTAATAAGATACCCACAAATGCATTCATTGTGTCGATTTGCACACTACAATAGCCACACCCTATTACCGGCGACTGGGACTGCTGATGCAACTGAGACGACAGACGGCAAAGTTGTTTTTCGCTATGACAGAGACCTGACTTTTATCATATATTTCACTATTTACAACATTCGTTTACTTACGTTTGGTGGTTCCCCGTTTTGATCATATCACAAACTATTTTTCTGTAGAATATAAAACTATGATTTCTTATCAAAGCAAAATAAGAACAGAATAAAGTTAAATTTCAATCGTCGTTCAAGAAAATTTGGACAAACTGATCTTATATAATTCGAACTGCTATTCCACGGTCACATTTCTTGTTGTATATAATAAATTTAGGCTCTTTACGACATAACTGCAAAATATAAATAGTCTTTCTTGTTTAATAAGTGTGCTGCGAGAGCTTGATTTTGTTGGGTCAAGATATTTTGGCTGTCTTGAACAGCAGATGGTTGTTAACATGGCAAACACTGACGACAGATGAAGGCAATCGGTAACAACTTTATTTAAATTTAGTTCTCGATGTTTTAATCAGCAAAATGTTGAGTTCTACTTAGCAACCATATATATTTGAAATCAATTAAAGGATAATTATAGTTTGGAACATTTAAAGATTTATCGAGAAGCCATGGGTGGCATCGCTTACCTAAGTTACTATGGCCCTGCTGTCCTCCGGCAGATTTTCCCCTTACATACCTATGCAAAACTTTGATAATATATTGTGGCCCCAACCCTACCCCCAGGGGTCACGAAATTGAACAGATTTAATCTACGCTACATAAGGATGCTTCCATATACTAATAAATGTGACTAATCGTGGGTTTGTTGTTCGTGAGTAGAAGATTTTAAAAGATTTTTAGCTCACCTCGACGAAGTCGAGATGAGCTTATGCTATACCGTCGGTGTCGGCGTTAGCGTCGGCGTCCCAGGTTAAAGTTTTAGGAGCAAGTCCCATTCCCAAGTAACTATAAGCCCTACCTGGACCAAACTTGCATGGATGATGCATCTAGGGATGGACACTACCAAACTTGCTTCGGATGCTGGATCTGACTTAGATTTTCCAGATGAGTGATCTGGTTAAAGTTTTAGGAGCAGGTCCATTCCTAAGTAACTATAAGCCCTACCTGGATCAAACTTGCATGGATGCTGCATCTAAGGATGGACACTACCACACTTGCTTCGGATGCTGGATCTGACCTAGATTTTCCAGATGAGTGGCCAGGTTAAAGTTTTAGGAGCAGGTCCATTCCCAAGTAACTATAAGCCCTACCTGGATCAAACTTGCATGGATGATGCATCTAAGGATGGACACTACCACACTTACTTCGGATGCTGGATCTGACTTACATTTTCCGGATGAGTGGCCAGGTTAAAGTTTTAGGAGCAGGTCCATTCCCAAGTAACTATAAGCCCTACCTGGATCAAACTTGCATGGATGATGCATCTAGGGATGGACACTACCACACTTACTTCGGATGCTGGATCTGACTTAGATTTTCCGGATGAGTGGCCAGGTTAAAGTTTTAGGAGCAGGTCCATTCCCAAGTAACTATAAGCCCTACCTTGACCAAACTTGCATGGATGATGCATCCAGGGATGGACACTACCACACTTGCTTCGGATGCTGGATCTGACCCAGATTTTCCACATGTGAGACCAGGTTTAGATTTAGGAGTAGTCTCGTTCCCAAGTAACTATAAGTCCTACCTGGACCAAACTTTCATGGATGATGCATCTAGGGATGTACACTAACCAACCTGCTTCGAATGCTGGATCTGACCTAGATTTTCCACATGAGTGAATTTTAGCCATATTTTAACCAAATTAACATGGATGATGTATCTAGGGATGGACACTTCCAGACTTGCCTTGGATTCTGAATCTGACGTACATTTTCCAGATGAGTGACCAGGGTAATTTTTTTGGAGTAGCTATATAATATTATGACCTGTTATGATTAAACTTGCATAGATGGTGCATCTAAGGATGAAAACTTCCAGACTTGCTTTGGATGTTGGAACTGACCAAAATTTTCTTGATTACTAAAGAGGTCAAAAGTTTTTTGAGCAGGTCTATAATTAAATCAGACTTGCATGGATATTGATCTTGGGATGTACCCTAACTAGAAAAAAAAATGTGAAATTTGCCTTACATGTAGATAACATTCGTCGAGGTGAGCTTCGTAATCTTTGATTACCTATGTTTTTCTATGTATTCCTATGTAAAATTTTAATCACTGATTGTGGCCTAGCCCTAGCCCCGGGGGTCATGGTTTGAAAAAAAAAATGAATTTACTCTATGCAATAAAGCTTTCACAAAAGTTTCCTCTTTTCTCGCGCAGTCGTTCTTGAGAAGATTTTTAAAAAAATGTGTCATTAAATTTTCACTAATTCTTAATTATCTCCCCTTGAAAGAGGATATGATCCTTCATTTGAAAGAGTTTCGCTGAAATTGGCCCACTGTTTCTTGTAAAAAAAAAAAAATACGAAAATGTAAAAAAAAAAAAAAAAAAAAAAAAAAAATCACAGACGAGAGACATTACACTACAGGTGGATGCCGGACACCCTTTGATCAGAAACGCTTACTTGAGCCATGCTCAGATGAGCTAAAAAAAAACTGTTATTCTGACTTTGGTATATGACTCTAAATACCTTTTCTTAAACAAATATTTTTTGTGAATAATAAATACTTAGCACAATTTTATTTTTTCATATAGCAATTATGATTTTAAAATCACCTAGCTCAACAGTATCATTTTAATCTTTCTTTTTTCTTCATAAAATCTACATAGTCTACGATAGCTCTATTTTGCTTTGCTTAATGTAACGATAGTTGTCGTTTCCGACAACTCTCGCCTTTACTTTTTTTTGTAGACATTATATGCTTTTTAGGATAATTAATGAATTCCTTTACAAAAGTTTTTGTCAAAACAAAATTATAAAACCGGGCACGAGAGGACCACCATGAATCAAACTTAAAGCATTCATTTCACGAGATAAGTAAGCAGTCTACATTAATGTGTTTAATAGTCACCATTCAACTTGATAACCAAAATAGTTAAATGAGAGATGGAATTTCAGTGTTGTCAGATCCAAAATTTTGAACTAGAGAAAATGGGAGCCTTCCAATATCTGTTTTCCCCCCTATTAAAGAAAATCTCGGCTTCACTGCATGATAAAAAATATCATAAGAAACGAACTGTTTGAAACATTTTCAGAAGAATATTCAAACAAAAATCATTATTCGGGCGTCATTTCCGTATCTTGTATTAGAATCAGTCTGTATACGTACCGAGCTCATTGACAACATCGTCATTATCATGTTAGATATCTCTTAATTGCATGATTTATTATTTCAGAAATAGAATATGCTCAAACAAGAATTCAAAAACCCAAGTTTATGATGACATTAGACTTGTGCATGAAAATTGTATTTGAATACTTTACTATGGTCCATCATATTTTACAGTCCCGAATATCCGGTTTTCGTTCCGTGGCCCTGGAAAACAAAATTTGCGACTCTTAAATCACAAATGGACCGTCTGAAGACATGTGCAAAAAAAAAATTATATATATATATATATATATATATATATATATATATATATATATATATATATATATATATATATATATATATATATATATATATATATATATTCCGAAATTTGAAGATCAATAAGATAATAAGACAGTAAATTTATTATTTTATTAAAAATTGTATCCATTGTTTCCGATTGCCACATTCTGTTTTGAATCTGCTGTCATTGTTTGCCCCGTCTGTCGTTCACGACAGCCAAAATATCTTGACTCAACATAATTAAGCACTTGCGGCACACTTATTAAATAACAAAAACTATCCACATTTTGCAGTTATGTCGGAAAGAGCCTAAATACAACAAGAAATGTGACCGTAGAGTAGCCGTTTGAATTATATAAGCTCAGTTTGACCAAATTTTCTTGAACGATGTTTGAAATTTAACTTTATTCTGTTCTTATTTTGTTTTTTTAAGAAATCATAGTTTTATATTCTACAAAAAAATAGTTTATGGTATGTCAAAACGGTAAACCACTATACGTTAGTAAATGAATGTTATAAATAGTAAAAAATACGATAAAAATCAGGTTTCTGTCATAGCAAAAAACAACTTTGCCGTCTATTGTCCCAGTTGCATAATAGGGTTTGATAGCCATCTAGAATGGATTTTTATCCGTAATGATGATGACTTCCCAACAGAGAATGGATGCATAAAATTAAATGCTACCAAATTCAGTAACATTATACCATATTACGGTACAGGCTAAATTTACGTGATCAATTTTATTATTTTAGTTATCCCTCTTAGCAGAACGCTCTCCGTGGCTTTACACACTAAAATGATGGCCGAACAAGGTGAACAAAATATGTTGCGACAAATAAGAAAGTGAGAAATGAAATCTCAACTAACAGGTATAACAATTTTTTTTTTGAATATTTCATTTAACATTAACGTATATCCCCTACTACCCAAACTGTTCACGGTAGTGCAGTCGGTAGATCGCTCGCTCCGTGATCGGGAGGTCGTGAGTTCGAATCTCGGCCGCGACTGACCTAAGTCGATAAAAAATTGGTAGCAACTGTTCCTTCGCCATGCGCTCGGCACTTTGAAGTGAAAGTTGCGGGTCCTTCGGATGAGACCATAAAAACCGAGGCCCCGTGTCACGACAGGCGTTGGCACGATAAAGATTCCTCACGGCTCAATGGCCCTGAGTGCCGAATATTTACATTTGCAAATGTTTTCCCTTATATAACGCTATTGAAAGCAACGCGTATCTATATCCGTATAAACACCGGTTCCTCGCGTCATAAACGTTCGACGTAATTTCTCAGTGACGTCATAAAGGGTCGACGCGCAAACAATGGATCAAATACGTGCCGTTGAGTTTGAAAAATAAAACGTTTCACGCGTTAAAGATTATAACCAGGTAAATATAAAATATGAACAAGTCACAAATGTAAATATAAGTAATAAGGTATCATTTTAAAACATCTATCGGGCTATAAATACGGGTTGGTACGAGATCAAATTTACTATAAAGCCCTTCGGGCTTTATGGAATTTGATCTCGTGACCAACCCGTATTTATATCCCGATAGATGTTTAAAAATGATACCTTATTTCTTAAGTAAAGGTCAAAATTTGTAGCCATTCACCGATATATGGTGACGTCTCTATATGAGTGAAAAATTCTCGAACGGGACGTAAAACAACATACAATCAATCAATCCCCTACTACCCAAACTCCGTCACCATAAGCGGAAAACACCCCCGGTTATTCTCTCAATTATTTTTTGGATTTCTTTCTTGTTTGCTACACTTAGTAATGAACTTTAACATTGTTTTCAGAACTATTTTTAAAAAATAAAATCAGTTATTGGGCTTGTACAAAACTACTATAAATAGAACTCGTATCACATCCATGTACATTACGTTCAATGAACCCTAACTCAGTCGCCGGGGCCCTCTACAATGATAATATTTTTTTTTCCAGTTTGGTCTTTTTTCTCCCTTCATCTTAAACTTGTAAACATAGAAAATTAGTTTTGAAGATTTAAAATAGTATTAAATTATATTTTGGGAAAAGTATCAACAACAGAAAAAATAATGTTAATATAACGTATTTTATATGTAATAACGTCAAGCTACGTTATCTCCAACGTGTAGCGTATTAGGGCAAATTGAGTCAAAAAATAAAATATTTTTTGCCATATTCAATATGGTATGTCTTATCAATCTTTTGTCAAAGACCTTCATAAATACGACTGACATGTAAAAATGAGCATATTGACGCACATGTCGGAGGTATCGATGGAATAGCACATAAAGGAAAAAGTGCTTACTGATTTCACCTAAAATATGATGGGTATAATAGATCACGTGTAAATTTTGTTATTTATTTTGGACGCATACTTGAACTTGACTGTCATAATTTCTCGGCAATTGATTGTAGATTTTCAGCATATAAAAAATGACGTCACAATCGCATTCGTTTACAAACAGCGCGGAGTTTCCCGAAAGTGACGGAGTGAGGGTAGTGACGGAGTTAGGGGGTTTGGCGATACTTAATGGAAAATCTCCATAAACAATCTCGCAAAGATTGAAATTATTCGTCTAAGAAATAGCATAACAAACAATTGCAAACCAGGGCAATAATGATCAATTTTTCATACTATAACACAGTATTTCCCTAGGAATGGCTCTTCGCTCCTTTTTTTATCCTCAAAATATGCGTAAAAATATGCATTTTTCGGTTAAAACATGGAGGAAAGACCCTCTTTACCTAAAAAAAAAATACGAAGGGTCATATCACAAACATGATTTATATGTTAAAGGTTTGTCATGAGTTTTATAGCGTAGTGATTAGCTTGTTAGTCTCAAGGGAAAAAAAATGAAATTCCAAGTTAATTTTTGTTGTTGTTGTTGGTAGGATTCGAATCCCAAGCATACCACATATACTTTTGTTTTAAAATCATAGAATAATTTTTGCCAGGAGAATTTTACGCAGAAAAATTTGTTTGTTATAAATTCATACCTTTTAATAAGAAATTTACATTAAATGCTAAATTAAAAAAAATTAATATGATTTTTTTTTAAGTTTTGAAACTATAGGCATTTTACACGGCATGTACATCCATCTCCTTTGAGCGGAACTAGGCATTATTTAGGAGTTATCGCTCTTTGTGTATGAATTTTTGAAAATTGAAATCGCAGTGTTAACCGTCTCTGCAAGACTAAACAAAGGCTCCATACCATCAGTACATCCATTGCAGTCTGGATATCTAATTTTCTTCCTCGGACGCTCGTGGGCCTCCTGTCAACTAAATAATTTATTGTTTAATGCATAACACCGAGTCGGCAGTATTTCAGCGGGCAACATGAAATAGGAAAATATGAGTAGTTCTCTTGATGGTTTTTTTTTTAACCTATTGGAAAATTTGGGCTTATCTAAACTTCACATGCATTTACATTTAGTCTTGCATAATTATCCTGTTGATATCACGATGTTTATCTTTTTGACAAATAGACTTTGTCCAATTGATTTCAATTTATTGTGTAACTACATTTGATAGAGAGAAAACACACATATACACCCTCACACACGCACACACACACACACTCACACACAAAACAAAACAAAACACACACACAATAAAACTGGAGAAGAGGAAATAACACAAGACAATCAATACTGTATTAAATCTGTAATCTGAGCTAATGTGTGAAAGCAGATAGAAACTAACCCTGGTTTATAAGATATTGGATGGTATTGTGCTGAGGATTTTGTTTGTGTGCGTGTTAGTTTATAGTGTTTATATTTACTCCGAGAAATTCCAGGAAACAAATAATTTTTGATTGATGGGCCACACTGGTGTACTGTGTACGAGATGTTGTAATAGTCATGTAGATCTCTATCTATGTACATACATGTATATGATTTAAATATACTGGAACGCAAAAGATTTGAGCGAAAGAAATATATTTGTCATGTTTCTACTACATGAAGCAATCATTCATTATGAATCTTATTTGAAATTACCTTTGCCTCCAGCTTTTTAATTTTATCACAAAAACTATTATCTCCTCCTAAACTCCTCATTTCTTTTAATATTTTTTAGCGTTTTATCAAGGTAGACAAATAAGTATACCTCTTCATTTATCTTGAAGCATGTTTTGATGATCTCAAAATTGATATGAATTGCTACCCGAGATCCGCTCCTCGGGAAAGAAGACGAAAAGGCATGATATTTCATGGTTAACACAAGTATAGCACACGTTTTTTGGTTACTTTCAATCGATATTTAGGATGTAGCGGAACATTTTGTAGAAATCATTTAAAATCTTTTAAATTCAAATACATGTACGTTAAACTTCCCTAGTTTCTGTCTGGTCTTTGAATCTTAATTAAATACATCTTTCATCCGAACAAGCACTTAGAACATGGTGATATCAAGCAATCTATGGCGGGGTCTATTTTTGCTATAGGCTTCTCTTGATAAAATGACTGTTTTTTTACTGAAGTAAGATATAGGATGCTTAGGTTTCGGTAGAACAGCTGATAACACGCCGGATTTCCTGATAAGCGATCCAGTGGCTTACTAAGAATGGCCTACCCTACTGCGTTGCCGATATCTATATTTTACATTAAAAAAATCACATGACTGAAATCATTCAAAAAGTGGGAGCTTCAGTTTGTTGTCGGATGTGTTCTGTGAATTTTTGGTAAGTTTTTTTCTCTCAAAATTTAAAGTTTAAAATTTCTTACCTCGGTTTAATGAAAGAGAGGGAACTAATAATGGTACACTTGCACGGATTTTAACAATAGTATGCTTGCATGTATTTATTATTTTTGTATGTAACATTGAATGATTCCTTTTCAGGTATAGGAGAACTTCAGAAGAGAAATAACTAACCAAAACTATCTCTAGATTCTTAAGTTCTTAAATGGTCGATTTAGTAACCAGTTCTCTTATTCACAAAACTTTGATTATTTCAAAATATTGCGTAAAATATTTAAAGTTTTTCAATTTAAACTATGAATTTTGTTATGGATAAGTTAAAGTTGCATGATCAATACATATTAAATTTTAATGTAACGCATGTAAATTGCTTACTGTATATATACATAGTACATTGTACCAATTCAAACAAAATACTACTTTCCTGCGTTTATATTCAGTTACGTTTGTCCTACATAAGCAGATGCTTCCCGTGATGCTGTCAATTGTGAATTTTCTGAATGTCACTGACAGAACAGATGTTTAATTATGATCAAGATATTAAACGCACCGGGACTTCACAGATTTAAACTTTTAACTAGACAGACAGTAAACGCAAACAGTATTGATTGTAGAGTTATGACTGTTCATTTCGTCTGAGTTGAAAAAAAGGAGGGGGGGGGCATACATTAAACGTTTAGACTTTATCAAGTTAAACTTATCTATAACAGTCAGACTGTTATAGATAAGTTTAACTTGATAAAGTCTAAACTTTTAATGTAACACATGTACTATTTTTACACCGTATAAGAACTCAAAAACTCTCCTATTTTTCACTTATAAAAAATTGCTCTTTTCATGTAAACCAACTGACTGGGAGGGAAAAATGATGGTATAAATTGCCGAAAAAAGCAATGTCCAACTCTGCGTGATATTGGGTACATCAGGATCATAAATAAGGATAGTAGTTTCTACTGGGTATGTTTTTGTTTATAAAAATAGACCCAACATAACAAAAAATGCCTTGGGAAAAGTGTTCATATTTTGCATTTCAAGAACTGCTTCCTTGCATAAATACTTTTAATGTCATTGTTTAAAATTGTGGGGTGGGGAGTTCTAATTAGCCCTCCAGAAGATAAGCTCGATCATTGAGAAACGTTTAACACCTATCAATAAAAGAAATTTGAATGATCTGATTGTTGTCGAAGTTCTTGTAATAGACACTTTGATCTTCATATATGATATTCAGACATTTCAACATCAACTATAGAGTGTCTTAATTGTACCTGCAATATCTGCTCTTTGCACTTGGCTAAGTTTATACGTGTAAAGTACTTCCATCAAAAGAAATATTAAAATAATTGAATCATAACATCAAAATCAAACCAAAACAAAAAATATATATTTCTGACGTTTGATTTCCATATGTTATGAGTATATGTTGATCAAGTTAGGGGTATCTTTCTCCGTTTGATGGAGGAGAAGAGGGCCAAACCTCACGAACAGACGGCTTATTGGTGAA
Source organism: Saccostrea echinata (assembly GCF_033153115.1). NCBI lineage: Eukaryota > Metazoa > Mollusca > Bivalvia > Ostreida > Ostreidae > Saccostrea > Saccostrea echinata. Next base: position 16,926,081 of record NW_026889763.1, read on the forward strand.
TTATCTGATAAAGCCACTTCATTTCATGCTTAATTTATATATGTGTCTGTAGAAAACTAATAATGTTTGGGCCATAAAGCATGTTAGATTTGCACTCTCTGAAGTTAATCTGTCTCTCAGCCACTCAGTCTGTCGCTCAGAGCATCCATCCATTGTGTGAAGTTTGACACTGTGTAGCACTTCCTTTAACATCATGGACATAACTTGTGCAAATAACAGGTGCGTGTTTTATGAATTATTTTTCTTTCTATATGTTTTGTTCCACACCCTTTGGCAAGAAAATATCGCATTTGGGTGATTCTTTCTTTTAAATAAAGATTCTTAACGATTTTTTTATGAATGCATAAACAGACTGATAAAGGTTTTTCTTCCTAATGTCTTCCCACAAAATTTTAATTAAAATAGAAAAGTTGGTGTTATGACTATTAAATACTAGTCATACTATTAAATAATAAAAATTTGTGGGAAGACACTAAGATGACTATCTTTACCGGTCATATAAAGAATTTTGCGCTGCCCAATTCAATTAATCCTCTAAATCTTGGATTAAGTTCTGGCCCCTGCTGCAAGAGGCATAAGATTAATGACCAGGGTAACTCGGGGCCTCCATTAAAAAGTTGTCCGAAGAAACACCTGCCAAAGTTGATTTATTTGCCAACGAAACTCAATTTCAATTCACTTCATGAGTCTCGAGTGAAAGATTCTATGTTCTGACTCAGCGCGAAAGCTTCTTGGATTTTAGAACTGATCAAAAGCATTAACCAACATATCTAGATTCCAATCATTGCTTTGATATGTAATTGTCATTTTTTTAAGTCTGGAAATTGTGTGGCAATGGTAAGAGAGAGAGAGACTTTCGGAATTGTGTTTTGTCTGAAAACAATCCGTCTCGAACTTGGTGCAGCCTCGGACCTTTAGCCTGGATAAGTGATTACAAGTTTTAATGATTTGGCGGCGGGGATATTCATTTTACCGTGCAATTTCGGTTTCAGTGTCAGCCTGGCAGAACGGACTCACCTTGTACCGACAAGCCAGGAAGTTTGTCCGGAAATTCAAGAACCATGAAAGTGTTTCACCAAACACCACATAACTTCCGGCTGTATCCAAGGTCTTATAAGACACTCTGGTGTGTTGATAGGAAAATAGTAATCATAAAGGATGCGCAGGTCTAGACAATAAGATAGGTTTAAGTTAGACTAAGTACACACATTCCATGAACTTCATACAATTATATGATGGTGAGATCCATTCCAGATTCTGTCGAAATTACGATGTAAAATAGTAACAATATCATAATACTTATATACTATTATATATTTTATGTACAGAGAACAGTTATGTATAAATCTGCTGTTTACATTCTGAAAAAAAGAAATTGCATAATTAGTATTAATGATAATAATTTGATGCATATGTTTCCGTTTAATTTTGATATTTTGTTGTTTTCGAATTTACGAATGTTGTTGGAATTTCTTGATTTATATATAAATGGAGGAATGATCAGCAGAATAGGGCGCTAGCTGCTTCTCTCTCTCTCTCTCTCTCTCTCTCTCTCTCTCAGAAGTGGTGATTGTTTGTAATCAAACACAAAGATACTCTTTGATAAGTTCCAGTTCTGAACGTTCATACTGTGTTAAGACGGCCCCGTAGGGTGACTAATAAACACCTATTAAGACTACCCGTCATATTAATATCTAAGGGGCATATGTTGTCAATCACCATAATTAACTGTCCGTCAATCAACCCCCTCGTTATTGCTGTACATAGAGAACTTTGTAAACAAACCGGCTACTTTTAATCATTCCACGCGCCTTGATTTTACTTGTCTACAATCCTTTCCAGCCGGGTATCTTAATCTGTACAGAATCTCATCAGGGCCCACTGAAAACATAGTTTCGCCATGCTTACTGAATTAGCTTACAGAAAAAATGCAGTAATTATGTGCTAGAATATTGTATCCGACTTTATACTGTTGGACTCTTTGACAAAAAATAGTGGACCTGTAAGCACCGTAGATTGTATTTACCTGAGCAATATTTTACGCTTTCGCTTACTTCTGCAGTTCGCACCCCACCCCGCACTCTTCTTTGCCCCTGGGCATTAGTAAAACCTGTGATATTGACCTATTTCTTATGGTGATATTTAAATTTAAAAAAAAAAAAAATGATAATTTAATTTTGGTTGTAACGCGTCATTTGATTGGATTAGAAAAATAGATTATATCGTATATCCTGGGTTGCCTACGTCACAATGACTTACGTCAAAAACGTATCAATCCGCTTGACGTTACATTTAAAATACGTACACTTTGTAGGCATTTTTGCAGGAGAAATTGTCTTATTTTTTCTTAATAATAGAAAATTAAATTATAAGGAATGAATAAGGAATGAAAGCTGACATGACATAATGTATTTTCACATCATACAGGGTCAAGATAATAGTTCTAATTCCACACCCTCTTTCTTTCTTTCTTTTTTTTTTAAACATGGTCATTTTCGATTTGTTCAGTTCTTTATTTACGAGAAATGCGTTTCTGAGATGAAAGTGTGTTAAATAACTTTAAGACTGTAATAAAAACTCGCATTTACTTCTCACAATAACATCGCACAGGAATGATGGAAGAGAAATGCCGTATGCTTTAGTGTCCACTTTGAGCTATAAGAAAACATTTTCCCCTAGCAGAGTATTCAATATTTTATGTAACCGGGCAAAATAATTTGTTACATTTACATTGGCTAATTTTAACCATTTTTTACGGAATTTTTCGGTGTTGAAAAGGTTATTTGAAATTTTGTCACGGTGAAAAAAGAATCATTTTCCCAGTGCTCTAAAGCAGGTCGGAAAATGACATTTCCCGACCTATTTGGGGGCACTGGTAAATGCCAAACAAGCTCTCCTAAATTGGACTACATCTGAAAATCAAGATTACACAAGGATTTTTTCTTAAAATCAAGATGTGCAATTATCTTTTGCCCAGTCGTACGAAATGTAATTATTTTTTCTTTTGGAATCAAACCACAGCGACAAACAGACGGGGGATTTTTTTTGTGCTATTAAAATATATATGTTCCCTATGATCTCTTTTTAGTAGGTTATTCAAAGCATCTGCTTCCTATCAGCGCATTCTTATCTAAACTTATCTCATACTTCATCAAAACGTTTAATGTGCCACAAAAACTCGTGTCATTGGATAATCTGCTTTAACAACATAACACGCTATTCTCGTTCGTTACGTAAGGTTTTGATTTTTTTAGCAGCACAGTCTTTCATTTCCTTCTTTTATGAAGCTATCCGAAGAATGCAGCCTTGCCCTGACAGATTGAGAACTTCCATATTGCACCATCAACAAATTAATATATAACGGTATGTTTTGCCACCTTTCTGGCAGTTGATAATTCAGTGTTGTAGAGTCGGTCTGTGACGAGTTAAATGTGATCAGTCGCTATAAATCAATGAGAATCCGAACATCTCATAATTCAGGCGATGGTCATCAGTCGATTAATGATGGATTGAGCTTGTCATGCCCTCTCTCCCTCTCTTCTAGATGAATCGTGTTTTTAGAATGATAAGCTTTCAATTAAGACAGGAAAGTAGGATAATAATATTGCAGGCCCGTAGGAAGCAATTTCAGGTTTTTTTTTTGGGGGGGGGGGGGGGGCACAGCCAAACTTTTTCAGTTGGAGAGGCACTAACAACTACCAAAATTCCTTGACAAGCAAAAAAAAAAAACAAAAAAAAAAAGTCATCAGCCGTTTTTATTGAGGGGGCACAAGCATATAGTAGCTAAGTTTTCTAATGTGGGGGGCACGGCCCCCCGTGCCCCCCCCCCCCGGTTCCTACGGCCATGCATTGCAAGAGAGAACAGAATTATCACTTGTGTTCATAAAGAAATTGGAAGATGCATTCCACTACTTATTTAACTGCAGTGATCCACACATAAAAATTTCCAGACTCGCATGTTTGTCCAAATATTATGAAACTAGAAATATGTCCATAGGACATGAATGCCCCGCCAAGGGTATATTAGTAATGCAACATTTTAACACAAATTGAGAAAAGTGAGGTCAAGGTCAAAGGAAAGGTCAAGGTCAAAAAATATTGCTGCAGTTGAATAGCTTACATCAGTATGTATCAGCATATGACGTTAGATTCAGAAACTAATTTAAGAAAAGTGAGGTCAAGATCAAAGGAAAGGTCAAGATCAAAAAATGTTGATGTAGTTGAAAAGGTTACATCAGTATGTATTAGCATATGAAGTTTGATGAAAATATTATGAATGGTTTCTTTAAAACTGAGCTAAACACTAATTCAAGAAAAGTGAGGTCAAGGTCAAAGGAAAGGTCAAGGTCAAAAAATATTGATGCAGTTGAATAGCTCTCATCAGTATGTATCAGCATATAAGGTTTGACACTAATTTAAGAAAAGTGAGGTCAAGGTCAAAGGAAAGGTCAAGGTCAAAAAATGTTGATGCAGTTGAAAAGGTTACATCAGTATGTATTAGCATATGAAGTTTGATGAAAATATTATGAATGGTTTCTTTAAAACTGAGCTAAACACTTATTTAAGAAAAGTGAGGTCAAGGTCAAAGGAAAGGTCAAGGTCAAAAAATATTGATGCAGTTGAATAGCTCTCATCAGTATGTATCAGCATATGAAGTTTGACACTAATTTAAGAAAAGTGAGGTCAAGGTCAAAAAATGTTGATGCAGTTGAATAGCTCTCATCAGTATGTATCAGCATATGAAGTTTGATAACACTATCTTGAATGGTATCTTTAAAACTGAGCTAAAAACCTTTTTAAGAAAAGTGAGGTCAAGGTCAAAGGAAAGGTCAAGGTAAAAAATATTGATGCAGTTGAATAGCTCTCATCAGTATGTATCAGCATATGAAGTTTGTTAAAAATATCTTGAATGGTTTCATTAAAACAGAGCTAAACATTAATTTAAGAAAAGTGAGGTCAAGGTCAAAATAAAGGTCAAGGTCAAAAAAATGTTGATGCAATTGAATAGCTTACATCAGTATGTATCAACATATGAAGTTTGATTACACTATCTTGAATGGTATCTTTAAAACTGAGCTAAACACTAATTTAAGAAAAGTGAGGTCAAGGTCAAAGGAAAGGTCAAGGTCAAAAAATGTTGATGCAGTTGCATAGCCCTCATCAATATCTATCAGCATATGAAGTTTGATAAAAATATCTTGGATAGTTTCTTTGAAACTGAGCTTTGAACAGAGCTAAACGCAAAGTGTGACGGAAGGACAGACGGAAGGACGGAAGACGGACATGACAAACACTATATGCCCCGGCCATATTCATGGCGGGGCATAACAAATCTTAATGTTTTTAAGTTTGAACAATTATTTACTATAAACAGCAAAAATGTATTGATTAAATATTAAGGTACATAATTCTATATATCGATTTTTTTTTTATTTCGACAAATGGTGTTCGCATGGCTACTAAAAATAAAAATTTCTGTGAAGTTCTTTCAAAATGCTACTCCTCCCCCAGTTTTTATTCAATTTCAATGAGACATGATATACAAGTACACTATACTAAGATGCATAATTCTATTTATCAGTTTTTAATTTCAACAAAAAGGTGTTGCCATGGTTACTAAAAATAGAGATTTCTTTGAAATTCTTTCAAAATGCTACTCGTCCTAGCTATAGTTTTGTTCAAATTTCAATAAGACTTGGTACACAAGTACATTATACTAAGATACACCAAGTTCATACCGGTAGAGCATCAGTCTTGTCAGATACTTCTGGTTTCTTTCTCTCTCTCTCTCTCTGCTTATGCATACATTATAAATGTTTCATGTTAGTAATGTCCTCTCTACATTATAGCTACAGTTTAGGGAATAAACTACATTGTTTTGTCATATCTCACATTTGCTTCCTTGATTTAGTGAAGTGTACATTTGTAAAGTACTGTGTATAACTATTAGTAACCGCCAATATAATCATCAGACACAGCTGTATAGATTTCCTACAATGAAGTATAATTTTCTGGCCGATGTAGGCAGATATGCTCACAGAATTGACTTTATTGATAAAAGGGGAAGGCAAACTTTTTCTTAATACTAGCTAGATTCTGATATGATAGATAACTTTGGTCCCGTAGCCTGCAGCACTTGGTTTCGAAATATGAACTAATACAAACATTTTACCGTGGCTTAGAACTAAGAGGAAGGAGACTCGGGGGTATATGATTTAGTTGTGACTTCTCTCTATAAGTTTATGTATTGTGTCTTATTCAGTGAACTTAATTCTTGTAGATATATGTAAGCAGTATAGTGTTCAATTGTCGATAGTTTTGTTACATTTTTTTTTTTGAAATTTCATTTCTGAAAAATCTAAATATATTCTAATTACAGTGATGTGTGTAATAAGGAATGGGACCAGGAAGAAATGACCTATATGTGATATTGGTCAGGAGATCGCTGTACGATGAATCTTGCTCGTTTTGCTCTGACCGTCATATTCTGTTTGAGCCTTCTTATAAACCTTCTGATCTACCTGACCAGTGTGATAGTAACCGAGCGAGTGATTCAAAGAAGTCCAAAATCTAAACCGACAGTCATAAGGTTGAACGATCCGTCAGGATTTCCCCTAAACCACCCTCATACTTGTAACGGTGACGTGGATCTTATAGTTATTGTTTGTACTAGTCTTGGAAATTCTGAATCACGCGATTTTATCCGAAAGTCATGGGGAATGTATTCGAAAAATCACTTTTACAAAACCAAACTTGTGTTTCTAGTTGGTATGGGAAATGAGTCTACTCTGGATAGAGTCCAGCAGGAGGATAGTATCCACAGGGATATTATTTTAGGGAATTTTGTGGATACATACAGAAACCTGACGCTCAAATCGATATCAATGCTCAAATGGATTAAAAATTATTGTGCAAACGCGAAATATGGCTTGAAAGTTGATGACGACATGTTTATAAACATTCCAAACTTGGTTTCCGCCATGAATTTGAAGAGACGACGAGTTGATAAATTTCTTATAGGAAGCAAGCAGGTTGGCGCTAGACCAATAAAAGACAAAAATTCGAAATATTACACCTCATCAAAGGAATTTGGAGAAAAATTTTATCCACCGTATTTATCGGGAACGGCCTATGCTTTTACAGTTCCAGCTGCCAGAGCTCTCTACGATATCACAGGCAGGATTAAACCGTTCTGGATGGAGGATATTCACATCACGGGGATTTGTGCCAGCGCCGCCGGAATTCCTAGATTTGATCACAGTGGCTTCACCTTCCAGAAGAGACGACCCTCCGGATGTTCATTTAGAAACCAAATTTCCGGGCATTATGTTACCGGAGAACAAATGTTGAAAATATACCGTGAACTGTCGCAAGGGGATCTTCAGTGTTAATACATTGTATATGCTTATTCTTTCTTTTATTTCTGATAAACTATACATTCCACTCTTTATAAACATGCTCACCCATTTTCTTTTTCCTTGTAATATTTATAAAGACATTTTGAACATCAGGATCCGTGAAAACCGCTAGATCAGTGACGTGTTTTCAGATGTTTCTTACTGGTGAGAAAGTTGGGATAAAGTGGTTCCTTCAAAGGCAAGCTGACCCTCATAAAAGATTCTTATCTTTCCTAGGAATTCTGTTTTGACAAAAGCGTTTGACCTACAAAAAGATTGGGTGAATTTGGTGCTACATCAATTACATGTACGGTGTACAGCTAGTAATTACCAAGATAAGAAACAAAACTCCTTCTCACCTCCCGCGTTGTATTATAGGGCTATAATGCTCTCGTTTATGTTAGATGAACACAAAACCTGTGATATTGACTTATTTCTTATGTTGAAATTAAAAAATAAAATATTTTATGAACTAAGATTTTTTTTTTATTATTTTGTTTTTTCAGTGTTAAAAAGGTTATACTTTGTGAAAAAAAGATTTCAATTTACCAATGCCCTCAAATAGGTAGGGAAATGTTATCACCATGGGAAAAGCAGTCAACTTTATTTATTCTTGAACGTGATAAATCAGATTTTGCGATTGTCATGAACATTTTGTTGAATAATCGAATACAACATGTAGGGAGAAGACACAACCTTTCCTCATGATATGCATGTGTAGCAGTATTTCTCACACTGCGATGTTTGCATTGTTTTATACGAGGGGTTATCAAAAAGTTCGGATTGGTGCGTTAAAATCAGAGTATCCCAGTAGGCTATGTTCACAGCATTTTAAGGGGGAAAAAAACAAAAAGGTTTGAGATAATTTAAGTTTGATCACCTGGAGCTGTCGCCGTTATTTATGACGTTCGACAACCTCATTGCTTCCCAATGTCCGCTCCCTCTGCCTCAATACACTTTTCTTGATAAAATTCCTTGGACTTAAATAAAGACTAACATGCATCTATTTTAAATATGACTTTACAATGTCATGAGCGTGTACCGCTTATTTTAATTATATTGTAAATGGATCTAGGATCTCACTTGACTATGACAAGATTAAAATTTCTACCACAAACGAGCAACATCACTTTCGACTTAAACGTATTTTTTTCTCTCTAGTCTGTTACTATTCCTAAGTCTATGCCAGTTTTTAAAAGGATGTGAGGGAAAAAAGACAAACTTCACCATGCCACATTGGGGTAACACCCCCCCCCCTCCATTTGGTTGACAGTTCTATAGATAAAAGTTAACGACTACATAGAAATTAGAGAATGAGTAAAAATTGAAAATTTTACGGAACAATTATGTCTAAAAACACAAGTGAATTCACGTGATTGTTCATACCACTGCTTACAAAAACATTGACATTATACGTAGGATTCATGCTTTATTCTAATGATAGAAAAAATGATGCTAACTAAATTTGTAAAAATTCACTGATGTATCTTAAGCACTTTTAATTTCATGGCGCCAGTCAACGATCTTTTTGATAACCCCTCGTACGTTTGTAATTTTTTGTTATACAACATTATTCATTTTTAATCCCTAATTTCTCCATACTCACTGTTCAAAGGAATCTTTGGTATAGTAAAAATATTTTACGTATAACAAATACTTGTGTACTTAAAAAGTTTTAGAGCTGTAAAATATCCCTCTAATATTTTGAATTTTTGGAGAGCTAACAAAAATCAAAGAGCTGCAATCAAGACAAAACATATAACCCAAGCAAACATTAAGAGGGGGAATATGAGGCTTACTGATAGGAACAGCTGCTGGAGATTTCAACCTGTCAATCAAAGTAATCCTACTGGATAAACATTTGTCTCAATCAAAAATAAAGTTACAATTTTAACCAAAGTCTAGGATGGAACAAACATGTTAACATAATTCTTGAAATTACACAACAAGAGTGTTTATATTTATTCACGGTGGCAAAGAAAAATATTTTTAAAGTGACTTGCTGATGAATAGAACGTGTCAGGAAGCCTTTCCTGACTGAATGTGAAGCTAATGAATATATTATAGTTTTGTAAACATATTTTGTAATAAAAACAAGTAAATTAATTTGATCTGCAAACATTTAATGCCATATTGAAAAAAAGAGAGGAAAATATTGGGACTATTCAGGGAAAATAAAATAAAGGTCCTCGTGAAACCGTAGTTCAGCCATGTGTCGGAGGACCAGTTGTCTTCAATACTCAAACGTTAATGGGTGGATCTTGAAAGCATTGAATCTATATACATCTGTTGACAAATTGCAAACAGCTCCCTAAATATGGACTCGTAGATGTCCGAGAATGGACATCATATAACATAACATTTTATTTCAGCCTTCCATTAAATAACCACGTACACGTTGTATGTGTTGGAGAAGGGGGGGGGGGGTCCAAGAAAAGGAAATTAAAAAGATGATAAAGGGCAACCCATCACTGGAGTGCTTTTCTGACTTGTCAAAATGTCCTTGAACCCTGGAAACGCTTTGGTGTGATGAAAAAGTGGACATGATCAGTTTATAAAATTCCTGAAGAATTATAAAAATTTTCCTTTTTATCATTTATTTATATACATATTATCAACGCTAAAATTTAGGTGTGCTAATACAAAATATTTCAAACCTAAATGCAGAAAGTTACAGTAACCAATTTACCATTGGACGTGTCAGCTGATTGGAGACCAAAAACTAGGATATTACCTCCCTTTCCTTTGTAGCATTTTACAAGGTATAATATGCAGAGGAGGAACCTAAAAATGTCTGCATTTGACCCAGTTACTAGGTCACTACATATTTACATATGTCGATGTTGGAAATTCTGAGAACTTTTGTAGAGTGATCTTAATATAAAACAATTACACTGTATGTTTATATTGTTAAAGTTATGGTCATTAATACAGATGAATTGCTCTTACGGACGTATTTGTATGAAGTTCAACGAAAACATTTTAAAAGTTTACTTGAAAAGAAAGAGAAATGCTATGGAAGGATGGTAAGATGGACTAGACAAACAATAAATGTTCCACATCTGAACATTTACATGTTTTAAACATACACCTAGCCCCTTTCCCTTGTGTGTATGTATTTAGTTTTCCTCGAAAGTATTGCAGGTTTTCAGGTAAAAGAGTCTTCTTTTTTTAAAAAAGAAAATGATACTTTAAGTTAAATTTTCTCATTTATTAAGGACTTCAACAACATTTTACACAAAACCTATTATGACACATTTTGAAAAGAAAAGGAATGAAAATTCTTATAACCTGGAACATCAATTAATCAGTGCTCATGTATTATTTTATTGTACTTTACTAATGCAGTTTTATTAAAAATGAGAAAAACTAGGAAATATTCACTGCCAAATTCAGCTGCGAATTTCTCAGAACACTCTAACAAAAACAAAATCAGTGATAATATAGAAATACATAGAAAACATAATCCAAACCAAACACAGAGATTGGGAAAAATGATATGTAGTGATAAAAACAGCTGCTGTAAACATCAGGCTGTCAATCAGGAAAAAATCGCCTCAGATAAACATTCAACTCAATCAGCCTCAGAATTAACAAAACTGTAGCATATAACAAACAGTTTAACACCACTCTCCAAGTAAGTTTGAGTCTTAACACAATTATAAGCCTAAACAATGAATAAATTACAATGGTACTGAAGGGTGCCTTCTTAGACAGTTACATTCTGGTGACAGATCAAGTCCTTACAGCTTTGCAGATGAAAAATTACTGTATACCTTTGGATTTCTCTTTCAGTCACCAAATTTAAAGCTAATGAACTGATACACACAGTGTATTATGCTTTAGAAATCATCTCATAACACAATAAATAAAACACACCTACACAGCATTAACAATATCTAACACTCATAAAACTGATTACAGAGAAGGGAGATTACTCCCTCTAATCAAACTTCATGACTATAGAGAAGGGAGGCTACTCTCTCCAATCAATGACCATAGAGAAGGGAGGCTACTCTCTCCAATCAATGACTATAGAGAAGGGAGGCTACTCTCTCTAATCAATCTCTGAGAGTAGTGTTAGTATAACAATATGTGGAGATGTCTGCTCAGTCAGAGGATGGTAGAGCATTTTAGTCCTCAATGCTATACTCTGACAAATCCTCGAAGGAGAATGGATGGAACTTGTAACCCTGTCCATCGTAAAATTTAGAGTTAAACTCCACCCTGAAAGAAAGAACAAAGTATAATATAAAATTCAGGATCAGCAAACATTTCAGCATTTTATATGACAATGACTAGAAACAGTAAATACCAGTGAAGACGTAGTGTGTGAAGAAATGCAGAGAGACCCTCCATCAGAATCAACACAATAACAGTCGCACAGGCCCAGAAAGCAAAGACCCCCGCCAAAACAAATGCCCCGGCAATTCCCTCAATCTGTAGAGCTATTCTCATCACCATATTCCACAGAACCTCTGACAGCTCTATATGAGAAAGAAGTATTTCTGTTAACATTACTAAAGTAATACAAAGTACATCAGAGGTAGATTGAAGTAATTGTTTAACTACAATCATTACATACAATACAAATATTAATTTTTTAAGTTGATGCATATCTGGCACCTCTGGACTAATCATCATGAATCACAAAATCTTTAAAAAAAAGTTCAAATTACCAAAAAAAAAAAAAAAAACCAATGCTGACTTTATTTCTGTAATATGTACACCAAGGTACTTGTGAGCCTCCCCAGGTTTGAGTTTTGTCAGATACATGTTTATACACAGGAATGAAATTTGAACATTCTGCAAGATACTGAGTCTTTAGGAAATCAGCCTAGACTAATATCTACTTCTGAAGCCTGTTTATCAATGTATACTTACGAGCATGAGCCAGACTGAGCGCCCAGAGACGCAGGTAGGAAGCTGTATGTGAGACACAGCCCAGACAGTATTCTATTGTGTGTATACACTGATGGGTGAACACATCTCCAAAGTTAAATTCCTACAATAGAAATAAAGAGTCATTAAAAATGGTCATTATCCATTTTCCTACTCCTCATTAAATTATCTTTCAAAATTTTCAAAATTTGCAAAAGCATTAACAACATTTAAAGCCATAACCAAGAAAATAATTAATAAATATCTTAATAAGCAGAAAGCAAAAAAAAAAAAACCAAAAAAAACAAAAGGGACACAACTCAAGCTAACTTAAGCTATTTTGCTCCTTACTGAGAAATTTTCTTTAAATGGTTCTCAGATTTTAAAAAAAAAATGAACACAGATCTTCATCAAAGTGTATTTTCTTTTTTAAGTAAGGTGACAAAAGTATTCAGTTAGAATTATAAACTGTTTGGAGAAATAATGACTAATATTCCCTTTTTTTCAAATTAAAAGAGGACATTCCCCACCCCCTACCTCCTCAATTCATTCTCCATTACAATTTCATACATGGTCTAATTTGAGTTTCATACACAACATTCAGAGACTGATTAGATTTACCAGGTAATCACTTAATTACACTATATAACAAAATAATCTTAAATCACTTCAATATACTCACTAATTACAAAGGTGAAGTTAGCAAATTCTGGTCCCTTTGACCCAAATTATTAGTAGCAATAATTTTGGTTAGTATAAACTAAATGTACATGTAACTAGTGCATGGTACACAGAAAGCAATAATACAGCTGTAAATGGTGTTTCTAGATGAGGCCTAATGTCATAGACAAGTTGTGTAAATATAAATAAATAGAAGAGCAAAGCAAATAAGATACAAAAGAAAATTGGAAATAACTACACGTCTAAATAAAATACACAACATCATGTTTTCACCTCCTCGATGGTCACGTCTATCTGGCCTTCACCTTCATAATCTTGACCAATTATGTCCCCACTATTTACTGAGAGCGGCTGGTGTTTAAACTAGAAATTTTTAAAGAGATTATAGTGAGCTTTGTGATGCACACAGTTACATACAACCTATTTCAGAGTTATCTCCCTTTACATGTGTAAAACATTTGAATCCCTACTCCCCATGCTGGTATAATAAAATTACATGTAAAGGGGAGAGAACTCCAAACAACCAGGGCGAGGTAGAAGCATGGCTGCTGCAGCAAGTTAGTGTAAAGTGTAAATACAAAGAGTTTGGTTAACCATGACAATGTGTGACTCTTATCTCAGCCAATCAAAAGGGAAGAAGCCACTGCTTCCACCAATAAATAATCAGGAAACCTCAATACATGTCAATTCATGTGATCAATCAGTCATGTGTTTTCATAACATGGGAATTTCATGCAATTTTGGTGCTTAGTTATTTTTGTCCCCCTTCTCTATGTCATAATCTGGTAATTAACTCACTGACTGGAGCTGAAAAATACAAATCACATAGGGTCATTTACAGTAAGCAAACTCTTTGTTAGAGAGGGGGCTGTCTGCAGCCCAAGGTCACCTCTGGTTCAGGGTCATAATGTGACCTCTCCGAGTCACTGTGGTAGACGACCTCCTCACCATCGCTGTCGTCCAGAAGATTACCAGTCGGCACTTCCTGGTACTGATACTGGCAAAAGATGGTTCTTTTGTAAGTCATACAAATTGAAGACCAGTACCGGGTCCACACAAATGAGAACACATAAACACACATACTTTTTAGGGAAAAAATGCCATACAAGCTATGAATGAAGAATGGTTTAGAACATTTTTCATGACTAAATGCGGTGACATCTGAACTCAAAATGAGTATTTAATCATGCAATTGACATATTTAATACATAATGTACAAAAAGTAATCACATCATCAAAGTAAAACGAGCAAATCAATATGAAGCTTAAAAAGAGAAAGAATTACATGTACACCTGAATATACACATAAAATTTATCTCTTTACAGGGTAAACTGTTCCAAGTTTAAACACTGTACTTCAAAATGTTTTCCTCCCTAATTCAAGGCTCTCTATTATTATATACTTTTTTATCTGTTTTAGTGCTGAGGCATTTTGTTAATTGCTTAATTTACTACTCTAAACACAGCAGACATATTTCTAACTACTCAAGTGAACATCAAGCTAAAACAACTCAAAAATTATCTGTATAGAGGATACAGGATAAGTTAATTATAAAAACAAGATGTGTTTGTGAAATACTATGCACCCGGCGGCAACAAAGTTCGAAAAAGCTATTTTTAGCGTATAGGTCACAGTCAAGGTCACAAGGTCATTGACCTTGGTGTCATTTGAAAGAACTTAATTAGTGGAGTATGCATACCAAATATGAAGTCTCTATCTCCTATGGTTCAAAAGTTATGGCGAAGGCTCGAAAAAGCTATTTTTAGCATATAGGTCACAATCAAGGTCACAAGGTCATTGACCTTGGTGTCATTTGAAAGAGCTCAATTAGTGGGGTAAGCATTCCAAATATGAAGTCTCTATCTCTCATGGTTCAAAAGTTATGGCGAAGGTTAAAGTTGACAACAGACAGACAAACAGACAAACAGACAGACAGGACAAAAACAATATGCGCCCCCGATCTAACAATCCGGGCGCATAAAAAATATTGCCTCAGTACTTAAAAGAGAAATTACTTTAAAAAATATATATATATCTGTTTTCATTTTACTCCAGTTTCAGAATTGAGTGAGTGCATTTTGAGACATTTTTCCATACATTAATATAAACTGTTCTAAACAAGTGGCTAGACTCTCCCATTTATTTCAGTTTTTCAATATATCTTTTACAATTTACACAAATGAATTTTAGATTTTTATAAAGTATATACTGATATAAATCTACTGGTAGAAATTTAGATATGATGAATCATTGTGAGGTGACGTACCTGTCCAAATTTCTGCTGATGTCTGAGATAGAATGGCTTGATCAGTAACATCCAGGGTATACAGATAACGGCCAGAATGACTAGGAAAGTCTGGAATCCCACCTGTCAAACAAAACAGCATGTATAGATAGGTGTCAAGACAATTATATTTAATGAGTCCGTCCCATGATTAAAAAAATCCATGATATGAAAAAACAATTCAAAGTTCTTGAGATCCAAAAAAACAAACAAACAAACAAACAAAAACAAAAGTCTCCATCTTACTTTTTTTTGTCATACATTTGTACATGTAATTGAATTAATATATTACCTGGCCACTATACCACAGGTTTTTAGGGTCACTTTGGAAAAGGAACATCTGAATAAGCCCTGTAATAAACATTAGTACACTTAATAGTCAGTCAAATGAAACAAAGGTTTGTCATATGTACCGAATGCTATTGAGTTACCTATCATTAAGTAATATTTACATCCACTGAATATTTTCTCCATTATTTCTTTTGAAAACCACTTCCCTTAATCAATCCACTGAGGCTTAACTAGTTAGATCTAGTTTTACAAGGTTACATGTATAAAAGACTCCTTAAGCAGTGAGCTCTTCCATCAATGAAATATACATGAGATCAACAATACAATATTTCACATACCTTAATTAACCTACTTTTAATGTATGATTATACAGACAAAAATCTAAACAATAAAATGTCTCTCTTTGTTTGTAAAAAAAGAAAACATTTTATTGTTTCACTGAATATTGCTGAGTTACCTATAAGTAAATTAGGTGCAGTCCCTGCATCTCTCCACGTGAATATTATCCACTTAACAAATATCTCCACTACAAGGTAACCAAATATGGCTGCCAAAAATATAACTTGTGGAATGAACTCAAAGTAAATGTTCACTTTCCTTTTGAAAAATCTGAAAACAGAAGATAAAAACTTTCCAGAGATGGTCAAAGTAAAGAGGAAACACTTAGAGAATGATTTCAACACTATACTTTCCCAATATTGTAAACCAACTTTTATTCGCGAGTGAGAAATATCCGCGAGTTTCGCAACCTTCTTTAATCCATGAATATTTCTCGTCGTGAATCAATTATTTACTTATGTATTTATGTAGAATGTTGCCTCAGTCGTGAACATCAGTAGTCGCGATGGATTCTAAAAGATGTCGTGAATAATAGTTAGTTTACAGTAATGAAGGTTCAATCAAGTAAACTTAGACTGAATAATCAAAAATCAAGATCTACTTTTTTTATACCTGTGATTAACTATGCTTAACATAACTCCCAGAAACATCTGACAGATACCAAAAATGACAGAAATCTTCATTTTGAAGGAATTCAGAGCTGTAATCTTGTTGGTGGATAGGGCCCATACCTATTAATAAATCAAAACATGCATAACAAAAAGCTCACAATTATACAAGTATATCAGGGACTCAGCACTCTATTAAAAAGATCAATATCAAAAACTATATATAACACAAGTAAACAATTATCTTCTGTTCTTGGATGATATTTTTAAAAATTTTTTTAAAGACTTACAGGGTCCAGTCCAAATGGATAGGGTCCGCCTTTAGGGAAGGAGGCATTAGGGTCTAACTGTAGAGAGGTAGACCCCTTCAGGGTGTCAGCTACATAGGGTCTGAAATAAACATAAGGTGTACAGTTAATGAAAGCCGTCAAGAACTTGAACCTCAATCTCACAATAAGTAGCAATAATATCTTTGATTTCTTACTTAAATGTCTGAGGATCATGTGGGTCCCAGGATGAGTCAAACAATTTCAGTGATTTAGAGAAGACATCATTATAGATCAGTCCAGTATACATAGAAAACAGACCCATCAACAGAATGATGTATCGCCCTCCAAAGAACATGTCAAAAATCTGCAGGAAGATCAAGTTTTATTAAAAAAAAAATGACACTGGATACAAGTACTAGTGCACATACAGTACAAATAACCATTATATCCTCCAAGAATGTAAATGTTGGTATCTTTTATGCAATTTCAGAGTTTAAGAAAACACAATAACGCATGAAATACAGAAGTTGTTGAATTTGCTGTTTTGAAAGAGAATAGCGAGTTAGAGCTAGATGCCTACTTTATCGATGAACATTAAATAATGAACTGTTACTTGCCTCATTGTTTATCTTCATTGCCTGAAGCTGCTTTTCTCTAGTGACAAGGTAAAGAGCAACCAAAAACATAATAAAACCATGACCAAAATCTCCAAACATCACAGCAAACAAGAAAGGAAAGGAAATTATAGCCCAAGGAGCTGTAAAAAAAAAATCAACATAGATTTTACAAATGCATATACTTTATATCATATTATTCTTTCTCTATAATTCTAATATAAAGTTTCTTTCTCTATAATTCTAATATAAAGTTTAGAGTGTTAGAGAAATTCTTGCCTGGGTTGACTTCCTGATACGTGGAAATCCCATAAGCATCAATTATATTCTGAAATCCTTGTGTGAATTTATTATTACGGTTATATGTGGGTGGAACTTCTTTTGTTTTCATGCGATTCAAAATGGATGGAACAGAACTCCCACTTCTTTCCTGTAGATAAGATTAAAGTTCAGCATTTGATTTCATTCTTTCAACAAAGACAAATAAACAGACATCTAGATAACTGTAAGTATGACAGTTTTTCCATCATTACTCACTGTGCCTCTCCTAAGTGCCTGCTGAATTCTGTCCAGATCTTGCACGGGACACCAGCACTCTGCAATCAGACATTTCTGAGTCACGTCCAGGTTGAGCATGTTGAGTGTGTGGTAGATGGCCTTGATTTTTCTCACCTTGATGAACCAGATCTTTATGTTCCGAGCTGCGGCCACCAACACACGATGTCGGTGATCCTGTGTCTGACCAAGAACCTGTAAAAGATAATTTTAATATTGTTTTCACAAATTTTATACATGAATTGTCCAAATGAAGGTGCATTCTACATCATGTATTAAAGCAGATATTTTTATAATTAATTCCATGAATTCTCTAAGTATATTACACTGGCATGTATATAATGAGAAATAATCATACGGTATTTAAATCTTCAATCCTGGTCATGACCCCTATTGCCATTTCTCTTCTCTCAGCTGGAGTCTCTGGACAGGGATACAGGGTGGCTCTAAATCTGTCATCACAAATATTTATTATCAGATAAAGGTTTCAACAACTAGAAATATGTCCATAGGACATGAATGCCCCGCCAAGGGTATATTAGTAATGCAACATTTTAACACAAATTGAGAAAAGTGAGGTCAAAGTCAAAGGAAAGGTCAAGGTCAAAAAATATTGCTGCAGTTGAATAGCTTACATCAGTATGTATCAGCATATGACGTTAGATTCAGAAACTAATTTAAGAAAAGTGAGGTCAAGATCAAAGGAAAGGTCAAGATCAAAAAATGTTGATGTAGTTGAAAAGGTTACATCAGTATGTATTAGCATATGAAGTTTGATGAAAATATTATGAATGGTTTCTTTAAAACTGAGCTAAACACTAATTTAAGAAAAGTGAGGTCAAGGTCAAAGGAAAGGTCAAGGTCAAAAAATATTGATGCAGTTGAATAGCTCTCATCAGTATGTATCAGCATATGAAGTTTGACACTAATTTAAGAAAAGTGAGGTCAAGATCAAAGGAAAGGTCAAGATCAAAAAATGTTGATGTAGTTGAAAAGGTTACATCAGTATGTATTAGCATATGAAGTTTGATGAAAATATTATGAATGGTTTCTTTAAAACTGAGCTAAACACTACTTTAAGAAAAGTGAGGTCAAAGTCAAAGGAAAGGTCAAGGTCAAAAAATATTGATGCAGTTGAATAGCTCTCATCAGTATGTATCAGCATATGAAGTTTGACACTAATTTAAGAAAAGTGAGGTCAAGGTCAAAGGAAAGGTCAAGGTCAAAAAATGTTGATGCAGTTGAAAAGGTTACATCAGTATGTATTAGCATATGAAGTTTGATGAAAATATTATGAATGGTTTCT
Organism: Saccostrea echinata; assembly: GCF_033153115.1. Classification (NCBI taxonomy): domain Eukaryota; kingdom Metazoa; phylum Mollusca; class Bivalvia; order Ostreida; family Ostreidae; genus Saccostrea; species Saccostrea echinata. The sequence goes on from NW_026889763.1 coordinate 16,945,307, forward strand.
TTAAAACTGAGCTAAACACTTATTTAAGAAAAGTGAGGTCAAGGTCAAAGGAAAGGTCAAGGTCAAAAAATATTGATGCAGTTGAATAGCTCTCATCAGTATGTATCAGCATATGAAGTTTGACACTAATTTAAGAAAAGTGAGGTCAAGGTCAAAGGAAAGGTCAAGGTCAAAAAATGTTGATGCAGTTGAATAGCTCTCATCAGTATGTATCAGCATATGAAGTTTGATAACACTATCTTGAATGGTATCTTTAAAACTGAGCTAAAAACTTATTTAAGAAAAGTGAGGTCAAGGTCAAAGGAAAGGTCAAGGTAAAAAATGTTGATGCAGTTGAATAGTTCTCATCAGTATGTATCAGCATATGAAGTTTGTTAAAAATATCTTGAATGGTTTCATTAAAACAGAGCTAAACATTAATTTAAGAAAAGTGAGGTCAAGGTCAAAATAAAGGTCAAGGTCAAAAAAATGTTGATGCAATTGAATAGCTTACATCAGTATGTATCAACATATGAAGTTTGATTACACTATCTTGAATGGTATCTTTAAAACTGAGCTAAACACTAATTTAAGAAAAGTGAGGTCAAGGTCAAAGGAAAGGTCAAGGTCAAAAAATGTTGATGCAGTTGCATAGCCCTCATCAATATCTATCAGCATATGAAGTTTGATAAAAATATCTTGGATAGTTTCTTTGAAACTGAGCTTTGAACAGAGCTAAACACAAAGTGTGACGGAAGGACAGACGGAAGGACGGAAGGACGGAAGGACAGAAGGACGGAAGGACGGAAGACGGACATGACAAACACTATATGCCCCGGCCATATTCATGGCGGGGCATAAAAAAGATATGTAAAGGGTGGATCTAACACCTAACATCAGATAAGTTTTCAAATGAATATGTATTAAAAACAAAACATAAAGGGTGGGTTAAGCTCTGTACAAAACACTTTAGAAGTCCGTGGCAATCCATTTTATCTGAAGTAATAGAAACTATCCTACCCCTCGCATATCTTTTTGACCCTTGACTTGAGTTGTTCCCCTTGAAAGAAGATGATGAAAACAGATTTGTTGACCTGGTCACCCTGTGAAAATATTTTTAAACATAATTTAAATTTTAACTTCAATTCAAGGTTTTTTGATAATTTTTACTTTACATTTAAAGAGATGATAATCCTAGTGGTCTTATAAAAGCTTTCACTCAGCTATAGTAATACCATACCGTAACAGGGTCTTCCAATGGGGTGTCAATCTCTGCCTGCCTGAGGAAGACATTCCCCCTACAAACCCTCCACAACATCCTCTCAAATGCTGGAATCTTCTCTCTGACTATCACTCCTGCCACAAATCTATAGACAGATTATAACTACTTTATCACACAAAATACATGGGTAATTCCTGTCAGTTTTATAATATATACATACATGTACATGTACATCTTGTTTAATATACAACACATACCCCAATCTGAGGGCTTGCCCCGAGCGTTGGGATTCCTCACCAAGAAGTCCAAAGTTCTCCTCCGTAAGACTTGGGTCATGCATGGCCTGAACATGATGAATTTCAGCCTGATTAAAATATAAGACAACCAACCAAACTTAAAAAATCCCATCCCAGAGGAATAGAAAAACAAGAGTATAACAAAAACTATGTAAGACAACATTACGGTATACAATACAGAATAAACAAAGATATTTCAACTAAATCACTTATACTCAGCATCTCAGTGCTATCTTTTTCTCAATGATATGTCTATCTGAATTGAATGATAAAGTAATATCAAATGAACGTGTACAACAAAATTACATGAATGCATGCAATACAGTTTATGTAATATATATATTCATACTAAATTGGGAATCACAAGACAAATGTTCAATTCAGTGCACTACGTCTAAAAACATCTATAACAAAATCAAATTTCAATACAGATAATGAAGATGGAGTAACAAAAAAATTATATGTGCAAGTAATAAGAAAGAATAAGAGTAATAATATCATAAAGATGAAATAAAACTTTTAATTAAAGAATGAAACCCAACCCACTTTCTACATACTCAGCCCCTCTTTAATATTTTAAACATAACATTTTTACAGCACTTTAATCATCAATCACCCTTTACATTGAATTTTATGTTTCAGATTCAGGAGCGTGTTTTATAATAGAAAACACCACTGCTACATCATATACAGTAAAACATGCTTATAAGGAAGTGAGGGGGACGGACAATTTAGCATTGTTACAAACGTAATTCATTGTTTCCTTTAAGTTCGCAATATATTTTAAAGCCATAGGCTTCGTTTTAAATTTTGATTCATTATAAACAAGTTTGCTCTAAGTGTGTTTTACTGTAAGGCATGAAGAGAATCATAGTATTCACATGCTTTTTTTTTAAGTACATATCCTCTCTTTATATTAACTTAGAAAAACTCCATTTTATTTTATAGATTCTGCCTAGAATATAACAAACCTCCTCAAAGAAAGTTTGAGTCTTCCTCAGAATGTGCTTCAGTTCAGTGAGCTCTAAGTAGTTACGCTTCAGTGCCTCTGTGTTCCCATTGACCTCCTTCATTTCATTTTCCAGTTTCTCAAATGTGGCCTAAAATAAAATTTACTGATTTATGGCATCATTGTCAATGATTGATAAAGACTGATTTCATATATAAACACAGTTGAACTTAGGTATCTCAAACACTGGTATCTCAAAACCATGGATATGTCGAAGTGATCTAGAAGTCCCAACCACTTATTAAGCATTTTACCCTGGATATCTCAAATCTTTGGATATCTCGAAGTTCTTTCTCTGTCCCATTGAGTTCAAATTAACTGTAAATTCTTACCCCTATTCCACAATGCATGTATACAGAATGATGGTTAATTCCTAGGCCTATCAGAAATTAAGCAATTTTTCAGTGCAATTACTTTAAGGACCCTCTCTACACTGCACCCTAATTTTAGGGTATTTTTGTGTAATTAGACAGACCCATAATTTGAAACACAAAAGAAATAAATTATAATCTGCATTCTATGACATAATTTAAAATAAATCCAAGTATTCTACACATTATATTAGACCAAGATAGAGTAGTTGAAAACTTTATTTGCTTGGATTTTTTCCATTTGAAAAAGCAAAATCAATTTTTCAAGATTATTACTTCATTGTCTTTGAAGATTTTTCCTGGATAAAAAAGGCAGGCTCCCTATATTAAAAATGAATTAGTTAATTTCAAAATATCCTCCTTTAAACTATATAATTTTGGCAAAGTCTAAAAAAAATTTTTCATCAGTGTATAGAGGGTCCTTAAACACCAGAAGTATCTAATGAGACTGCTGCTCTACTAGTTTTTACTTAATCAAACACACAGAGAGACAGCTTACTATTGCATAAGCTCTTCTGGTCTCTGACCAGTAGAGCTAAAAATTAGGATCACAATTTATCAAGTTCATATATAAAGCCAAATGACTGCATATCATTTCCATAAAAAAAAACCCAATGGACACTCTATTGAGTCACCCTGCTTTTTGTTACAAATCAACATGTACATTTATATAAATTAAACCCTTTATTATGCACACTAAATCAAAGTCCATTATTTCAACAATTTTAATTCAAAAATTATATAGAGGATTATGTCAACTTTTTGGAGGTCTTGATGTTCTTGTGAATGTCAACATATATCTCTGTTATCCAACTTTGGCCCCATTGTAGACTCTAAAACCAAGCATTGAACAAACTTTGAATTTACATCAAATGAAAACTGGCATGGTATGAACAAATGGGCATTACTTGAAGATGCTTTATTAACAAGTGATTTGGTTCTGCTCTTCCTTATGAGAAGACTGTTCTAATTTTTCTTCCATTTATATTTCCATGTAAAACCATGAACCCTTTCTTTGGTCCCATCCTAGCCTAGGGGTCCTGATTTGAACAGAAATGATTCTACAGTTTTCATCAGATTATCCCCATATATTCCCATATCAGATATATATATATATATATATATATATATATATATATATATATATATATATATATATATATATATATATATATATATATATATATCATCTTATCTTTTCTAGACTTTAGGTCTTAAGGTATGTCACTCCTGAAACCAGATATATCAAGGACTTTTTGAGAGGTAATTTTCAGATATCAACTCATACAGCAAAAATGGAAAGAAAAATTTGAGGTTAGTGTGCAATATGCATATTACTGAGCAACAGTACATAAAACACGACCTTTTAGCACTTAAATTATAACTTTTATATAAATCACTTTAATCTCAATCATAATTTATCAGATGTAATCATGGCAATAAACATACTCTTGTTTTATATTTTAAATAGTTTTAAAAAAATACAAAATTTCATGTAAATTTTCTATAATTAATTTGCATAAATATTTGTGTGACCTTTTTTGGACCTTTTTGTATTCTATATGCTTCAATTGAAAACAAAATTTTCATCTTGATTTACAATGTAATTTCAAACCTCGAGGTCAATCATTTCTCTGGGTACAGGAGCATCTGGATTATCCCCCGTGTCCAGCATCGGGATCCCGTCCTTCTTTATCTCCTTCTCCAAGAATCCTGCATTAAAATCACTTTTATTACTACTGACACATAGCTAAAATTCATGTTAAAATTCCTGTTCAAATTATTCATTTGTTTGTTTTTAACTTTACCTACATAAATTCATATTACCAGGTATACTGTAAACATTTCTATTGGAGGCAAGGATTTGTGCATTGATTACTGTACATGTACACATATTGACATATTCAAAATTTAGCGCAATCACTGGGTATGGAGTTGTTGGCAAAATCATGAATTGGCCCTATACATGTCCTTGCCGTACATTGTATTTATAAATGATTTCTTAGTGGTACTCATGAATTTGTGCATCGTTGTCTGCGCCAAAGCCACTAAAATATGAAGCCTGCTTTTTTAAGTACACATACAGTATATTCTGAATTTGTTGTATAAATCTTTTAAAAATCTTGTTCTTCTATGCATGGTACATGTATAACTTACGTAATGTACATGTATAACTTACGTAATGTACATGTATAACTTACGTAATGTACATGTATAACTTACGTAATGTACATGTATAACTTACGTAATTTTCTCTCCATTTCATCACATCGTCTTACTTCATTCACAAACTTTCTTTGAAACGCATTCACATCTGGGTTTAACTAAAATATACAGTGATTAATTAAAGCATGGCCCAAAAAAGGTTTAAATTTTCTGTAATAATGTAAATAATTATACATTAATAAATGGCCATTAAAATACATTTTTACAATTGCAACACTTTTAAATTTGTTCTTTAGGTCAACTGCAATACAATACAACTGGTTGTCTTTTTTCCTCCACTTACATCTCTAAACTGCACAAGTCCTAATTCCCCCAGCTCTGATACACAAGCATAGGCAGCCTCTGACTGAAGAAACAACTGACATAGAGTCATTTCCTCACTCCTAAACAGGGACCCCATTGTTGCAGGTTAAAACTCTCCTCTCTGAAAACCAAAGGACAAATCATGAAATTCACAAGGTCAGTCCATGGACACAAGTATTCCTACATGAAATATATGTCCTCAAGTAGAATTGTAAATCTACTCAAGAGGCAGGACACACATTTCTCTTGATGAGTTTTAAATTTCAATTTCAATTTATATTTATGACTTTTTCAATAAGTCACTCTAAGGAACTTCCTTTTATGTTTCTATATTGCACACTTCACAAAAATACATGTATCAAAGTGTGCCTAGTATTTTTCAAGAAGATACAAGTTTTTCCCCCCACAAATGTGAGATATATACTAAACTTGATTAAAAGGAAAGCGTAAAAGCATTCTAATATGAAGTGTATTTAACCTGTAAAATATCAATAGATAGGACCTGAAAGCTTTAATTTACTTTAAAAAAATATTTTGATCCTAAAACCAGATAACATGCATGCTTTAATTGATGGATATAGACACAATAGATGTGGTAGTTATCATCTGTAAGACAGGTAATATGGCCTTGAGTGCTATTCCACATGTCACATTGAGGATATTGATAAATTATCTGTTGTTTTGGCTTTTTTCTTTCATTTTCTTTTTTTGTTTCTTAGTTTTGTTGTCCTGCTTTCTATCAGTACATACTTCATGGTGTGTTCAGTGTTTGTAATTAAAATATTCTCTTTGTAGATAAAGTTATTGTATACATTGTTTTTCGAGTATACTTTTTCTTCATCACTTGATCTTTAAGTTACTTGACATCAGAACTTAAACATAGGTAATCAGAGATTACAGAGCTCACCTCAACGAATGTTGTCTTTAAGTAAGGCAAAGTCCCACACTAAACTAATAACCCTGGAGTGTGCATCCCTAGATGCAACATTTATGCAATTTTGGTCTGATAGGGCTTGCAGTTACTTGGGAATAGACTTATCTGAAAACTCAAAACTAGTCACTCATCCAGAAAATGTAAGTCAAATCCAGCATCCAAAGCAAGTTTGAGATTGTTCGTTCCTTGATGCATCATCCATGCAAGTTTGGTTCAGATAGGCCTTATAGTTACTTGGAAATGAGATCTGCTCCAAAAAACTTTAACCTAGTTACTCATCCGGAAAATGTAGGTCAGATCCAGCATCGAAAGCAAGTCCAGTAGTGTGCATCCTTAGATATATCATCCATGCAAGTTTGGTCAATATAGGGCTTATAGTTACTTGGAAATGAGATCTACTCCAAAAACTTTAACCTAGTCACTCATCCGGAAAATGTAGGTCAGATCCAGCATCCGAAGCAAGTTCAGTAGTGTGCATCCTTAGATGTATCATCCATGCAAGTTTGGTCAATATAGGGCTTTTAGTTACTTGTAAATGAGATCTACTCCAAAATCTTTAACCTAGTCACTCATCCGGAAAATGTAGGTCAGATCCAGCATCCGAAGCAAGTTCAGTAGTGTGCATCCTTAGATGTATCATCCATGCAAATTTGGTCAATATAGGGCTTATAGTTACTTGGAAATGAGACCTGCTACAAAAACTTGAACTTGCTCCAAAAACTTTAACCTGCTCCAAAAACATTAACCTGGTCATTCTTTAGCTGAAATTGCAGCATCTGAAACTTTGACTGGTACAATGAAACATACTAGAAGCATCCTCCATGCATCTTTGACTACCGTATATACTCGCCTATAAGTCGGTTTTTTTGGGAGTTAACTTTTGGTCCAAAACTCTATGTCCGACTTATAGGCGAGTCATCAAAAGCTTGGTACTTTTCTGGACGGCAAAATGTAGTATTTTTTACATAACTTCGACGATTATCGTTAAGAAATGTCTGAACGTATTATATTATTTATGTATTCTAAGATTATGTATAAAGTACAAGTATTTACATGTTTTATGATTTTATTTTGATCTTAAGTGTATATTATTTATTTAATTAATTATTAACAAAAATATTCCTTTAATTGACTTGTGACTTACTGTAAATCTATCGTTTATCGATAAAATTGAATTGCGAACCCGATATAATACGTTCAGCATTAAATGATTATTGTATAATTATATGTGTTGTCTGCAATGTTTTTGAAAACAGATATAATATTCTTAAAATATAATTGAGAATATTATTCTGGAGTCTATTAAAACTCGATTGTTTATGAAAATGCTTCCCATGTGTGGTACACAATTTTCTCGTGGCGCATGCCACTAAATAAACACTGTGTCAGGTAAGGGATAACGTTACAGTTAATTAAGAGACAATAATTGCCAATAACAGATCAAACATAGCATTATTAAAAACGATAGATATGGTTTGGACATTGAGTACCTCCTAATTAAATATCATCAAAATGTTGCTAGACTCGTTACATAGTTCATCACCATTCCAAAGACACCGAGATCCGCCTATGATTGAGATCAGTGTATAAAATATACAAGACAAAAGGGATTTACAGTATAAAAAGAAAACTAAAATGGTAGTGGGTTGGTTTGTTGAAAAATGAAAATATCAATTACCGATGCCATATCCTAACATATTATTTGAACACAGGTAAATACATTAGAGTATTGATATAAGATTTATAAGAGAAGAAAAAAAGAAATAAAATATCGGCGTAATTTCTCAAAATATTCTTTGAAACACGTTAAAACATTAGAGCATTGATTTGAAATTGTCCACCGATTCTGGCAAAAAGTTTTACCGACTTATAGGCGGGTCAATGGCAAATCTCTCCAAAATAACCTCAAAAATCACAACTGACTTATAGGCGGACCGACTTATAGGCGAGTATATACGGTAATATAGGCCATAGAAGTACTTGAAAAGAAAACTGCTCCAAAAACCTTAACCTGGGACGCCGCCGTCGGTATTACATAAGCTCCCCCAACTTCGTTAAGGTGAGCTAAAAATTACATGTATGTCTATATTTAATGGTAGATAGAAAATTCTCTTCGTACATAACTGGTCATTATATTTTTGCTTATAAAATGTATGGAAAGTGATGGCATTCAAAACACCATAACACGGACGGAGGGTCAAAAGGTTAAAGTATGCATTTAATTTTGACATCACAAACTTTGAAAACCACGCAAGTGCAACATTATAAGCGAAAATCAAAATTCACACTCATATTGAACAGAAGCTTACCCGAAGGATAATACAGGGATTTTGAAATATAAATCACATTTGTAGTCAAGGCAAGGAGTTAAAAATTGTAAATATAAGCATTGAATCATTATTTTTCTTAAAGATGTAGACTCATAACTGCAATTTGTGTGTTATTCAATATGTTTGCACACACCATTGCAGTTTTGAGACTACATCTTTCAAAAAATAATGATCCAATGCTTAAATGTCTGACAGAATTTTTCTTTAAAGAGATATTTTAAATGATACTATTCTAAAGTTAAACAGCAGACTGCAGTATTATAAGTCTCTTTCCTGGGAGTGTAGCTTAGGTTCTACTGTTATTTAAATCAGGCCATTCCAAGTTTTTTTCTATGTTTAGCGTCCACCCTTCTTTCAAAAACCTACCTACCTTTTCGCAAAAAACACACAAACCAAAAAATAAAACACAAGACTTTACAGTCACAAAAATGACGTCATTCAAAGGATTTGATTTTGTTAATATGGTTAATCTATCTTTACTCGTAGAAATATCTATTCTTCAGCAAAATCAAGGTATTAAATGCTTACAATATTCCTAATATGGCATACTGTAGACAATTATTTAGAGAAATTGACAGAATTCATGGATTTCGACCAGAATATTCGATGTCAGGAGTTCTAATTTTGTTTGTTTTTTCTGATATTGGGTGTCAAAAACCAAGGCGCACGTGGACGCTAAACATAGAAAAAACTTGGAATGGCCTCACTGCAATTTCTGTGTTTTTTCCTAAATAAAAATATTTATGTTAATTACAAAGTCATATTCTAGTGTCTTAAAGTAATTTTTCATGGGGGAAAAAACACAAAAAATACTCCCCACCCTTTAAGAGAAAACAAATTAAACTACCTACCACTTAAAAAAAAAATAAATAAAAAATCAAAAAGATTCCAATGATCAGCCCAACCATGCATGCATTCCTATCTTCTAAAACCCTCTTCTCACCCTTTTCTCTGCACTCTTTTTTTCTCTTTCATTCCTTGTACTTTAAATCTATTTTTATACATTTGTAGGTTTGCACATCACATGTATTTATCATTCATCATGTTCATTTTGTTTCAATTCAAATTGGAGAGGACAATCTTATTTGGAAAAACTTGTGTCCAATGATTCAATAGAATATGTTTAAATCTTAAAGCACTTTGAAATTCTCATTGCCCATCATTAACACAGGGTGTAGACTCATGAGGATTGAAATGAGCCAGTTCAAGTAAATTATATGTTATTGATGCCAAAGAATGCTATGGTCCAGTATATCTTAAAGTTCCTTCACCATGATTACCCAAAATATTAGTTATAAATTCTTTCATATTCAATTTGAGAAGGTACTTCATTCACCAATGATGACTGACTCTCATATCCTAAAATCAATTCATGTCATTTTCTGTATCTATAAGAAATTCCTAGTTAAGTTGACTACACGGTTATGTAACAACATCACTATGAAATCATTTTGTTCTTCTGACATTTAAATATGCATAAAATAGATGTCCAGTGTTTTCCCCAGGCCGTTTTGCGGTACCGCCATGCATTCACGATCCCCCGCCATGCATCACACATTGCCGCTATGCATGAATTATTAAAGGTAGACTATTTTAAGAAGAAGATATACTTCGAATGTTATCAGTTATTAATCTTTCAACAGAACAATTCAAATCACTAGAATCATAGCGTGTACTTGTACACATGTTGCGCACCTGTGGTGAACTCGATGCGAATCGCGGAACGGGGTATGATGCAATTTATGTTTATTGCAGTTTACTGATATGTTACTAAGTATTAAGCTTTTATCTGATTAGAAATATTTATAAGTATGAAAAATTTATTAATTACTGTCAGATTGTACACATGGTAAAAGATGCACATATGGGTTTTTCCAACATCCACAGGTCATTCTATAAATAGCATTGATGTTCCGACACCAAAAATGATTCATTAGTTAAACACATAATTTTAAAGCCATTTTTTAGCATAAATATGCTAAAATAAACATGTCCAATAAATATTATCATTGTTTATTTACTCTATGAACTATGGGCAAATATAGTTCAAGCGCATATGCTTGACCCACATTCAACAGCTTACGTTGAATAAAAAAAAGTCAGACACCAATGTACTAAATGTTGTCACAATATTTACATGTAAGCAATGATGCTACATAATGTGCACCCTTTTTGTTTAAAAATGACTGTAAAAGTAGGGACACCCCCCCCCCCCCAAAAATGTAGTAAATAAAAAAAAGGTGCGGGGATCACTAGGGGCCTATTCAGTTTGTAGGAAGCAAGAATAACACAGCACATTTAACATGATAAAAAGACAGTGGCTTTAGAGGAAAATAAAATAGAACATTTTTTTGTGATTATATCTATTTTTATAAAAGAGAACTCAATTGTTTAGCTTTTTTAAAAGTTAAATTGACAATATATTCAAAATATATCATTTTAATTTAAAAAAATATATAAATGAATGATGCATTTGTATTTTTCATTTAAATATAAATTCAGATACATGCACAAGTAACTCAATGAGACGCCGCGCGCCGTCAATTCAGCAAAATTCCCCCCATGCATTAAAAATTTTCTGGGGAAAACACTGGATGTCCCATCTAAAAAATCAGATTGAAATAACATAATTTCAAAATTCAACAGGTCTAGCAATATCTCTTGATTTAGCTGTATATAACTTGAATTAGCTATATCCCTTGATTTGCTATTCAAAATAGCTTGATTTAGCTATTTGATCATTTGTTTTCCTTAAATGTGCAATTTTTTAGCAGATAAAAAAAGTCAGACAGTGACTTGGTGCAGTGAAAGTTTTCAACCTGAACTGTTCTGATCTTAAAATCTGAAAACAGTGCATGAAAAAAATCACTCATCAAATTGCATCTCCTTGACAACTTTGCACTCAGAGTTCTAAAATTCCTGGACTATATAATACAATTGATTTGTGACCACACAGTTACTTGTTGAATGAAATTATAAAAGAGATCAATTGTGGTCAACAAGATAAATGATTGGTAATAATTCAATAAACACGGTGTGAGGTAAGCCATTCCTCACCACACACAAGGTGGTAATCAGTTACCAATACAATGGAAATACATCTTTTGCTTAAAAGTGTTGAAAAGCAGCAATGTTTAAATGATGTTTGATTTGGATTGTTTTTTTTTAATAGTCCATAGTACAAATATGCAAATATGATTAGTCACATACTTGCGACTTTTTTTCTTTTTCTTATGATTAAAAAAACGTACTTGTAAAAAAAACTGCATGAAATAGCTTTATTAAGCTATTTTGATAGGTTAATAAAGCTATATAGCTATTTCAAGCTATATAACTATATCAAATGATTGTGCTGGACCTGTTAAAATTTAAAACAAATATACTCACAACAGCTGCAAGTCATGGAAGAGACATAGATTATAAAATATGCCTACTGTTTCAGTCACAAACGCTAGGATAAAACAGGAAGAATTCGCCCAGACAAAGATAAAATAAAAAGGGATATCCTTCACTCAAGGATACAGAAACCGGTCGCTAGTCCTGTGACCAAACAAATGCTGACTTTTAGACAAGGTGGTGATCACGTACCTGTCGATTTACTACCGATGTCTATGCTATTAATTATCCTCAATTACAATTAACCTTACCCTATTAAATGCCTTTCAGACGTCCTCCTGATTTATTTCAGTGCATATCTTTGATAAATTATGATAAACTTCTCCTACTCCGAAATCGATGATCATAAGATTTTACGTCACCAACACTGAAGAATCAATGAAGGGCGACAACTCCATCTTCTCATTGTTAATGCATTCCTTGACTTATTCGACTTCAGACCTATCCGAAAAATTAACAAAGAACTCCGAAATTTTAGCCTTTTTTAACGTTGATTTTTAATATTAATTCTTTTGCTTTATTCAATACAAAAGTACAGATCCTGTAAAGATCATATATGAAATGAATCTACCTTATGACATTTGGGAAAACAAGCTGAAAATAGGGAAATTTTAATTGTATTCAAGAATAATATTTCGATCATTGAAATAAAATTGAAAAAAAAAATTGACCTTAATTGATCTTTCTGCCTTACATTTTTCTTAATTTGTGCTTAGCTCCATCTTTGTAATCTTGAAGATACATATTGGAGACAGCACTTTTTACATATTGGAGACAGCACTTTTTTCTTAATGGTATAGAGTCACTTTTACCTTTTCCATCTTGACCTAATACTTTTGATTTTGACCTCATTGTTCACAAGTATCATGTGATTATCCAATGCCTAAAATTCAGTAAAGATTTATCTACATACATCTTTATAACAAATCATTTTGCTTTGAGTAAACATTTATTAATCATCCATTAATATAAAATTTAATAACATTGACCTTCCCCATGACTTGGTCTCAAATTTCTTGGTTATCAAAAAAAAAAGTAGAACGAGGCATTCATGGCTTGAGGACACATTTATCATAAGTGCAAAACATTATAATGAGTATCACAGACTTTACAATGATAATGACACAATTGAAAAATGCATAATTTTCACTCTCAAATATATACAGTGAACAGATTTATTATGTATATGTACAATTAAAATTAGATATATCTAGGATTTTTATAAAGCAGTACTTTTTCACAGCAGAAATATACTGGTATACAGAATAAAGTACTGTATATAAATACATGTACAGGCCTGCTGGTTACACATTTAAAAAGTTGAACATATTTCACAACATCATGTAGTATCATTTATTTACATAGTATCATCAAATTCTCCTCAAGGCATAAAATGTAAATGTATTCTGTGACTCTTAATTCCCAACCTCTCACTCGCTGTATGATATTCTTACATTCAGTCAGTGTATTAAATTGCATTTGAGTGAATAAAATGAAAGTTTTAAGAGCAAATGTTTTTATTTTTTTGACTATTTTAGTTGATTCTTAAGGGTTGTATGTTCGTTCGCCCTTGACGCCGTTCGCCCTAATTCCCGTTCGCCCAGAATCCAATCACCCTAAACCTTGTCGCACAGGGTCCGTTCGCCTTATTTATATTGCAGAAAGTTGAATAATGAATCAATGGATTTTTTAAAATAAATTTTATGTACATTGGTACATAAATTCCACATGGGAGACAACAGACGTAAAGAGCATAAAATATCAAATTTGAATTATTTAATTAAGATTACCGTAAATAAAAAAATACTGTGGCAACATTTGAAAAAAAAAAAAGTTGTAAAATATCGAATAAAATTAATAACAAATGTTGATATTAACTATATACTGTATATATAATAGGGCAAATGAGATATATGGCGATATATGGCGATCAAGAATAATGGCGAACGGACCCTGCGCGAACAGACTCATGCAAACAGGTAGATAGGGCGAACGTACCCGATACCATTCTCAAGATTCCAGCTTAGCCAGGTCTGCCTGCAGCCATTCCCATACAATGTCTCCCATTTCATCACTGGCTTCTAAAACAAAGGCATGATCATAGCCCTTTTGACAAAGTTTGATGTCCCCATGGGGGAATTTCTTCTTCATGTCAAAATAGTAAGATTTAGGGCACCAGTGGTCATCTTCACCATAGTAAAAACTCATTCTTGGGAGGTGCCTCTCCACTAAATCCTCGTCTAAGGCGGCCACTTGCTGCATCTCCAAGTTGGCCATGTACATCACATTACTGACACAGAATGGGTCAAAGAGGTTCATTGACGCATTGTACACAGACTCAGGGATTTTTCGACCACTGAAATACCAAAGAAGCAGTCTGTATTGGACATGGGGAGATAAATAAGATGCACCATGAACTATCGCTGTCCCCAGCCAGCGTAGGTATTTCAACATTGGTGTAGCTACCTGGCCTTTTGGAGACAGTGCCATTCTTTCTATGGTAGGGAATAACTGAAAGCATCTTAGAACATTACTGTGATCTATCTCATCCAGGATCCTCATGATCATGTAACATCCAATAGAATGGCCAATCAAAATCAATTTAACATCTGAAGGAATGTGTTCTTTGATGTATGTAATCTTGTGTTTGATTTGTCCTTCCAGAGAACAAACAGAATAGGAGGCTTTTTCTGTTGAAAAAAAAAAAATTGTACAAGCATTGGGTGCCACGGATTTAGTTAAAATTGACCCCTGAACTTCATAAATAATACATCAGAATATACATGTATTCTACTGTCCTTTGGATCTTTACCAACATAAATAAGTAAATATTCCAAATATGAATTATACAATGCTAGTATCAAAAAAAAAACTTTTTTTTTTTACATAAAACATATATCCTGACAAAACAGAATTAACATTTAAAATTTAGTCACAACATCACTGAATTAAGAATTATTTGTAATACTGACATAGTAAAACTTACCAACATCTAATGTTTTATTTGGAACTGTCACATGACCAGCATGTGATATGCCCCAGACAGGAATCTTTTGATCACAATTCCTGTAAAGAACCTGCATGAATCGCTCATAGTAGTCAATAATTCCAGGATTTCCTGTTAAGATGGAATCAAAAACAAAATTATAGCATAAAGTTCAACACCGTAATATTAACAGTTAAACAGTCATCTAGGTATTTATATTTGCATTCATATACTCCAGTACAGCTAATTGTATCTGAAATTCTGATCAAGAAATAAACTTTTTAGATGAATTTGCATCTACAGTTGACTCACTAGTACTATTTATTTTTAGAAATTTAAAAATCAGACCAAATACTCTATAAAGAAGCTTTTTTTTTAGTTAAACTGAGCTTATTGCTATATTGAGAAGAGCATAAATCATTGCCAAAGGCCCATTTTTTTTATATATTGTCAATGAACATTTTATCAGAAGCCCCTTTTCTTTATCTTAACTTATATTAAAACTAAAATTAGGCTTGTCCATTGAATATAAATGTTATATTTCTGAAATTTTATGTACCTTTTGTGAACGGGAGAGTTTCAATATGTGAAAATATGATTATGATCATATATACAACATTTAAGCAGAATAGAACTGTTTATAATTCATCATTTTTATAGTCCACAGACTCCGTTTTGAAACATGGTTGCCCAAACATGTACATTTGTTTGCAAAGTAAAACATATTAAAGATGTCTGAAGAAACAAACAACCCTGATAAGCTATTTTACAGCTTAATTGTAAAAATGGATTTCAAAAGATGATAATGTAAAATTAAACTGATCAATTTTCAATGTATTTCTTTTATGTTTTCAAGTAATTATTCAGCAATTAGCCGTCACCAAGGTAAACAATGCTTCACCATTTTAAAAATGACAAGTAGTCAAGTACGCTACTTTTAAAATTACTCATACCCATTGAATTTATCAAAATTAAAGACATCAAAACACTCCTTACCTGGAATTATCAGAAAAAGATATTTTGAATTTTCGGTTGTGCCATATTTTAAAACGTGTGTCATTATTCCGCAAAGTGGGACAAATTCACTCTTCTTTGCGTCTTCCTCCATGTTTTACCTATTAGGAATAATTATTAACGTCAAATACTCCTACAGTAAAGCTTTTTATTACATTTTCAACAGTGAAATACTGTGATTTATTTATTGAATAAAAGTGATATTCTCTCACAGTGTGAAAGGATACCAAAATGATATTCTCTCACAGTGTGAAAGGATATCAAAGTAAGTAAAAATTAATTTCTGGCCTCTCATAAGATAGAGATAGTAACTATGCATCTTGATAGAGCTAAAACTGCAAATTTCTTCCCAAATATGTTACTAAAATCCATACTATGTAATGTTTTCAATCACACATCTGCTAAGCTATTACGTCTCATCCGCTCAACTATGACGTCAAGCCTTTGACACTGTGTTATGAAAAGACAGAGGCAAAGTAAAAATCAAAGAAAATGTAATAAACAGAAAATTCAATGTTTTGTAGATGAATATGGAATTTATTTCACTCGTGAGACAGGATTTTTTGATATTTTCACTCGTGCTTCGCACTCGTGAAAATATCAAAAAATCCTGTCCCACTCGTGAAATAAATTCCATATTCATCTACAAAACATTGAATATCCTCTATATATTATTTTTCACTTAAAGAGATGCAAAGAAACTAACAACTATATAAACATACGACTGATCAGCTGATTGGAAAAAAACAATGTACTTCGGACACTTGTAATCTATCACGGTTTAAAGATTCTATTTATGAATTAACAATATTTCGAATCTTGCTTTTTTCAGTGATAATTCGAATTTTAAATAAAATTTTGTATTTTCTACATCCATAATTTTCAACCTTGTAAAATAAACAGCTGTGGGACTGGAAACGTTAGCGTTACCCTTTCCAAATTTTCTCCAGAATATCCGCACGAATAATTGTACCTTTACATCTTGGAGAGGAATGCGGGTGGTTACGTTCCGATGACTTGTTCGACCCGCGTGGTTTCGACACGAATTCATGTTCGACCCGAGTGGTCTCGTTCCAAAGCAATTAATTAACAATTAATTGCTTCGGAACAAAATTAATTCACACTTTCAAAAGTTTTACATTTTATTTTTTCGTCTACATTTTTTTTATTTTGACCACGTATATTTGTGTTAATTATCGTATGTAATTTAATTTGGAGAAACGTACATTGTTTAGACAGTGCATATGTGATCACGGTATTTTTGAAGAAGTATTTGATTAATTTTTATGGAAAGCTGTTCAAATATAATTCATTACTAAATCAAATTTATCAACATTCATGCTCCACGATAGTAGAAAAAAAATGTTAGGAAACCTGCATGTTGACTACACAGTACGGAAACAACTACCTATTGACACGCACATCTCTGAAGCCATATAATATACAACTACCGGATATCCATTTGTTTACCGCACAGTGTATACCCCTGTACTCAGGTATTGACATGAAGGGATATATATATTAGAGTAGGTCGAAACCACTTGGGTCGTAACCACGAGTGCGGGACGGTTCGCCCCGAAAGACCATTCGCGCTGAGACGTTTCGCCCCAAGACGGTTCGCGCCGAAGATCAATTAATCAATTATGTGGTAATTATCACTTGTTAACAGCAATTATTAACTTCTTAATAACTTTTGTACTGTGCTATATAAATCCAATCCATTGGTTCAATCAATAACCCGTAATTGGCGACTTCACTGTATATCCCCTCCGGCCCGCCCATAACCACACTAAAATTTAAAAAAAATTGTCAGACCTGATTTTTTTTTTTAATGAATTCCTGTTACTTAAAAAAAAAGAAGATATTTTTAAATGACCTGATATTTTTTTTATGATGTGAGAAAACAGCAACTCGTGATTAATTTAATGACATGATGATTTAAAAGAAAAAAATATCTATTTTGATGTAACAGGCATAGAAATGTCACTTTTGAAATTGGTTATATGAAAAGATTTTTTTGGAAGTATATTTTTGATAAGAACTTATCATGCTTATATAGCATTACTCAAAATCGCAAAGAAAATTGAAGTCAGTGTGCATCCTAGCTATTGAGCAACGGTAAAATGAACTTGACACCCGTCTCATAATTTAATTCTCCTCTTTATCTTGACATGATGAAGAATCTCCAAATTATAGTTATAACACCTTAATTACAAAACTGAATCAGACAATTATGATTGCTGAATAAACATAATTATATCTGCACATGGATAATTATACATTTAATTATGGTATAAGCCTATTTTCAACAACTTTTAAAACATAAAAGTTTTTTAGTAACCTTAGAACTTTTTTTTAACACAGTCAATATTAACCTTATATATAAATATTTATCTTAAAACATCGTAATATATCGTTGTAGACAATGTAGATTAAATTCGGCGCGAAACGTCTCGGCGCGAAACGTCTTTAGGGGCGAATGGTCTCGGCGCGAAACGTCAATAGGGGCGAAACGTCCCGTTACCGTAACCACGCGGGTCGAACACGGAATCGGAACGTAACCACCCGACACCTTGGAGAGTTCCACAAAGAGAGGTAACCACAACTGACTGTAGAGCAGATGTCCGTATCAAAGATCTTTTTGTAGTTCATCATGTTAACTGTTCACATGTTCAAGATGTTGATTTGTTCAATTGTTAAACTCTCATTGTACTAACATACCCCATGTGGGGGCTTTAGTGAAATCAAAAGTTTCAAGTTATAAATGCCCCCGTAATCGAAGATTCGGGGTATATAGTTTTTGCCCTGTCCGTCCGTCTGTCTGTTTGTCCAAAAATAAAAAAAAACTTTAACATTGCCTATAATTTTTTATTGGTTGGAGCTATGGCTTTCATATTTCACACGTGTATTCCTTGTGACAAGACCTTCCCTTGGGTACCATCATATTTTATCTTGACCTTGGAGTTTGACTCACTTTTGCAAAAAAATTATCCAACTTTAACCTTTGCCATAACTTTTGAACAATTTGTGCTAGGGATCTCATATTTCACATGTGTATTCATTGTGACAAGACCTTTCCATGGGAAAGGGGGGGGGTTAATAATTTTGACCTTGACCTAAGAGTTTGACCCACTTTTTAAAAAACATTAACCTTGGCCATAACTTTTGAACAGTTGGGATACCAATATTTTGACCTTGACCCTGGAGTTTGACCTACTTTTGAAAAACGTTAACCTTCGCCATAATTTTTTAATAGTTGGCGCTAGGGCATTTGTATTTTGCATGTGCATTTCTTATGACAAGGTCTTCACCTGCATACCATTAATTTGACCCCATTGACCTTAATCTTGGAGTTTAACCCACTTTTAGAAAATATTAACCTTGACCATAACTTTTGAATGGTTGGCGCTTCGGCTTTCTTATTTACCAGGCATAATTATTCATTGACACAGGTCCCTTCTTTGGGTAACAAAATTTTTGATCTCTTGACCTTGAAGTTTGAATTGCATTTGAGAAACTTTAACTTTCGCCATAAGCTGCTATACGGGGGCATCAGTGTTTCACAAACACATCTCTTTTTTACCAATTAAGGGCCCTCAAGGCTCGGGCAACAAGAAAGTACATTGTAAATACTCATATAAGGTCATATACATGTAATACAATATTCTTCTACGCAAGAGAAAAAGAGTTGCATGCAGGCATTAAAAGGGGTAATAAACCAGATAACATATATATGTTTACAAAAGTTCTAAGCAATATTACAAATTTGTTTATATATAAATACATATCAAACATATATTTACTCTCACACATCCACATGTGCATACACATCAGACTCTTTTTAAAAGTAAAATTCATTCTAAACTGTGTAAATTATATATCGGTATTATCCCAATTATCATATTTTAATTTTAGATATTGTTTTTAAGAGATGGATTCTTCTTATCTTTTAATATTGTACATTAAAAATAAATGAAATTTATTTTGAGAGAGTTACTGCTCTTTGCATGTAATGTAGCGAACTTTACATGATCTGCATAGTTTTTGAAAGGGGATGGGGGAGGGGGCAGCCAGAGAAAAAATTTCAACTTGCCTAAAAAAAAAAAATTGACAAGTAAAAAAAAAAGGAAAATAATTGTCTAAACTCGAAAATCCTATTTCGGGGGGTGGGGGTGGTATTTATACAAGTACTATATTACCCTTATTTGACTATATTGCAACAAAACATTAGGGGGGACCGGCCTTTCAATGAACAATTTCAATCGTAAAAAGTGTTTGGAATTAAAAAAAAAAGTGGAGGAGGGGACAGGCCCGTGAGATTTGGTAGTTTCTTGATAGTCATCGATAAATGTTTAAGAATATTTAGACACATATATAAATCATTTGAAATGATACATTGACCAAAGTCGAGATTTTACGACCTAGTCATATATATGTAAAACTTGTAAAATTAGTCCTCAATATCTACACCCTTATAAAGGACGCGAACTCCCCTCTCGCTCTGTGAAAATATTGATCAGCTGGAGGCCGTACACAAGTGACTAGGGTACAAGGATAGTACCTATATATCTCAGTACCTAATTCCATATTTTTGTGTCAATTTAATTTGACTTATGTGGACAAATTAATGAAATATTCCAAATCAGTTATACAATCAAAGCAAATTCTATTCAAACACCTTTGCTTATATTAAATACTAGTCGTTGAAGAAAATAGCGGGGATACAAGTTTTTAAATTCAATATACTGGTATGGTTTACCATTTACCATCAACATATATAACTCGACCAAGTGATTTTAAGTTTTCAAATTTATTTTCATGTAAAAAGGTATCTGTCATCAATAACCTTTGTAAATTCATCAGTATAATTAATAAGAGAGTTACCCTTCCAGGTTAATGTAAACTGTACACTCTTGCATCATGTATTTTGTTTGATATCGGTGTTGTATTTTCTCTATGTTGTTTACACAATCTGAGAATAAAAAATTGATTGAAAATTGGTTGAATTGGTTTCAAAAAATCAGAAGTCACCTTCAACCTCATTGTCATCCTTACAACGTCAGGGATACTGAGTCAACACGTCAGCAAAAGGCTTAATGTGATTGGTTGAGAAATAAGAAAAAAAGAATTGTTTTTTCCCGAAAGACCTCGCCGCAATCAGCCCGCAAGATATCGAATGAAATTTGCCAGGAGCCCAGCGGCAACGTCTTGACTCAGGATCCCTGATGTTGTGAGGGTGTCTCATTGTCTAAACTTCCAAAACCTCAGAAATTCGAAGTACCTGTATAGCCAGGGCCTATATGTTTGTCAGTTTGTTTGTTTCATTTGATTGTTTGATTGTTCCCCACGATAAATTAAAGTCCAGGCTTTTTGATATCATTGACAGCTGCTTTTTTAAATAAAAATGGAACTCGTAAATTTACTTACCTTGTCATTGGTCATTTGCAAAATTATTTTGCTAAAAAACATTCCGATTGTACACACAAGTACTCTGAAGTTGACATTAAAAGATTCTTGAGTTTCTGATTGACAATATCTATGTGGTTTTTGGAGACCAGGTCTTCCAACAATCTATTGGAATTCCCATGGGTACCAAATGCGCCCCGTTATTAGCAGACCTTTTTTTGTATTCATATGAAGCAGAATTTGTCTAAAATCGTATACGTGAAAAGAAGAAAACCCTTGCTGTGGCCTTCAACTCGACATTTAGATATATCGACGACGTATTGTCAATTAACAATGGTTATTTCCATTCTTATGTCGATACGATATATCCTGGTGAGCTTGAGATAAAAGATACCACAGAGTCTGACACATCTGTTTCATATTTGGATATTTTACTTGAAAAAGACGTTAATGGTAATCTAACAACCAAGCTTTATGATAAACGTGATGACTTTAACTTTTCAATCGTCAACTTCCCTTACTTATGCAGCAATATACCTTCATCACCTGCATACGGGGTTTATATCTCTCAGTTGATTCGATACGCAAGAGCATGCTCTACGTATACAATTTCTAAAACGAGGTAAATTATTGACAAACAAGTTGATGAAACAAGAATTTCAGCAGTCTCGTTTAAAGTCATCATTTCGTAAGTTCTATGGTCGATACAATGACCTTGTCAGCAAATACAATTTATCATTGAGTCAAATGCTGACTGACGTTTTTCATACTAATTGTTAGGCCATTATTTACAAACTGAATTGTCGACGGATTTTTCCGTTATTTCCCTATCATGACAAGGAGCGCACGGCGGGTGTGACCGGTCGGCAGGGGATGCTCACTCCTCCATGGCACCTGATCCCACCTCTGATGGTTTGGAGGTCCGTGTTTGCTCTGCTCCTATTTTGTATTGTTTAATGGACTTTTGAGCTTGAATACTGTTCGATATCTCCATATATTTCATTTTACGTCACACAGTCTCTTCGAGAATTTGGACACTACCAATTATGGGGGGGGGGGTTTAGACCTGGACGAGTACTGAATCTTTTCCATGCCAGAAGCTACTGCAACACGAAGGATCGTTCCATATTTTAGAAAATTGCACTAGTTGGTCTTCATTTTTATCTCTCTCTCTCTCGACTCGAATTTATTAATGAAGTGTAAACCAGTGTAAATTGCAGACAGATATAGAGAATAATTACTAAAGGACACCTGTGAAAAGAAAATCGTATTGAATTCAGTGTTGGAAATTTAAATATTCCCATTCTTTATCACTATAATTCGATCTGAAGAATTTAAGATCTGATTATATTTCTTTTATTATTATTTATTTATTTATTTTTGAGATCGGAAGGTTCACTGCTTTGGGAAACAATTATTATACACTTACACCTCTGAGAGTTAAAAAAAATAGTAGACTGGCAATAGATAATAATGAATTGTTTTAAGCACAAATAGAAACTTGGAGGAATATTTGCATATGGGCCGGGAATGAACCCACTCTCTGTATGAATTTGAATAAATTTAAACCAGCTTCTATTCAACGTTTTATTGTTTTGTTCGTTTTAACAATACAACATTTTTATTTTGGAATAGACCTGTGCACCTGTGTTGATTTTAATCTGAGAGTTCACAAGGCTATATAAATGTATGTTCTTTGCGAACACTTTTACGAGCGAATTACTTCGAACCGTTGCACCTAATGACCTGTTTTAAGGTAATTACCGTTTTATACCTGCGTTTAGCGTAGTGTTCGACATGCTTTTGCGAGAGAAAAGTTTTCTGTTACTTTTGGAATTCACTTAAATCATAAGTGATCAGTTGTGTTATAAGTATTCAGGAGACAATATGAAATAATATAAGTTAACAAAATTCCTTGGATAAGTTATCGTGTTTGGAAATACCTTCATTATTTGATTAACATCAACAAATATTTGACATTTTTGTATTGTGCTAATCATGGCGGATTTCTTTCTTTGTCTTTGGACGGCGTTATTTTTTGTAAGGACGATCTTAGCATCTTCTGCTTATTATGTAGACAATGGTATCGGACAGACAGAAAAAGTGCATGAGATGAACTCACGAGATAAACGCGAGCTTCAACATGAGATTCTTACATTACTTGGTTTACATCAAAGACCCAAACCGAAATCCAGCACAACTAAGGATTCAGCTCCGACTTTTATGTTGAGTCTGTATAATTCCATTACTTCAGACAATGGGGTGGTGAGAGATGACGGTAGTTTTCATACAAGTCATAACGTCACTGTGGGAGATAGTGTTGTCCAACCCATTGAAGGAACTGACGTTATCATTAGTTTTGTCAACAAAGGTAAACACAGGGTGGTCACTTATTGGCCTTACTAATGAAATATTAAAAAAAAAAATATTTTGAATATAGATACTTTAGCAAAAATTCAACTTTTTTAATTTTAAAAGCAGCTTACAATTATCCATTATTTTAATAGGACTATAGGAGTAAAACAAATATCTTTAAAAAATGTCAAAGAATTTCACTAATTAATATCATTTGCAGTCTTTGTAATCCTGGATTACACAAATAAGTCAATGTGCAGAATAATTTATATATTTTCATATATATACTTGATATATTTGTAAAATACATTATGGGACTTGTAAAGAAAGCCACTGAAAATGGTGTTTCTAAAAGACTCTGTATGAGTCCTTAACCTATGTCCCATTCAAAGTATCCATTTAGATTGTGAATCATATCAGAACAATGATGCTCCGTCAATCTGAGTCGTAGGTTTGATCATGTTGATGGGAAGAGAGTCTTTTCTGCTCAAGCATTGATTTCTGAATTTTCTTTATGGCCACAAATTATAGCCCTCTCTGTCTCAACAATATACCAGACCTTCAAATTGCATTGCTGAGTTTAGGAATTAGTTTGGTGTTTTGTGGTGTAGATATATCATTAAGCTCATTGTAAGAACTCAGACTTTTGATAGGTCGTAATGTAAAGTCTGTGTATATAGACTACAGACAAAATCGTCCTGTAAATACAAACTTTGTCAGAGATCCAAAGTGCAAATTAGGCTTCTGATTCATCAAAGCACTCTTATTCAATTATAGGGCCAGTGTACATGCAATCCCCCCAGTTTTTGTACTTTGTCTGTTCAGGGGCAAGAGAGAGATGTAATCTATAGTGGTTCAACTAGTGTGGAAATTTTGAAAACCTTGAAAAAAAATTATAGTTAAAAAAGTGGATTTTTATGCAGAACTTTCCAAGGACATTTGTTTTTTTTTCTTCAGTTTTTTTTTTCTCCTCATCATATTCTTTGAAAAAGAAGTTCAGTAATTTATTTTGAGTGTTTTTAAAACTGTTAAACAACTTTAAAAAAAAAAAAAACACTCTTGAACTGTCTTAGTTAAGGAATGTATTCCCACTTACAGTTCCTGTGTAGATAGGTTTTTTATGTAATTCTAATTACAATTTCTAGACAGGAAACAAAGGAATCTCAGGCTTCAATATTTTTTTCTTTTTTTTTTCCCAAAGCTTAAGGTTGTAGGTTACCCATTGATCATTATGATCATAGCTCTAGTTAGATTCAAATTAATTTTTTACATGCTAAAATAAGAGTCAATTTCAATTTTTTTCATGGTTTTACAGAATTTCATTTTATAAATATAAAAGTATAAATTGGGGAAGATGCAAAATTAAGGATGGCTTGATAGGAGTAAGTGTTTTGACAATCCTGTACAAATTGTTTTACAAATTTCTGTAACATATTTTTCAGTATCCTATGTCCTTTAAGTTGATGTGTAAATTAATTAAATATATATGAGTAACATTATATTAAAAGGAATTGATAATTTTTCAGCAAAGAACTCATATTTTAATCCATGTCTTTACAAAGTCTTAAGTACTGTAGATCTAAATAATGGACATGGACAAATCTTATATAGAATAGTGGTAACAGGTGCTTTTCAACCTTTTGATTTGTCACGACATAAAAACAAAAATAGGAGGGGAGAGGCAAGAAAAAACAAACAGTTTGAATTGATGTACATAATATTGTCAAGATGTTCAGATAATTTTGTTTTGATTTTTTTGTTTTCTTTGGCAAAATGTTTAAATAGTATTGTTTCTTGATAATAGATGTATTTAACATATCGTTTTATTTTACTTAATTTTGATAGATCTACTCTACTTAGAAAAATAAATAAAAAAAGCCTCAGTGAAAATAAAATTGTGTAAATTTATAATTTTATTTATTGAATACATTAAGTTGTTAATTACACTATACTGTAGTTACCAGAAATGAATGTATCTGAAGGAATTATTCTAATATGTTCTTGGGATTTTTCTATTGCTAACTCTTGTATCAGTTAATATTACGGTATGTTTGTTAGTACAGTTAATGCAAAATTATAGAAGTTCTAGACATCTGATTCATTATTAGATAAATACAAGTCACTTTGTGTTAATTGGAATACCAGTGCCTAGAAGATAAATGGAATTTTTAGCATTTTAGAATGAGTTATGTCAGGGGCAGAAATATTTTGGCCCATTATAAAACTGCTTTTGTCATTGGCAGAATTACTCCTGTAAAGGTTTCATGTACGCATAACATGACATTTGATCTTTGTCTTTATTTTTTTTTGCACTTTAAAGCCAGAAGAGTTCCACACCTGCGGCATGAAAAGGACAGAACCTTTTTCTTTGACTTTAGTGATGTTACTGCCAAAGAAACAGTGGTCGGGGCCGAGCTTAGGCTTTATAAAGAAAAAGCCAAAAAATGGAAAAAGAACCATGATTTCCAAATTCAGATCTATATGATAAGACAAGGAAAAGACCCTGAGTAAGTTGTAGTTTTTGGTGATCAATTGATCATTGTTGTTCTTATAAGTCATTAAAGTCAGGAACAAGCACATCTAACAGTAAGAGGGATTTTGTTGTGGCATTAAAAATGCGGTGATGCGTGTAGTCTGTTAGTGCCGTTTCCTTCTGTTTGATTTTTCACTGGTTGATTTAGTTCTGTGTGAAGGCGGAACATTTACCATATTTACAGAGATTGGAATTTTTACTTTTACAAATCTGACATTAGTAATATCACTTTGTCAAGCCTATAAAACAAAAATCAAATTTAGGTTTTTTTAGGTAAAGCATTATGGGATACATAATTTTGTGGTTTATCAAACCAAAGAAGTCTAAAATGAAAATCAAAAAGAAATTTTTGGAAGGAAAGAAATGAATTAAAATAAATACATGTATTAGTTTTAATTCAAAATAAATATTTAAAAAAAAACTTTAACCTTTACCATCTATCACATGGACTTTCAACATCTGATAAAAATGGAATCAGATTAGCATTGCCAAAAGGCCAACTGTTTTTAACTACACACACACACACACACACATGGTAATGCTGATCTCTTAGATGATTTCCAAATTATTGTCCTGCACTTTCATGAAAGTGCAGGGACATTAAATCTCATTCATCTGTCTGTCCATTCATCTGTCTAGCCTGTCTGTCCATCTGTCAGTTACAAAAACTTTAACCTTGGTCCTAACTTTTGAATGAGAGAAGATAGGACTTACATATTTCACATGTGAATTATCTTTGAGAACACGTGTACTGTGAATTTTGACCTCATGACCTTGACCTTAATATACATAAAATAAAAATTAACTTTAGTAATACATGACTTGTAGCTTTTAAATGAGAGAATATAGGGCTTCCATATGTCTTGTGTCCAATACCTGCGATAAGACTGTTGCCAGTGCTATTGTACGTGAAAAGAAAACTGCTTTCATATTTTTTTGTCTGCATTTTCTGTGTCAAGGTCTTTCCAAATGTACTATGATTTTTTTACTTCATGACCTTAAAGTTTGGCCTGCTTTTCAAAAATTTAACTTAGCTGTAATGTTTGCACCAAAACATGTTGCTTCAAAAATGTAAAACTTCTTTATAGTGTGATGGACAGCGAGATAGGACAGAAAAGAAGTTAACAATATGCCAATTGGTTCATTGCACCCCAACCAATAAGACCCAAAAAGCAAGGGACCACAATTCTCTGATTTTGCTTGTTTTTTGTTTTCTTTAATTTAAGAATGAAGCTCAAATAACTTTTATAATTACAAAATGTAATTAAAAAAGATGTGTTTAAAAGAAAGAGTTTTAGTTAAAAATTAATTGTGTATGGAGGATTGATTATTCTTCATACACTGAATAATTTTAAGTAGAATAAATGATGCACCTTTTAAATCATGTTTCTGGATGATGACAATGTTGACAGTGTCATCTAGTAATGCCTGGAGAAGGAAGCTGTTGACAACAGCCTTGGCTGAAAAAATTCAATCAAAAGTCAATAATTTTTGGGTGAGTTGGAACATCTCTCAGCCTTGAGGGAAGGTGTTGATGTGATAATTATGACACTGAAAAGCATAAAACAGTCAAATGGTAATGCAGCAGTCTGATGGAGGTAATTATTTCCTGTGGTGAATTTAATTGCATGTTTTAGCTGTCTCTGTAGATAAAATAGTTCATTCCTTAGCAGAGTAATTCATCCCCTAATCCCTTGTTGGAACCCACAGGGTTTCTCTTTGTTACACTATTTGAAGTGCAAGCAGAGAAATCTATAGAGTTCCAAGGAAGCTCATTATCTTTTACACAAAGTTTGTGAGCTGTATAGAATTCACATTGTCCATCTGTTTGTCTGTTTAATGCTGAAACTTCATTACTGGGAAATGAAAATGCTCATACCTGGCAAAAATGTTGCTAATGAACAGAGGGCACATTGTGATTCTGATTCAAGGTCATTGACAAGGTCATGGTCATGAAAATAAGAATTTTAGAAATATTAGATATATTTGACCTTAAACTTAAATTATATTGCCCAACATTATATAAGTTCATGTTTTATGCATTTATGAAGTTTTGTTTAAATGACCTGCAGAGATTCATTGACCAGAGTTTATAAGATTATACAACCAAGACAGGAAATTTTTATTCAGACCATTACTTTGTAATGAAAAAAAATTATTGTAAGTTCAGTTAAGATGTCATCTAACTTGAACTTTGGCATTAGAGAATATGTACATATGTAAGAATTTGAATACTTAAGTACTTTAAGCACTTAAGATTCTTCAAATATGTCTAAATGCAAGTAAATTTATGGTGCTTTTATGTGTTTAGTTGCTCAGCTGAATATGCAAGAATTTAAATTGCAGTCTTTTCCTTGCTTCTCTCAATAGAAAATTAATCTAAAAGATATTCATCAAACACAATTCAATCTAAGATAATGACCCTACCATATCTCTTTGTAGAGATAAAATCCTAGAGTCTGTCTCCAATGTAACTGTACAGGCCAGAACGGAGGGGTGGATCACATTCAACTTGACACGAGCTGCTGAGCTGTGGACCATTCAGCCAGAGACTAACCTAGGACTGTTCATGAAAGTCTTATTTATTATTAAAGGTAACCAGCGTAATGAAAGAAATCAAAGTCTCTCCTTATTTCATTTTTGGGGTTAAAGGGGACTGAGTTTTGATTGTCATTTACTTAAAGGAAAAAAAGGTAGCCATTAGTAAAGAAGTACATGTACATTGTTTGTGCATACATTTGTATGCTGGTTGTGCAGGAGATGTTGATAACAACCCTGTTCTTTGCCTGTTTACTCTCCAGTTGTTCTTTATAGTATGCATGTATAAGTTAACCAGATAAAATAGAGAAATTATTAATATTTTTCATTTATAGCTATTCCTAAGTTCATCGAAATGATTGTTGGGTAAAAAATGGTGAAATTACAAATATAAACCCACTGGCAAAAAAGCTATTGTTACAGACAAAATAATTAAATTTTGAAAGTACATGTACATAATTCTTAATGGTTTAGAATATCTGGAGTTGGTTTAAATTTCATAAAGTTGTTTCGACACAGCTGTAAAGTTGTAAATTAAGCTGAAAAATCCTCATGCTAACAAAGATGCTTGGGGTCTGTGAGCAGATCTAGAGAATATGTGGTTAACTTTGTAAATATTATTGAATTACTGTAATTCTCAATGTGAACTGCACCCTCCTTTCCGCCTACTTGCCCTAGCTAAACCAACATTGTTCAACTATCATTCATTAAAGCAACAATAATTCAATGAATGCAATAATTGAAGAAAATGTTGGCATTCTTTAAGTACACAATGAATTAGCTTACATATTGTATTCTAATTCAATATTATAATTTAGTGAGCAATTGTTTATTTAAGTGTCACATGCCAAATACATGTCTTACAAATAAAATATCATGATTACATTTGCATATAAAATATTGGCATCCTGTCTCAAAAACTTATGAGATACTAAAATTAAATGTATGCATAGAAAAAATATCTTTTTTCCACAATTTTAAAATATTTCTAGGTTAATGATCTTTCCATCAGTGAGGTATTTTTATGCCCTCCTTCGAAGAAGGGAGGGCATATTGCTCTGCAGCTGTCGGTTGGTCGGTTGGTCTGTCAGTCTGTCCATCCACCAAGAGTTTCCGTTCATTTTCTTTGCAGAGGTTGCACATACTGAAATGAAACTTGGTATACACATTTATCATGAGAATATTTAGGTCAAGTTGTGTTTTGGGTACTATCGAGCAATTTTTGACAGAGTTATGCCCCTTGGACTTAGAAAAATTATAATTTTTTTTTTTTTTTTGGGGGGGGGGGGGAGGGAACATAAGTGTTTTACAAACATCTCTTGTTTTTTTTTTTTTTTATTAGATGAATGCCAATATGGATAAAATCTATGTTATTTATTGGTCAGTATACTGGATCAGGTCCAATAGCCATGAATACAACTCTCCTGAAATTTTGAATTCCAAATCCATTCAACATCCATGAATACAACTCTCCTGAAATTTTGAATTCCAAATCCATTCAACATCCATTCTACAGTTTGTATTTAATGTCACCTTAACCACTCCCATCCTAAAAAAGAAGCCTGCAGTGGGCAACAGTATCGTCTGAATCACATCCCTCACCCTGGCTCTAAGTCTTTAAGGGATTACTTAACTCCTTACAGAAACTTAAGCAATTCAAACCTGTCATAATACAGGGTTGCTTCTTTATACAAAGTTATTTTTATGCCCCCGCCATAAAATGGCAGGGGCATATAGTGTTACCCTGTTCTGTCATTCCGTCATCATTCACTTTCAAATTTGGTCTGGGACCGATGATTTTTGACAGAGCTATCCCTCTTGAACTTAGAAAAAAATAAGAAATTTTCAGTTTCCACCCTCTAACTTCTGTAAGGATATATGTATAAGGTTGAAATTGCATATTGAGGTACTTCACCAGAAAACAGAGGTCAAATTTGAATTTGGTCATGGTCAGATGATTTTTGACAGAGTTATCCCTCTTGAAATTAGAAAAAATAAAATTTTTAGTTGCAGAATCCACTCTCTAACTTTTGTAGGGATGTATGTAAAAGGTTGAAATTGCATATGCATGTATTTTACCAGAAAATATGGGTCAAGTTTGAACACAAATTTAAAACTAAATATTGCATTTGAAATTTTGCCTGATTGGGGGGGGGGGGGGGGGGCATTCGTGGCAATAACGACACATCTAGTTTTATAGCAGGGTTGTGCATACGACCCAGGAACAGGGAGTTTCCCCACCTATAATGACATAATCCCCCAGTTATTCTGGCATTGCCCCTCACTAAATTTTATGGACAATTCTTTATAGCCTTTTATAAAATTCTGTGGAAGAAAATTTCAAAGATATAATTTATTTTTATATAAAATGTTACATATAACTTTGACTCCATATTATAGCCCTCCACTAGAGCCATGATTCAAACTATTCACATCTATTTTCCCTCAGACTGAATAAGGCTGGGACGATAGAACTTTTTCTATATTGATATGTATCACGATATTTGAGGCACAATACGATATGTATCACGATATATTGAATTGGTTATAAAATGTCTTTTTTATATTTAAATAAACAAAACATTTCTTCACAAATAAGAATAATTTATTCAAAGAAGTTGTATACCTGTTGTAAAAGAAAATAATTTTACACAAGTCATGTTAATTATTATGTATTTCATATTTATATTAATATTCAGCATATTTATATTATAATATATTTAACCCAAAATATTAAGTAAACAAAGAAAAACATAAGTCAGAATTTTTTTGTGATACATGTATTTCGATATTTCTTCATAAGTATCGATATGCATATCATCCTCACATTGAATCGATATTATCGATATCTCGATATATCATCCCAGCCCTAAG
The DNA here is from genome assembly GCF_033153115.1 of Saccostrea echinata. Taxonomy (NCBI): domain Eukaryota; kingdom Metazoa; phylum Mollusca; class Bivalvia; order Ostreida; family Ostreidae; genus Saccostrea; species Saccostrea echinata. The sequence continues at coordinate 16,977,079 of NW_026889763.1, forward strand.
ACTGAAATATGTCACACATTCATTGGTTTAAACGTGACACGTGACTGCTGGCTAATTTTTATGTCTGGAAGGCCAGAGCTGATGTCTAACAATCCTGTAACAATGTAGTTGGAATAATTTATAACAGTGTACATGGTGTTCACCATCTAAGAGATTGATCAGTCCAATAGATTTCTGTATGCAGTCAGTAACAAACCTTAGAAGTAATATTACACACTCAATATCCAGTTTGTACTTCATTTGAGAAGTTCCTTGTTTTTGATGTTATTGTGATGTCATTAGTCCTTGTTATTGTGATGTCATCAGACTTTATTCAGTCCTTACTATCAGTGCTTGTATTGTGATGTCATCAGTCTTTGTGATTGTGATATCATAAGACTTTATTCAGTCCTTACCATCAGTGCTTGTATTGTGATGTCATCAGTCTTTGTGATTGTGATGTCATCAATCCCTACTCTGGAACTGTAAGTAGTGCTGTCTGTCATTTATACTTCTCTTCATTTATTTAATATACATTGATGAGAAAATGACCATCAAAACTTAAGTGTTAAAGTGATAAAACAATTAATATACAGCCATTTGATCACATTGGAATAATGCCCCTGTAGCTAAAATAAATTGTTGTCATAAAATCTTTATATTGCATATTGCAAAAAATTACTATTTATATCAAGATGATTCTTAAATCTGTGTACAAATTAAGTAGAGTAGTAGTACATTGGACTAGCTGTCTCACAAACTTCTATTCATAATGATATTTAAAAAATATTAAAACAATGTTACAATCCTCCATGGTCTAGATATCACAATTAATTCACACCTGGCACTCAGTTTATAATCAAGGCCAGCATATATAAGTAGAGTGGTTAAAAGCAGTCAGGTTAATTTGACATAGCTGTGGTTTAGTGAGATATGATTATTTCTCAGCCTTTAGTTTCAGTTGTTACTTCTCATATTGATAAACCACAATCGGCTTTTGATCATTTACAAATGATATGATTTGATTTAATTTTATTTCCATATAACGTGAATTTATAAAAGTCTTCAAAGGTATTACCTTTTAATTTCTACCAAATCTATTCAAAACAGACTTCTTAGCGGTTCATGGTTTACAAAATGTCTTTTAAGTTATTTGTAAACTTTTCTTCAGTTGTACACAGCACCCATTAAACATTGTTTTGCACGCCTGAGTTTTTCTGCCACCTGTGCTTTAGCTTTGATCCACAGTCTTTGGATAAAATTAAATTCTAGTCCAGAACACAACACAAGATAAAGGGAATCTAGTCTATAAAATGTCAGGCAATATAAAGGCTCAGTTAGTCACAGGACTGACAAGTTTGGGATTTGACAAGTCCATTTAAAGGATATCTTCTCTGGAAATATCTGTATTAAAAGGGTTTTTATCTTGACAGCAGATGAGAAAGTTATGTAAAACTCTAGTGAGGTTTTACTTCTGCATTCTTTAGAGATTACAAGGATTTTGTGTCATCATTTTTCTGTCGTATATAAATATCTACCATGATCACTATAGGATAAAAAATTACATATACTGGTATCTTTAAAAGATAAACACGCCCCTCCCCCCAAAAAAGTTCAAAAAAAAAAAAACAGTAAAACTTGGTTAAAGCAAAGTTCTGGGGACCTGTGAATTTATTTCACTGTATCCATAATTCATTAAATTCATATATCGAGTTAAATTGTTCAATTATATATACATGTATAGCAAATTCCTTTAATTATGACTACTGAATATCTTCAGCGGAGAACTGAAAATTTCTGATGAATTCAATTTCAAACATAAATACATGTACTTACTAAAAATAATGTCATTTCGATACTTTAAATTTTGTGATCTTGAAATTTGTTATAAAAGACCTACTATATTGTGGGGTTTTTTTTTAACATCTATGGAACACAAAATCAATTCACTATATACAAGTACATATAGATTTGATATCCAAGTTTGTTATACAATAAAATTTTACCAAGAATTTATAATTAAGAATTTGCTGAGGTTCCTAAAAAACTTTCACTATATCTGTGTAACTGAGGAAATATTGCTGATAAAAATGTTAAATTTTAAATATGATGCAATGAGACTGAAATGGTATTGAGAAGGGGATGGAATCTCTACATGTCTACCAAACTAAGATTTAATTCAAGCGACAGATTACCTCAGATATACAGAAAACATTGTGTTTACTTGCAGTGCTTAAATTATATTAATGCTATTAGAATACTGAATAGGTTTGAATGGTTTTATTTGTGTATTGGAAAACACATTTACCTTCTGTATTAAGGAAACCAAACATTTGCCAAGATTTTTTTTGACCAGTTTATGTAATTTTGATTGTATGTGTAATTTGTAGATATTAATTTATCATGAAAACAATTTAAGAGTCATTCTCTGTAAGAATCAAAGAATTTAGAAAAAAGTTAGAAATGGTACATCACAGATTTGGCTGATATTTTGCATGTAATGTAGAAACACCATGTATAGAGCATATTTGGGGTCAATTATTAAATTTGAGTAATGGTTGCCATGGTAACCAAAACCACCATTTTAAGGCCAAAAATATGGAGCGGCCTACTGAAATTATGCCAACTTCATCTTAAATTTCTGTTATGTTCCACCCCCTTTTTAAAGCATTTTTATTAAAAATATTATTTGGCATTTATTGGAAAGTCCAAGATTTTTTTGCAACTTTCTTGTATAAAAAATACAAATTATTTTTAGGAAAAAAATTCATAATGATCACCTATATTAATTAAATATATATTATCGGGTGAAATTACATTTATTGATATTTTCCACCATTTATGTACGAAAATACGTGACCTGTTGCCATGGAAACAAGACCAATTGATCATTTCCAATAATATATTTGTAAAATGGGCTTATAATGTAATTATTTCACCAAGTTTCAACAAAATCAGTGACAGTCAATTTCCACCCATTTTGATGCTTACAGAGAACGACTCTTAAGAATTACAGCTGTTGTTGGGCTAAAGACTTGAGGATATACACTGTACATTTAATAAATGCTTTTGTGCACTGTCTATACTGTATAAAATATGGCTACAATCTGACCTTAGAGGTTTAAATTACTTCTTTTTATCATTTCTGATATCCATGCAGTTGATATCAGTCATGATATCCAGTTGATATCAGTCATGATATGCAGTTGATATCAGTCATTGTATCCTGTCAATATTTATCATTTGACATGCATATCCCAATTAATATTTCATAAATTTTTCATATACAGTAGAATTTCCTCATCTTGAACACAGATTACTTGAATACCATTATATGTCAAAGTCACTTGGAAGTCCCAGCTACTCTTTCTTCATGTATTATAACCTTAAATTCTCATATGTCTTTAAGTTTTTCTCGGTCCCATCTAGTTCAGGATAACCAATTTTGACTGTATATCCAGTATTTTATGAAATTTGTTATCATATATCCAGAATTTGCAACTGTAAAGTGAATAAAATTCTCTGTTTATGTTAAACATACATACTTTATTGTCAGTTCACCATTTTTGACTGTAAATCTTGGCATCTTGATTATGGTAATCTACAGGTGTACATAAGAATACCTGTTACCTTTGTTTTTAAAATCATACAGAAGAACTGCAGATGTATAGCACTAAGCAGATTGAGGAAGGCATCTGCAGTTTGTTCTAAGGAGAAGTCATTCAGTAAAGAATTCTCCTGTAATACCACATGTTTCCACTGTGACTTCCTACACACAAATTTTCAGATAATGCAGTAAAATTCTGGAAAATTTCTATGTTTGCTAAAGAAATGATAATGCATGGCTTCAAATAATCAGGGAGTATGCTCTTCCAGGCTTGGCCAGTTGTATTTTGATGTGTGGTGTGGTCCAGACCCACCTGTTATTTTGATATTAACGTTAATCTAATGGTGACATTGATATTTCTGTGGTCCAGTATGATTATTAGTAATGTCCAGTGTATTAACATTATTTTTGCCATATAAATAACTACATGTATATGGGATTTGATGTTTGATATATTAGGAGTAAGACACACATCTATAGACAGATGTACATATGATTTCTCTCATGGTTACTATAATATTCAATTTTCACTCATCTTTGAAATTTTCTGTTTATGTGTTACATTTAGTACTGCACTGTTAGTGTAAACATTTTGTCCTCCTACAAACATTTCTGTATAAGTAAAAAAAAACAAAACAAAACAAAACAAAACAGAGCAGTAGCAGAAATATAAAGCTGTGCACAGGGTTTTTATTTAGGTCTTAAAATCAAGGGCCTGGGCCTTTCCATTTGGGAAAAATTAGCGACATTTAGTTAAAATTGGGGAAAATATCATAATTCACATTTTTATAGAAAAAATTCAAATAAGAGTCATTTCTTTACTTGCAAGGCATTTATTGACTTATTTACATTCAATAAATCTTATTGAAAATCAGTTAAGTTGTAAGTTCTATTCTTTCTATAATATTTAGAATTATTTGACTTTAATGTCATGCTTCAAATCATCTTTTGGGAATTTTCTTTGATGAAATTGGGAAAAACACATACTTTTTACCATTGGGAATGGGGCCTATTACAGGCCCCCCTACAACCCCTAGAAAAACCCTGGTGCAGGATAAATTAAGTCTGTGAAGAAAGTCAAATCATCCCTTATAATAAAGTTATATATAAGTTACTTTGTAGCTGATAATACTCATTTTGTTAGGGACCCTAATAAACTGGGTATCATCAGTTATAAAGTATCTAATATTTATCTCTACGTTGTAGGTAGAGAAATTGACCCTAAAAAACTGGGTATCATCAGTTACAAAGTATCTAATATTTATCTCTACGTTGTAGTAGAGAAATTGACCCTAATAAACTGGGTATCATCAGTTACAAAGTATCTAATATTTATCTCTACGTTGTAGGTAGAGAAATTGACCCTATTAAATAAACTGGGTATCATCAGTTACAAAGTATCTAAAATTTATCTCTACATTGTAGGTAGAGAAGTTGACCCTATTAAATAAACTGGGTATCATCAGTTACAAAGTATCTAATATTTATCTCTACGTTGTAGGTAGAGAAATCGACCCTAACAAACTGGGTATTATCAGCTACTAAGTATCTAATATGTATCTCTATATTGTAGGTAGAGAAATCGACCCTAACAAACTGGGTATTATCAGCTACTAAGTGTCTAATATGTATCTCTATATTGTAGGTAGAGAAATTGACCCTAACAAACTGGGTATTATCAGCTACTAAGTGTCTAATATGTATCTCTATATTGTAGGTAGAGAAATTGACCCTAACAAACTGGGTATCATCAGTTATAAAGGTTCAGAGGATAAGAGGCCATTCATGGTGGGATTTTTCTCCTCACAAGAAATGGTTTATCCCCACAGGACACGAACAGCCCTCAGACGACGGCGGGAGCTGTACTCCTACAGGGAGGAGAAAGAAAAATACCAGGATTATAATTTGTCTCGTAAGTATTGAGTATCCTCAGTTTGTCTCGTAAACATTGAATATCCTCCTTAACAATGCATTGAAAGTGAGATACAGATAATTTTATGCAGAATATATTCATGCCAAAAGAAGAATGGATCCAACAGAAATGTATATGTGTAAATTTATCCATATTTTAAATTATTTGATGCAAGGGACTAATAATATATACATACCAATATAATATATTGTACAGCATTGCTATTAGATAAAAGTACATGTATATGAATTAAGTCGGGGGGGGGGGGGGGGGGGGTCTAGAACTAGGTCATCGTCATAATTGCAAGTATCTGTCAACAAAGAGGAAGTTCTTAATTTACTAACAAGATGAAGCTACAAAAGGCAACAGTTACATTTGGGATTTCAACTCCAGTCTGTAAATCTTAAATTGACCAGCAATAAAGACCAAGGAGTGTATATATATCTATAGACCAGGGAGTGTATCTAAAGCTTTCTCGCTTTTGTAAGTTGATCTAAATTTAATGGTTTTAATCATATTAAGAGAATTACAGATTCACAGGACCATATAGATATCAGTGTAGCTCATACCATCATCACAGGATTATCTGATGTAATTTATTACAAATCTTGGGGGTTCTTTTGTCTGTAAAGTCCCTAGGACCTGGAGAAATGTGTGCTGTAATTTCTGTAAAATCATCTGTTGTATGTGCTGATTGTATCAAACTATCATGAAGTAAGGGTTACAATAGATGTGTCATCATCACAAACATTGTTATCATCCCCGTCATCTAACGAGGGAACAGAGCAGACTTGTTCTTATGTTTACAGAGTAATTAAACACACTAGAGCTACATGCTCCGGTTGATTTCAAATGGAGATGATATTTAAAGCAAACATACTTCATTCTAAGGGGTAACTTCTCCTTATTTACAAAAAGTATGTGAGATGTGTATACTAGAAATAGGAAAATAACAATAATTATTTTAATGATCAATGCTGTAGGTCACAAGCGGGGTGCAGGAAGGTGGCCATGTCAGAGGCGATCCTTGTATGTCAAGTTCCGAGATCTTGGGTGGCAGGTATTAATCAGTTTTCTAAAAATAAGCCACAATCATGCAAAAAATGACATCAAAGCTTATAATCAATTGATTACCAATGCAAATGAATTCAGAAAAAAAGAATGCCATTCTATTTTCTGAAAACTGATAAATCAGATACAGATTGACATGAGAAGGTTTTAATAACACTTTCTTTTATCTCTCTTGTTTCAAGTACAGTGTATTAGAAAATGTCATCTGAAGGGGAGAATTGATTTTTTTTTTTTTTAAATTTCTGACTCATGTTTGATTGCATTTTAATGAAACTCATAAATATACAAAGATAAGTTTTAAATTTCCTTCGATAATTCAGGTGATGTTTGTAGTTTTTATGTTTTATTCAATTATTTTTTTACATACTGCAATTTATTTTTAACATTTTGGCAGAGCTGGATTATAGCCCCTGATGGATACCATGCTTTCTTCTGTGAGGGAGAATGTTCATTTCCCATAGGAAATCATGTTAACGCCACAAATCATGCCATTGTACAGACACTTGTCCACATGTATACCCCCTATAAGGCCCCCAGCCCTGGGTGTGCCCCATCAAAGCTCAGTGCCCAGTCCGTACTCTACTTTGATGATGATGGTAATGTAGTTCTGAAAAAATTCCCTAAGATGATCGTCACATCCTGTGGATGCCATTGAGAAGTCTAGTATCTTGTCACTGTGCTGTAGTTTCCAGTGGAGTTAGGAAAAGAAATATTGTAGAATTCCCCTGTTAACCTGTCTATTATTCTGTCAGAATCTTTGTCCAGTCCGTAAAATTGTTATAAAAGAGGCATTTCTATGCTCTTTATTTGCTTATCAGGGTTTTGCTGTGACATTGACACAAGGACTAGGTCAAGGTTGTCCATAGACAAATATCTGCTGTGCAGGGAGTATGTTATTTCCAGTTGAGTTTCAGATCAGGGGATTAGCAGTTTAGCTACTAGGACACTTAGTCTTTTGTTGGTATATAGATGTTTTGATTTGTTTAATTTATTTTGTAAAAGCCAAAGAATCTCAATGACCTGAACCATGATTGCCTCATGTTTCAATTAGTAAATAACACCTGTGCCTTTTTCATATATATCTGAACAAGTTTACATGTCTATATAATCATTATTTACAAAATGTGTTTGTCCATTAGTTGATATAAAAGTGCCCAGAAGCATTAAGTGCCTCCACTTTTATGACAGCTTTTTTGCTAATAATTCAGATCTGGTAGATTTACAGTTTCTAATATTTTTGTATCGTAGTCAACATTTCTATGAAAAGAATTACGCAACATCATTATTTTCATTTTTGAGATTTAGACTGATCTGCAATATCTGGTCTTCCTTTGTTTTTCTGAGCTTTGGTACTCAATTAAAATAAAATGTTTGCTGAAGCTTTCATGAAAAATTCTTTGTCAATGTACATACATATATCATAAATTTAGATGTACAGAAATTTAACTCAAAGGGAAGAAAAAAATACCAAGGATTTTAAGACAGTACTAGCTTTTTTGTGCTCTTAAATTGTTACATATCAGTTTGGTTCATATCTTAGAGTCTGTATGCATAATTATTTTTAGACATGAAGAGAATTAAGTTTGAATTGTATAAATATGATTAATTTTGTAATATTTTTTTGAATTTTGTGTACAAAGTATTCCTGTTTTTTTCAGTGTAAGTCTAGGCAATATGTCTGGTATATCCATAAATCTTGCCTAGAAGTCAGGTCGAATTAATATTTATTAATTAAAGAAAAGTGATTTTTGTTGACATTAATATTTTTTCAGACACTTTATGAATCTATTATGGACCAAAAAAACCCTCTTTGAAAGTTTTGGGTCGTTATTTTTTATTCTTAATCTAGATACTTCCACTATTGTGGAATCATTTTAATTTGAGGGGGTCAATGTTCATGGGTAATCAAAATTTTACTGGTTCATAGGGATGTAATTTTGTGGCACTCATAAATAATGAAAATGAAATGAAGATATATATTGATAATGTTATAATTGATGGAGATGTAAATTTGTGGGTAAGGGAGACCCATGAACATTGGTCTCCCATTAAAAGTGATGATTCTGCAGTACATGCAATTTTTTAATAATTTTTTTTTCCTTTCAGGAATGCAAAAATACATACAAGGCTTTATCTTTTATGTCTTTGTCAGTTTCATTTCTGCCTTTTTTAGCGGATATATCTACAGTAAAACTTGTTTAGTATAACATGGATATAGCAAAGTTTTGGGGGATCCCTAACTAAATTCTTAACGATTCCTTGTAAAATTTTACTGTTATAACGAACTCTGATATAGTGTATTTATGGATATAGTGAACTGATTTTGTGCCCCATAGAGGTTAAAAATGACAAAAATTGCCTCTTTTATAATAAATTTTTCAAGATTACAAAATTTAAAATAGGAACTGACATTATTTTTTCATACTAAGTACATGTATTAACATTTGACTTTCAATTTATAAGAAAACTTTAGTGTAATCCAAGGTAAGTTCTGTTCTTAATACTTCCCTGATCATATTCAGTAGTCATTCTTGAAGGTAAACGTACATTGCAAATTCACAATATATACTTTAACAAATTTGTTATAGATATAACGAATTACAGATACATGTATAATGAAGTAAATTCACAGGTCCCCAGTACTTCGCTGAGTTTTACTGTAGTATATAATGGTAAAGAGAGTACTGTTGTAAAACTTAATACATACATATAATGAATGAAGGGGGGAACTGAATAAACTGAATATGAAGCAAAAACAGATTTTAAGAAAACAGAAAAATTACTATCAAAAAAATTAAAACTATACAGTTGCCAGGGGATGACTTGAATTTCATTTAAGTTAAAACAGACTACTTTTTGAACATTTGAACTACATACTTGGCTTGAGTTACTGTCACCAAAATATTGTCAGCCAATGAGTTTCATATTTTTTGTTTTTTTTTATAAATTTTCATTGGGACTTTTCAGCCAGTAATCATGAACATTGTCAGTTGTAGATTTATTTGGGTTGATATTCCTGTTTTACAAACTGCTGTGAATTATACTTTCATGATATCATGAAGAACTTCAGTTTTGTGATTGATACAACTTTTATTTTATAGATCTGTGTTTATAGAACATTTTAATTTACACAAAAATTATACAAATATGTATATTATGTACAAATGTTAATTCTGCAATAAAAAATGTCCTATTTGATTGCTTTGTTAATATAAGTACCATCCTATAGGATTTACTGTGTTGATATTCTTTGTTCTAGCACTATGCCTATAGGATCTATTGCATTGATATTCTTTAATGATATTATCACCAGGCCTATAGGATCTATTGTGTTGATATCCGTTAATATATAAATACTGCATGTAGTTGAGTGTAACATTGAAAATTTTCACCCCAAGAAAACCATTGTCAACCGAGGCGCAGCCGAGGTTGACAATGGTTTTCGAGGGGTGAAAATTTTCAATGTTACACTCAACTACATGCAGTATTTATTATATTATACTGAATGTTTTATACAAATACATATTACAGTGAACCTTGCGCGCATGAATTCTGCGCAGTCAATATTTTTTGGAATAACACCCGTCGTCAACCAATGTTAACTGTTGTTACGCTGGTGGGTGTGGCTTCATTATTCAGCGGGTAATAGTGTTTTTTAACAAATGTTTCTCGACGAATCAGATTCAACTAATTTACATGAAAGTATAATATTTGATATTATCACCAGGCCTATAGGATCTATTGTGTTGGTTGATATCCTTTGTATTAGTACATCAGTATTTTCCCTAAGAACCGGCTAGCGGCCAAATTGACTGCTTCAATTGATATAAATGCCGCTTCGAAATAAAAATATATATATAAATTTTAAAAAATCAAAATTACATTGTTGTAAGGTCCACAGAGATTTGCATAATCTTCAACCCAAAGCCTGTTACAATTGATCTCCATCCTTTTGCTCTGAAATAAAGGGAAAACACTGAATACATTGTCTGTAGGATTGGCTGATCCTTTATCACACAGTGAGGATGGTTTTATCCACTAGTTTTCCCCTAGATAACAAACTGTAAAATATGGAATTTTTTTTCCAAATTCTCCTGTTTTTGAAGAGTTACCCTCTAGGTACTATTTAAAACCCATGTGCTTCCTACTCCAAATAAAATATTATAAAAAGTTTATTAGAAACACTTTCAAAAGATAATTTTTTATTCTAACAAATAATTGTTTCTTATGTATTGATGAAAATCAATGCCTAAATGGACTGGGATTTTAGTAACATACATTCCCCCCTCCCAACATGCACCCAAAGGTCTACGAAATATTTGTTTAATAAGAGGAAAGTAACTGAAATAATAACAGGAGAGACACCAATAACATTTCAGGTATTATCAACAAGTTTATTTTTTTATATTCAGGATTATCGTCTTGTTATAAGACAACAATCGTAGACATGGACTACAAAGAGAGTTGACACGGCACTCGCAAAACTTTTGTTTCTGAGTGCTATATCAATTTTTACTTTGAAACTTTAAAAACAAATTTTTAATAATTTGTTGAAATAAAAAACAAATTATTCAAGATAAATAAAGAGATCTAATGTAATATTTTTCTTAGTTGCTTTTTTTAAAATCTCTTTGAATGCACCCTAAGGGAGATAACTATGCAATATCACTGGTCCTATTCACTTGAGTCTTTGCACTATGACTGCATTTAATAGTTTGGCATCTGCTAAGGTTTGATTTTCATCTGAGAGTTCTTTGTTTGGGAAAGTTGTCAACAGGACAAAGTTTGATGAGGCATATTCTGGACGGGCTCTGTGGAATGAGTTAAGATCAACTCTGATAATCTCATGTGAAAAAAAAAATTAACACAAAATACTAATATCAGATTATATAATAAATGCCACACAAATAGGGAGCCATTTATCTTTGTATCTGTGTATCCATAGCAAAATAATCTCAAAATTTTACAAGTAATAAGACATAAATTCAACGAAAATTAAAATAACTCTTGAATTTTGCAGATTTATAAGATATTTTTGTATTGTGCAGAGCTGGCACCCTTACCATTTTGCTGTAAGGCTTATGGTTTGAGCACCTAAGATACACCTTATGAATTTTCTATTTATTCTTTCAATTTTTGTATTTCTCCATCAAAGTTTCAAAATGCTGGGATTTTAAAGTTCTCCATCTTCAGTGGTCACTATTATTTCTCACATTGATTGCTTTTGTTGTCATTGCCATTTCTATGCTAACAAGGGATCTAAATCATTTTATAGTAAACGAAATGACTAAAAATCTCCAGCAACTGGGGGTCTAGGCAGCCCTGGACCCCTCCTTATAATTTTTCATTTCATTATGTAGGCAGCTCTGCTTGTGTTAAAAAAATCTTCAGTAAAGAGCAAGGTTCATGTATGGACTTTTTTGGCCCGTAAAATTCTGAAAAAATCAAAACTGCACAGTTATAGTTGATAATGCATCAAATATTACTAGGACCCTTGCTGACTGCATTTCTACTGAAAATGAATGATTTTTCTTCTAGTCAATGCATCATGAGGTAAATTGCGTACTTATTCCCATATCCTGAAAATTTCTTCAAAAATGAACAAAAGCTTAAGCTGTTTTTCAATATTTTGTATAGAGCACAACCTCTGATCTAAAATGTGCAATTATATTATGATAGAAATGTTTCTGAAGAATGAAAAATAGAGCTGAACTTCGGTATCTCGAACACAGATATCTCGAACACCATGGATATGTCGAAGTGATTTGGAAGTCCCAAGTTCTTTTCTTTAAGTATTTTACCCTCAATATCTCGAACCCTTGGATATATCAAAGTTTTTTCTCGGTCCCATTGAGTTTGAGATAATGAAGTTTGACTGTATGCTTTATTTTTGGATTGAGGGTGTGCTCTTATTTCACTTCTAATGGTACTCAAATACAACTGTTTTCTGCAAAATTCCAAGAATATTGCAATTTTGAAAACCCTGTTTTCCAATACCTGGATTCTCAGAGAAAATTCAATTTAGGAAATGAAAGCACAAAGTCTCTATGTTGATGTTTGAAATGGGACATAGGGTGTTTGTCAATTCATTGGTACATGGACAGGGCCATTTTATGCATAAAGTGAACCTAGCTCTTTAATGTAACATTTTATCAATAAGACCCCTCTTTGTTGAAATCAATCCAAATAAGACATATTTCCTTTTTCTGACTTATCTAAACAAAATAATCCCAAAATTTGAAATTAAAAAAAATCTAAGGAAGAAAAAAAGATTTTTGAAGACCTATCAGTTTCCGTATTAAAAGGATACGTTACGATGTAATTCCTGATGTCCCTAACTCGGTGTGTGTGATTCAGCTTTATGACTAACCTGTCAATAAAATAAATATCATAACATCCTACAGATATTACATAGTTATACAAATGCCACAAAGTTATAAAAATATCATCAAAATTATAGAATATTACAAATTTTTACAAAAATCACCAAATTATAACATCTTGCACTATCATACGAATACTTGTATTTAAAAAATCATTTCAATTTTCAAAATAATTATGACTGCACGACAGTAAATAAGTTATAAGACTTACCGTGATCCATCGGCCAATCTGACCTGAAGGTTTGTTGTCGGGGCCTTGTCGTTGACCTTGACCCCTTGTTTTGCTGCTTCTTCTGTGGACGCAGAACTACTGGATGACGTGCCTGGAGATCGGACAACTGTTGGTGCTGGGCTACAACAAATTATTTAGGAGTTATATTTAGATGTATACTTACTAACAAGTAAAAAGTCAATAAACTTATTACCTTTATTTAAGTTGCATATGATGTTACACACTAACTTTACTGTCTTAAATAAGAAATCATCAGTGGTGATATATGGGGGAGCGAATGAGAATTCTAATTTGATAATTTCAATAAAAATAAAACTTGAAGAAAAAGAATGTTTTCATGAATAACTACACTTATTATTAAATTCAAAGAAAATAGTGCATTTCCTAAATTCAGCTATAAAATAAATATTTTTTGCACATGTACATGTACTGGTATTTACATACAGATATAGCAGAAATGAAAAACTTTAAACCTCCCATTTTTTTTATTTTAATCATTTGAAATTCAATTAAATGTGAACTTAAAAAAAATAAAACATACATCTATCCAGATGACCTGAACATAAAATTCAAAATGTGTCTCAACTTGCTAAATCTCTACAAAATTAAATTTATTTCTTATGAGAAAATTTTGACAGAAGTTATATCTAATTCTGGAAATCTGCAGACATACAAATAGACAGAGTGATTACTTTAAATTCTTAAGGCTTCTAAAACTGGTAAAGAGAAAAATTTGACATTTCCTTACGTATGCCCGATATTGCCCTATTACACCTGTAATTCATACCTTCCTAAAACATGGCCAGAGCCTGTGAAAGGTTTGGTTGTATTAATTCATTCCTTCCCAACACATGGCCAGCGCCTGTGAAAGGTTTGGTTGTATTAATTCATACCTTCCCAACACATGGCCAGCGCCTGTGAAAGGTTTGGTTGTATTAATTCATACCTTCTTAACACATGGCCAGAGCCTGTGAAAGGTTTGGTTGTATTAATTCATACCTTCCCAACACATGGCCAGAGCCTGTGAAAGGTTTGGTTGTATTAATTCATACCTTCCCAACATATGGCCAGCACCTGTGAAAGGTTTGGTTGTATTAACTCATACCTTCCCAACATATGGCCAGCACCTGTGAAAGGTTTGGTTGTAACTTTGGGTTGGACATAGTCCTCTGTACGATGATCTTCCATATTTAAATTAACTTCCTTCCCTCTGCTAATTAGCTCCCTCGGAACCTCACTAAAGCCAGAAAATTGCACGAAAATAAAGTACATGTATTTTCTACATTTTCTTTCAATTCCAAGGAAAACTAAGCTATGTTCTACATTATATTTCTATTTCTAAGGATAAATAAATGATATTGACCCCCTTGACACAGCGTCTAGGAATTCTTTGTTTGCTGGATCCTGAAAATCTCTCAGAGGGCCATCATCGACACTGAATCCATTCTTCCATAACTTAAGCACCATGTCAACCTGGAATAATAGTCAAACTGGAAATAAACACAAGAATTCTAAATATCAACATATCTATGCATGCTTTTTGCTTACTAGTAATTTTTTTTTAATAATTTTTGGCAAATAATTGAGCTTTTCTAAAGATATGAAATTCTTCTTAATAATTAATCTATTTAAGCCATCTTCTTTGGGGTTTTTTTATATGTTGGCAAGTCATGGATGCTAAATGTATTTATGTTTCCAGAATGAATGAACAGTTTTTAAATTCACTGCAACCCATACCATATTTTAAATCTGTCTCCTATCTTACCTTCAAATTAGACTTATGCCTTTGAAGAATAATGCTCTGTTTGTTGTGGTAAGGAACAACAATTCCCCCGACAATGGTCAACCATCTTCCTCCTTACTAGTTTTTCCCTATCATTCTTACCATTTCTTCTTTGCTTCCACCTAACTTATCTTCTCTCTCTGAGTTTTCCTATAATTGGATTTCTAACCAATTTTCTCTACGATTTCAAGGGTTTTCCCTAACTTCCCTCTTTTTCTTTCTCCCTGATTCTATAGGTTTTTCCCTACAATCCTTTACCTGTCTTGTCTCTCATTCTAGAGGTTTTCCCTACAATCCTTTACCTGTCTTGTCTCTCATTCTAGAGGTTTTCCCTACAATCCTTTACCTGTCTTGTCTCTCATTCTAGAGGTTTTTCCCTACAATCCTTTACCTTTCCTTTCTCTGATTCTATAGGTTTTCCCTACAATCCTTTACCTGTCTTTTCTCTGACTCTAAAGGTTCTTCTCTACAATCCTTTACCTGTCTTGTCTCTGATTCTATAGGTTTTTCCCTACAATCCTTTACCTGTCTTGTCTCTGATTCTATAGGTTTTCCCTACAATCCTTTACCTGTCTTTTCTCTGATGCTAAAGGTTTTTCTCTACAATCCTTTACCTGTCTTTTCTCTGGTTTTATAGGTTTTTCTCTACAGTCCTTTACCTGTCTTGTCTCTGATTCTATAGGTTTTCCCTACAATCCATAACCTTTTCTTTCTCTGACTCTAAAGGTTTTTCCCTACAATCCTTTACCTTTCCTTTCTCAGATTCTATAGGTTTTCCCTACATTCCTTTACCTGTCTTTTTTCTGACTCTATAGGTTTTCCCTACAGTCCTTTACCTGTCTTTTCTCTGATTCTATAGGTGTTCCCTACAATCCTTTACCTGTCTTTTCTCTGATTCTATGGGTTTTCCCTGTATCACACTGACAGGGTCATCCTCTGTTTCCCCTAGTTTGTATCCTGCCCCACGGAAAGCAAAACGACTAGCTCCCTGGGTCTGTGTTTCTGAACCCTCCCCAACTTCCTCAGCTCCATGTCTGAAAATATAAATCCTATCTTTTAAAATCTTACATTGTATGTTATATACTTTTTTTTTTAATGTAGATTAACAATATTTTAAATGGCAGAGAAGATGCAAATGCCTACTATAGCTAGGGATGGGCAGTTTTATAGGTATACAGGTATACTGTGATTTTTGTGTGATACATATCATGATATGGAAACTAAAATACGGGTATTCAGGGTTAGAAACTCCCTAAAATTACAACTCGCAAATAATTGCGAGTACCAATAAAGTGAACTCGCAATATTATAAGACTACTCGCAATTTTCATATAAAGTTAAATTTATATAAATTAAATACATGTAACTTAAGGAAAAAGTAACTATTGTGCAATACACAAAATACAACTCAGTGTGACTTTTAGTTTAATTACTGATTTAAATCAAAAGCATTGTGTTCTGTCATATTATATAATTTTGTTACAGTTTCAATGCAAAAAAATCAACTTGCAAGTTTTTGCGAGTTACCTAATTTTTCACTCGCAATTTGGGAATTCTAACTCGCATTTTGCGAGTTGTATATAGTGAATTTCGAACCCTGGGTATTTAGATACATAACTATAAATTCCAGCAAATATTCATTTATTTGTTCAAACTTTCAAATTACAATTATAGGAAGTGTAAAAGAAAAAGTTGAAAATGGTAAAAGAATGGCATCTTAGCATCTAAATACATGCATGCTTTATATTATGTAAATAAAAATATGTTTAAAAAAAGTGAACTTATGTTTTTCCAGCATATATGTCAGAAAAATTACAGATATTCATTTAAAATCATTGTAAAATTTGCATGTAAAAATATCATGATACTATCATGATATTTTGGGAAAAATCGTGATACAACAATTTTTGGAAATACTCATCCCTAACTATAGCCCATTTCGCTTCAATGATTTTCACGTTTTATGCACAAACATTAACATTCTTATAAATTGTTTAGTTCATACTCTCTTGCTGATTTGAACAGATTGTCCACAATTTTCTTCCCACTTTCCTTTTTCCTTGGTGGCCCTAAAACTTGCTGTCCACTGAAAAAAAAAGAAGTTTCACCAATAAAATAACATCTTATATAGTGCTTGTAAATATTGTGAGCAACAATCAAAAAGAAAACATTTGAGAGAAAACACTTATAGTGAGGCTGTTCATTGATAAACTTAATACCTATGTTCTGATCCCCCTGCATAAAAGGCCTGTCCCTTCTCATCGGAATCGGAATTTTCACTGTCACTTTGTGTGAGACCAGAGATAGTGCCAAACCTGCAAAAAAGAAATCAGTAATTTGGTAATGGTTTGTGAGAAAGATCGTGAGCTACATGTTATAATTAAATGAGTATAGATTTCAACAAGACACATAGATCTCCAACTCTTAGGCTGTTTCTCATTCTTTGAAGAAGGGTTTTTTAACACTGCAATCCCCTGCTCCCTAACAAGTAAGGTTACTGTAACTTGAGTTGTGGTAAAAACATTTGTCCTGTCAGCAAGATTGGAAAAAAAAACAATTTGGAACAACATTTTTTTTGTATCAGTCCAGGTATCTGATAAACTTGAACAACCAAAAGAAGGTACTCAGTATTTGGATTGATAGAGCTTTGTGTAAAAACTTTGCACTGACAAATCTTAAGCTCTGTAAATCCAAATGTCTGACAGTATTCATAAAATTTTGACAATGCTCTTGTATAACTCAATTACAGGGACAAATTCCAACTGGGAACAGATATATTCAAATGCTTACCGTGATTTTGTGGCCCCTGTTCTCTGAGGAGGGGGCTGTTCAACTATAGATACATCTTCTTCAGGGGGTGGTGCATCTAGGACCTGTACATCATCATCATCCTCACCATGCTCATAGAAACTAGCTACTGCCAGCTGAAAATAAGGACAATGTAGACATCAGAAAATCCAGTAGAGAAATTTAAACGAGCGCAGCAAGCGACACGAAGTGCCAATAGCAATGCGAGCTCTAAAGACAATGCCTGGGCAAAGAGAAAATTCAGACTTTGCACATTGATCCAAATGATTTTTTTCAGCATTTACCTTAAGACCCACAATGCAATGCAAGTGGATCTTGCTGCTAACTTTGTTCTCATGGTAACAACAACTAAAAATTCACAAAAAATAAACTCACCTTGATTTAGTGGATATTGCATACAGATAGTAGATTAAATGTACGTTCTTAGTTAAAACTTTGCACATTTCAAACTTCATTTATGGAAATATGCAGCTAATATACGATGTCATGGGATGTCACAGTCTAGACATTCCAAATGTTTCGTGCGGTTTGAAGAGGCAGATCTTAGTGAATAACTGCGCTTGCCCCCAACGGTCCCACCGTCAACATATTAAATCAATCTATCTTGATTTGTGGAACATTTAACATTATTAATGTAATGCAACCCTTCTGAGCCAGTCTTATTAATCTTGCAACAGATGCACTACCATGTACAAGGCCTACAAATACTTACAGAAGAGAAAGTATGAGCAGTGACTAAGACATTAGTTTTGCTATTCATATTCTTGTCAATAGTCAAGATATTTCTTTTTTCAATATAGCTTAAGGGACTCACGGAAGTTGTTTGTTTGTTTTGTTTTTTTAGTTGTTTTAACAACATTCGTATTCAATTTTAATTAATTAGTCTCTAAAAATCTTCAACATTTCTAATGAAAAGGCAATATTCTAAACGTTCTAATCAAGAAATATTGCTACATTTCTTATTCTTTGTACATATACCTCTATATTCCATCCAGATGACTCAAGATAAAACTTTGCTCTGTCTGCATCAACGCCGGTCAGGTTAGTAAATTGTTCGATTTTCTCCCGTTGAGAATTGTCAGCCATGATTTTGCAATTTTATTTACCTCCGAAGACTGAAGAGCTACAATGCTAACCCGATCGAAATAATTATGTTCTAAACATAAAATCTCGGCACGAAAGAAGTTATTTTTTATCAAAAGGATATTTTTGCATGATGTTATAAATTTATATTTCTATACTGTTTGAGTTTTACCAACTCATCATTATTTTATCTCATCATCCTCACCGTTCGGGATCGAGCAATTATTTGAGAGTGCGAGGGACTATCCCAAAAGTCGTTGATGTGACTGTGATCTCATCGTAAGACGCGTGTAGATATCGTGTAAGTTACATGTAACTGGAAGTTTTTTAAACGATGCATTCCGTAATTTTATGTACAGTGTCACTTTTGATAACTATTAAAGCACTGGAAGAAGATCCTTTGGTGACTTATTACAGACTTTATGAACTGGGAGTTCAGCATCACCGGGAGAAAAATTACACCGTTGCAAACACTCTCTTCGAGAAAGCATTGGAAGATTACCATTTCTACCATAAGAATGCCATTAACTGTCGTGTTGAGTGTAGAAGGAAAAACAGCACTCTGGAAGAAAAACTTACGAATTCTAGAAAAGTGTTAGATATTTTAGAAATTAATATTTTTCAAAGTTTTATTTATCAATCCAAATGCTTAAAAAGATGTTTTATAAGAATTTTTGGAGGGAGACCAGAACATCTTCCCGATTCAAACACTGTGAGGATAGACAAAGATTTTGAAGATGGACGACATTACCAGTTTATTCAGTTTTGCCAATATGAGGTGAGAGATGCTGAAAATGCGATATAAAGGGAAATAACTCCTGTTGTATAGTTTTGAAATCTGTAGATCTGCAGCTATGCTTTTGTCAAAGGGGGGTGTTTACTGTGATTTTCTTAAATATTAAAGGACAATTAATAATGGACACTTGAAAATAAATAAAAAAGAAGATTTCTACAGCTATATTTAGGGGGGGTGGGGGGTGTATTTTTCTGGCTTCTCTCGAACTGAAAATTCATTCATGTAAATTTATCTCCTTGCATGTGAGCGTTGTGAGATTGTTTACATCTTAGAAAATAGATTTACCATGAACCCTTATCTTGATCTTTTGATGATGACTGCAGGAGATTTCATGGCAGGGGGCTGGCAGATAGATTATACAGTTGTTGAATGATGATTAGCCCAGGAGGGTATAATCTTATTACAGTGTATTAAGAATGTAAACAATCAATTTTCCATAATAGTTTTTATTTTTCTTCTTTATTCTACCTGTATACATAGAAAAAATCATTATTATTATTTATCCAGTTATTTTATTGTGAACTACCAATTACTTATTTATAATTGTTTTCATCCATTAAAAGAGGATGGAGAACAATTCTAATTCTTTTAGAAATGAATCTTTGTTACAGTAGTAGGAGAGTATTTCCCTATCTTTATTTTGATGATTTAGTCTGAGGAAGGATAATTCTAGTTACAAAACCCTGGGAAATTATGTATGAATCTAAATGATTTCCAGATGTTCAATGGAGGATGTGGTAAATGCCTGTTTAATTTTACAGATGCTTTATGGAATCATTATTTTTTCAGCTGAAGAATTATCCCCAAGCTGCCTCTGCAGCCTTTACTTATTATTTAAAACATCCACATGACATAAATGCCCAGCATAATGTCCAGCTGTACAGAGAAAGATTCGGGGTCAAGGATGAGGAAATTACTGACCTTGACAGAAAACCGTATCAGGTAAAGGTCATGTCTCTAAATTTATCTTCTGTTGATGAAAAGGCTTCAAGTTTTCAAATCGATTTTTTAACTACATGTATTTGTATATTATGCACACTTTGAAAATCTTTTGAATAAAGTTAAAATATTTCAATATTATAATCATGCTTTTCATCTTTTTTTTTTTTTTTTTTTTTTTGAGATGTCATACCAGTTTAAATTTTTAGCGAATAGGCAACCAAAAAATTCTGTATGTTTTGTGAGGCATGCCATGTATGCATAGCAGTAACAAATGATGAATGCAAACATTCTTTAGAATATATTCACATAGTTATTGCACTTGACATATTATGAGTACATGTTATTGTTCATTGTTTAGATTTGAAATTTCCTCCACCCATGAAGGCAGTTGAAACCATATTTGTCCAAAATGTTTTAAATTCAGCTGATAATAAATATCACTTCAGTTTTAGGATATCTCCTGAATTTTACATTGAGCCTTGACTTAACTCAGGTGAAAGTTGAATTATCCTATCAATTTACAAATTTAGATTTAACATATTCTTAAATGGAAAGAAGGAAGTTGATTAAGAATCACTGTATCACAGGTCAGGATCACAACATTGTCAGGACACTGATATTTAGACACTTAATTATTACAATTTTTGATTTTTAAAATTTTTTTTTTATTAAGGCCATTCCAAGTTTTTTCTATGTTTAGCGCCCGTGTGCACCTTGGTTTTTGACACCCCATATCAGAAAAAACAAACGAAATCAGGAGTCCTAAAATTGATTTTTTTGGTCAAAATTTTGGAAATTTGTCAAGTTCTTTAAATATTTCTCACTAGAATGTCATATGTATATTTTAAGCATTTAATACTTTAATTTTACCAAACAGAAGATATTTCTATGAGAAAAATAGATTAATAAAATCAAATCCTTTGAGTAACATTATTTTTAAGACATATAAAGTCTGTGTTTTATTTTTTGGTTTGTGTGTTTTTTGCGAATAGGTAGGTAGGTTTTTGAAAGATGGGTGGACGCTAAACAGAGAAAAAACTTGGAATGGCCTAATTTCTTTAGAAAAATATGTGAGTTTGAGAGGAAAAGTAGGCATTTACAACAAAAACTTGTATATTATTATATGGAAACATACAGATAGTGTAAACTTAGAATGAAGGTCATAATAAAAAAAAAATGTTCTGATCAAAAAAATATTGTCTTTGTAATATAATCAAAGTCATTTGAGAGTTGTCAGATGGTCTCCCCATTTATATTCATAGCAATCATTAAGCACGAAATATATTGGGATTGCAGTTTCCTCCTTATCCAATTTTACAGACTAACTTTATATGCCATATTTTCATATTAAAAGGCATCTCACATCCTTGGAGACATTGCATATGATGAAAGCAATTGGACTGGTGTCATTGAACATTTTGAGAGGGCTTTAAAGGAATTCTATGAAGAGGAACAAAGATGTCGACTCCAGTGTGAAGACAAATTAGTCATTCCAGCTTCTTCCCATCTGACTGACTTCTTTCACTATTTTGCAGGTAATTTGGCATTAACAAGAATGCTTTTTGGTAGAGATGTTCATATGATAAAAAAGTTCTGATGCCCACAAATTTATAAGATGTTATTGTAAAACATATAGTTATATATATTGTTAATGAACAGAGCTTTACATTCCCATACTGAGATGTCAGGTGGACTGTGAGTACAAGCTGAGTCGAGTTTTTGCTGATCACGAGGAAGGTTTCCTGGAGGAACATTACCACTATCTACAGTATGCCTACTATCAAAGTATGTTATAATGTGTCTTCTTCGGACATATGCCTAATAATCAAAGTATGTCATAATGTGTCTACATCCTACATATGTCTACTATCAAAGTATGTCATAATGTGTCTACTTCTGACATATGCCTAATAATCAAAGTATATCATAATGTGTCTACTTCTGACATATGCTACTATCAAAGTATGTCATAATGTGTCTACTTCTGACATATGCCTACTATCAAAGTATGTCATACTGTGTCTACTTCTGACATATGCCTACTATCAAAGTATGTCATAATGTGTCTACTTATGATATATATCTACTATTAAGGTATGTCATAATGTGTCTACTTCTGACATATGCCTACTTTCAAAATATGTCATAATGTGTCTACTTCTGACATATGCCTACTATCAAAGTATGTCATACTGTGTCTACTTCTGACATATGCCTACTATCAAAGTATGTCATACTGTGTCTACTTATGATATATATCTACTATTAAGGTATGTCATAATGTGTCTACTTCTGACATATGCCTACTTTCAAAATATGTCATAATGTACTATCAAAGTATGTCAGAGCATGCCTATATCAAAGTATGTTACATTGTCTTTACCTCTGCACTTTTACCCAGTATCAAAGTATGTCATAGTGTGTTTATTTCTGACATAGTATACCCAGTATCAAAGTATACCATAGTGTGTCTATTTCTGACATAGTATACCCAGTATCAAAGTATGTCATAGTGTGTTTATTTCTGACATAGTATACCCAGTATCAAAGTATGTCATAGTGTGTTTATTTCTGACATAGTATACCCAGTATCAAAGTATGTCATAGTGTGTTTATTTCTGACATAGTATACCCAGTATCAAAGTATGTCATAGTGTGTCTATTTCTGACATAGTATACCCAGTATCAAAGTATGTCATAGTGTGTTTATTTCTGACATAGTATACCCAGTATCAAAGTATGTCATAGTGTGTTTATTTCTGACATAGTATACCCAGTATCAAAGTATACCATAGTGTGTTTATTTCTGACATAGTATACCCAGTATCAAAGTATGTCATAGTGTGTTTATTTCTGACATAGTATACCCAGTATCAAAGTATACCATAGTGTGTTTATTTCTGACATAGTATACCCAGTATCAAAGTATACCATAGTGTGATTATTTCTGACATAGTATACCCAGTATCAAAGTATGTCATAGTGTGTTTATTTCTGACATAGTATACCCAGTATCAAAGTATGTCATAGTGTGTTTATTTCTGACATAGTATACCCAGTATCAAAGTATACCATAGTGTGTTTATTTCTGACATAGTATACCCAGTATCAAAGTATACCATAGTGTGTTTATTTCTGACATAGTATACCCAGTATCAAAGTATGTCATAGTGTGTTTATTTCTGACATAGTATACCCAGTATCAAAGTATGTCATAGTGTGTTTATTTCTGACATAGTATACCCAGTATCAAAGTATACCATAGTGTGTTTATTTCTGACATAGTATACCCAGTATCAAAGTATGTCATAGTGTGTTTATTTCTGACATAGTATACCCAGTATCAAAGTATACCATAGTGTGTTTATTTCTGACATAGTATACCCAGTATCAAAGTATACCATAGTGTGTTTATTTCTGACATAGTATACCCAGTATCAAAGTATGTCATAGTGTGTTTATTTCTGACATAGTATACCCGTATCAAAGTATACCATAGTGTGTTTATTTCTGACATAGTATACCCAGTATCAAAGTATGTCATAGTGTGTTTATTTCTGACATAGTATACCCAGTATCAAAAGATGTCATAGTGTGTTTATTTCTGACATAGTATACCCAGTATCAAAGTATGTCATAGTGTGTTTATTTCTGACATAGTATACCCAGTATCAAAGTATGTCATAGTGTGTTTATTTCTGACATAGTATACCCAGTATCAAAGTATACCATAGTGTGTTTATTTCTGACATAGTATACCCAGTATCAAAGTATGTCATAGTGTGTTTATTTCTGACATAGTATACCCAGTATCAAAGTATACCATAGTGTGTTTATTTCTGACATAGTATACCCAGTATCAAAGTATGTCATAGTGTGTTTATTTCTGACATAGTATACCCAGTATCAAAGTATGTCATAGTGTGTTTATTTCTGACATAGTATACCCAGTATCAAAGTATGTCATAGTGTGTTTATTTCTGACATAGTATACCCAGTATCAAAGTATGTCATAGTGTGTTTATTTCTGACATAGTATACCCAGTATCAAAGTATACCATAGTGTGTTTATTTCTGACATAGTATACCCAGTATCAAAGTATACCATAGTGTGTTTATTTCTGACATAGTATACCCGTATCAAAGTATGTCATAGTGTGTTTATTTCTGACATAGTATACCCAGTATCAAAGTATGTCATAGTGTGTTTATTTCTGACATAGTATACCCAGTATCAAAGTATGTCATAGTGTGTTTATTTCTGACATAGTATACCCAGTATCAAAGTATACCATAGTGTGTTTATTTCTGACATAGTATACCCAGTATCAAAGTATACCATAGTGTGTTTATTTCTGACATAGTATACCCGTATCAAAGTATGTCATAGTGTGTTTATTTCTGACATAGTATACCCAGTATCAAAGTATACCATAGTGTGTTTATTTCTGACATAGTATACCCGTATCAAAGTATATCATATAGTGTGTTTTCTACTGAGATGGTATGCCTACTCTCAAAGTATGTCACTGTAAGTCTATTCAATACAGTACGCCTTTGTATGCCTTTAAAGTATGTTAGGTATTTCTACATCTGTCATAGTATGCATTTATAGTATGTTGCAATATTTTTTTTCATAAAAAATGTGTGAGCCATCAAAGCTCATTTTATTAGGCCCATAGCTACTTTGTTTTTCATAGTATGTCATTTTAATAAGCATTATGTTAAATATTGGCATATATCATGCATACTCCCAAAGCTTGTTGCAATTTACCACTGATAGTAGGTCTGCTTCCCAATAATAACACCCTAAGTATATATTCTTAAAATCTTTTGTTACCTGCAGTATTTATGTGTCTTTATTTTCCTAGCTGGTGATTTGGACCGAGCAGCAGAGGCCATTGGAGCATTCCTGTTATTTAACTCCTCCCACATGGACATGCTACGTAATCGCCTCTACTTTATCACCAGGCTGGGTTACCATGACTCCCACCTCAGTGCTAGAAAGGTAATAATGAAGTTCTTATCTATATGTGGTCAAATCTTACTTGATTGGGATCTAGATTTGTATGTACAGTTTAGTATTAATCATTTAATTCCGGTAACAGATAGTGTACTTGTACATTGTCAAGTAGTACATTAGTTCTTGAAAATGTGGCATGTAGATCTGAGTTTTTTGAGCAGAGTTTTTTCTGGACCTCTATTTCTAAAATTCTGCATCATATTTTAGTTCTTTCAATAAAATTGGATTAAACAATGCCAATTTAACTATATTCAATTATAAACCCATGATTGAAATTAAATTTTATACAAAAAGCATTAAGGGGGGAACTATACTCTGTGGCAGAAGTTTTTTTTAGAAGAAATGATCAGTTTTTCATAGTATTTACGGCACTGTTGGGTTTGTATTTCTATTCTTCTATGCAGGTTGCTTACACAGTTATCTTGCACAGTGTGATATTTTTTGCTGGTCCTGAATTATAAATTAAATTAACCATTAAGAATAGCAAATATATTGTGAAAGTCCAGAGAAAAATAGCCCCAATTTTAGCTTAAAATGAACACTTTTTAGTATGGTAATATCTCAAAATTTTCATCACAGAGCCCCATTTTTTTTTTCTGAATATATAAGATAACTTTGATCATTCTGCTTAAATTCAGTAAAATCTTAATAATAATTTTAAATAATTTTATTGCTTGTTAAATTTTCAATGCCAGAAAAATGACATTTTGTGAGTACAGACAGGTTAGATAATATAACACACATTACTCTGTTTTTTTTGCACACACCTTTGTAATTATGAGACTACATATTTCAAACAATAATAATTCAATATTTAAATAAGACTGTATTTGGTCCCATATTTTATTTGGATAAAAAATATTGGAGGAAAAACTTTAAAAAAAAAGATTATTGTGTAAGACACAATTACAGTGCAAAAAGATCACATTAAATGCACCAAAAGAAGCAAATTGACCCCCATTTTTTTTTCTTTTTAAACTGTGTGTAGATACTAAAAATATACAATGTCATGTACTTGACAAAAAATTCTTAGGATTGTTGCTAGCAGGATCTGATGAAGTTGAGTGGTTTATTTGTAGGAGGCAGTGGAATACATAGAGATGAGGAATAAACTGGAGTCTTTGTTACAGTACCTGGAGTCTGATGATATACTAGACGATTTTGTTGATGATTCTGAAGGAGTAAGTCTGCCTGCCATTGTCATCCTATTAGACATGTGTAAGACACTGTACTATGTACATTTGAATTGTCATATAAAATTTTACAAAACAATTCTTGTCTTGATGGAGCAATGAGCAATAACTCTCAACTATGAGAGATAACTCTGTCACTGTGTTTCCTTTATTAAACTCAAAATACAATTCGTCTTAAATCTCTGTCTTAAATGGTATCCTAAATCTTTTTTGATATAATTTTTTATTTCCATATTCTATCAGGAAATTTTCAAAATTACAGAAAAAAACCCTTTTTAATGGGTAGAATGTCCTTGTGTCTTTGTGTGAGATGAAAATTCATAGTCATAAATATAATCATTAACCTTTAATATTGGTGCATTGAATTGCATGGATCCTATGGTGACTCTCACATTGCTGTATTATATCTACAAATACTTTTCATGGCCTTGAAATATTTTAAGAATAAAAGCTATTTATACTTGTAGAATGATAAAGAAAGAGGTCACTACTTGGGAATTTTTGAGAAACTGGGTATAAAAGTGATCCAGAACCCTGAGGAGCTGAAGGGGGAGAGGTTTACAGCAGAGGGGGTCCTGAGGGATGAGCAGAGTGAGGAATTACTCAATCTAGCCAGGGTAAGGTACCTTAACAGAGGAATTACTCAATTTAGCCAAGGTAGGGTACCTTAACAATCAGAGGAATTACTCAATCTAGCCAGGGTAGGGTACCTTAACAATCAGAAGAATTATTCATTCTAGCCAAGGTAGGGTACCTTAACAACCAGAGGAATTACTCAATCTAGCCAGGGTAGGGTACCTTAACAATAGGAAGAATTACTCATTCTAGCCAAGGTAGGGTACCTTATCAATCAGAGGAATTACTCAATCTAGCCAGGGTAAGGTACCTTAACAGAGGAATAACTCAATTTAGCCAAGGTAGGGTACCTTAACAATCAGAGGAATTACTCAATCTAGCCAGGGTAGGGTACCTTAACAATCAGAAGAATTATTCATTCTAGCCAAGGTAGGGTACCTTAACAATCAGAGGAATTACTCAATCTAGCCAGGGTAGAGTACCTTAACAATCAGAGGAATTACTCAATCTAGCCAGGCTAGGGTACCTTAACAACCAGAGGAATTACTCAATCTAGCCAGGGTAGGGTACCTTATCAATCAGAGGAATTACTCAGTCTAGCCAGGGTAGGATACCTTAACAATCAGAGGAATTACTCAATCTAGCCCAGGTAGGATACCTTAACAATGAGAGGAATTATGCAATCTAGCCAGGATAGGGTACCTTAACAATCAGAGGAATAACTCAATTTAGCCAGGCTAGGGTATAGGGATGCACGATTTTATCGGTATACTGGTATATCGCGATTTTTTATTGTGTGATACGTATCGTGATACGGAGACTTAAGTACCGGTACTTGGTACATAACTATAAATTCCGGAAATCATTCATTAATTTGTTCAAACTATTGAATGACAATTACAGGAAGTGTAAAAAATGTTGAAAACAGTTAAACAACGGCGTCCAAACATGCTTTATATTAAATGAATAAAAATTTAAAAAATAAAGTTATGTTTTTATAGCATATTTTTAACAAATACTATGTAAATTCATTTGAAATTCTAGTAAAAATAGTGTGTAAAAATATTACGATTTATTGTGATATTTTTGGGAAAAAATCGTGATATATCACGATACGAAATTTTTGCCGATATCCATCCCTACTAGGGTACCTTAACAATCAGAGGAATAACTCAATCTAGCCAGGATAGGGTACCTTAACAATCAGAGGAATAACTCAATCTAGACAAGGTAGGGTACCTTAACAATCAGAGGAATAACTCAATCTAGCCAGGATAGGGTACCTTAACAATCAGAGGAGTAACTCAATCTAGACAAGGTAGGGTACCTTAACAATCAGAGGAATAACTCAATCTAGCCAAGGTAGGGTACCTTAACAATCAGAGGAATAACTCAATCTAGCCAGGATAGGGTACGCTAACAATCAGAGGAATAACTCAATCTAGCCAAGGTAGGGAGTACCTTAACAATCAGAGGAATAACTCAATCTAGCCAAGGAAGGGTACCTTAACAATTAGAGGAATAACTCAATCTAGCCAGGATAGGGTACCTTAACAATCAGAGGAATTACTCAATCTAGCCAGGCTAGGGTACCTTAACAATCAGTCAAAATGTAAAATACACAGGAAGTTGTATTATAAACCCATTTTTATCTTCTATTCTGATGCTGTTAATTTAACATGGTATGTTCTGACTTAAACATAGTCAACAATCTCTGAAATTAATTATGAAATGCATTTTTTTTCTTGTTTGAAATACTGCATTATCACTTACGAAGTTCGCGAACTAATTGAATAAATTCCTTAAAAGAAATAAAATGAGGTTTCAGTGTTTATTATTTTTTAAAGTAGTCCTCTCCGATTTTAAAGCACATCTGCCATTGTTTTGCCCATGCGCGAATCACGTGATCCAGGCAGTCACGTGACCTGCTCTGTAGCAGTCTGTTCACAGAAGCTAAAAGAATTTTCCGAGTCTTATAGTTCTTACCGTGGAAATTATTTTTTATAACAAGAACAGTCTATCTGTCAGAAATGGCCAAATCTTGGCAACTGGATGGGTGGATAAGGATATCCCTTCCCACAATTAGTATGGTGACCCATCACAACCCGAGTCCTCTGTCCTGGGAGTGTCGTTTATCCAATGTGGATAAACTGTGGGTGCCTTCTTTTTATCATATCTCATATGTTTAAAGTCTAAAGTAACCGATATTTTAGGGATTTAATAATTATATTATTGTTAAGATATTCAACTATTTTTGTAATTGTAACTTGACGATGTTTTGTAACAAATTGCTCAACTAAGGACACATTTTTTCCCCGGCTTGCTTTCGCTTGACAACAGAACAAACATCAGTTTTAACCATCTCCCTGTCTTCACTTGAACAATCAATCCAATTAATGATTGAACTTCTGGTAAGTCTTTTGTCTTCATAAACCTTGTACAAATTATCATATTCTACTGCAAAGGAATTTCCAAGATATACGTTAAACTTTACAGCCGTTCATTGTTCGAGTACGACTGAATCAACCATTTTTTGTCACAAGTGACCTACATATTGACGTCATTTTCACATTGTGACGTCACAAACACGGAGCAAAACATTATTTAACATCTGTTATTTATAGAACATGTGTATGACTATATGTGTGCCAAATTTCATTCTGATGTGAATTGTTGTTTTGTAAATATAGAAATAGTTCGCGAACTTTTTGATCACCCCTCGTACAGTCAAAATGTTTACATTTTGATTGTCAGAAAAATGTTCCATTTATAAATGCAATTTCCATAATTTTGCAAATATTCATATAAATTTTATTGACCTATATTTTTGTTATCTTCATGATGAATTCTTAGAAAGATGCATCATAAATGAAACGTTAACTTGTCATCAGTTTGATAAATTTCAAAGTCTAGAGAAACTTTATCTGAAGAACTGGATAACCTTAGGAGAACAGGTTTTAAATAAACAGAGGAAATGAGATGTCTTCTTTGATGTTGATGATTTCTGTCTCTTTACTCAATGAGATCTAATGTTTGAGATGATATAACAGTGATAATTATAATCTTTATTGTGATTTTATTTATTTTCAGTCCACAAAAACAGATTCGTCTGGTGTAAAGACAATTTCTATTCCAAATGCTATTGAGGTATTGGTTATTTAGAAAAATCTTTAGCATAATTCATATTGGTTGCATTAAATTCTTCACAATAAATTCCTATATAAGTTTCTGAGTTGATTTTTGTGTATAATTGTGATGGGTGATCTGTGCAGGCTGTGAGGGGGGACCCAGATCTGGAGATTTCACTCCGACTGTTACTAAAACTAAGCGAGTCTGTCAGACTGTTTACCTCCAGATTCTACAACCAGACCAGCTTCTACACCAAGGAAACTAAATTAGTGTGCAGAGGGCCTACTGATCCTGGTACACATAGTATTTATTAATATATTGGCAGATAATGGACAAGAGTTACTCCCCTTTTGCTATATCTTCATTTTATGTAATTCAGATATTGATCAGAATTGGACATTCTTCTTTAACAATAAAATGAGTTTCCTTGAAAAGCTTAAGATGTAAAAATATATGACACATGCTTTAAAAATGTATTGATGAATTTTGAAATTTTATTTTTTATATTTATTCCCTCAATTTGTCATTATTTTGGAAAGACCTGGAAAATGCAGAAGATGGCAGCTGTTTCCCTCAAGAGGATGGGAGCTGTGTGGATGAAGAAGCATGGAAATCTGTCACAGAAAATCTGGACGAATACATGTAAGTCTAGGAGTGGATCTAGGAGTTTTGAAATCTGTCACAGAATACTGGTATCTAGATGAATACATGTAAGTCTGGGAATGGATCTAGGAGTGTTGAAATCTATTACAGAGTACTGAGGCCTGTTCAACAGAGCGAATGTTCGCAAGCGCTCGCCAAAATTCCTTATCCCTCAATCAGAAATGTTCGCGAGCGCTTGCGAACGTTCGCTCTGCTGAACAGGCCTCAGGTATCTAGATGATTACTGGTATGTGTAAGTGTGGGAATGGATCTAGGAGTGTTGAAATCTGTCATAGAATACTGGTATCTAGATGACTACTGTGTATATAAAAGTCTGCATGGGAGTGGATCTAGGAAAAATAGGAAGCAACGTACAATGTACAATTGATATATGCTGGTAGAATAAATGTTGATGATTTATTTGCAATGGTTATGTATTACAATGTAAAACAATATAAGACTTTGTTTAGTCTAAAAAGGAAGAAATATACATATGATTTGAAATAATAATATATTTAGATAAATATTTGACATATCTATACCTTATTGTTTTATGTGCTGTTACTAAATTTTGACGTGGAATTTATCGTTTTGCAGAGCTGTATTGTTTATTAATAATGTGACAGATGGAGGGGAGACTGTATTCTTAAACAGGAAGAACACTGCAGTGGTACGTACTGTCTGAAAGAGTTTTTTTATTCCATTAACCTATGGTATTCAGCATTACTCGCAAGCTGTGCTTACAATGTCTTCAATTTTCAGATGATGATTTTCTACTCTAAAATTCATTGTTAAATAAGTTTGTTTTGTAGGGGTTATGTTACTTGTTATCTTCTTAGTTATGAATTTTAAGCATACATTGTTTTAATGCTCAAGAGTTTGCTTCCATTCCTTAGATATTGCTATTGTGTACAGTACTTTTATGTTCTCTCTCCTCAGGCAGGAGTATCCCCCAGACAGGGGCTCTTTACAGTGTTTGAGGCCACAGACAGACACACCGTTACACAGCCAGCCTCTCAGCGATGTGTTATATTTATGACTTTTGCCCTTGAGAAAGACAAGGACAATCCCGAATATCGTCAAGCCATGACCTTTCTTAATGACCTTGATGAAGACCGAGTCAGGAAACTCAATATTGATCATCTAAAGAGGGTGGATGAACTCAAACATAAAGGTGAGCTATCCCCTCTATAGATTTTTTTTTCCACCAGCATGAGCCATCTTTCCTTTGCACCTACTTTTCCCTTCAAATTTTTTCTCAATAATTTTCTTTCATGGGTACTCATAATTAAGTTGCCTGTCCTTTAAGATACAAAACAATTTCTACATGTACAAGGTGACAAGCTTTCACATTTGCAGTTTTCATGAAACTTTTAAAGATTAGTCACACACAAAGGAACATTGGTATACATATGTTCTAATCAAAATTGAGCTACTTTGAATTTGATCAATAATTATTAACAGTGTTTTATGAGAAAAAGAAAGCAATGATCAAGCTGGGACTTAACCCCACTTACATGTACCATACAGTTGCTCTATTATCTGAAGACATTGGTCTTTTGTACCCAAGTATACTTACATGCTTTGCCCTTTTCTGTAGAATTTTTCCTCCTAAAATCCTTAGAATTGAATTTTAATTTTCTTTCATGATCTCCCACTTTTTACACAAGTATCCTTGGTACCCAATGCCAGTTATACAAAAAATAAGCTGTTTTAAAGTTAAAGTTTGTGTTACATGATTTTAAATAACATTTTATATTAGGTGTGACCATTGTTCAGAGTGGGGAGGAATTGCATGGAGAAGAAAGATTTGTAGCTGATGGTTTGATGAATGAGGGAGATTGTCAAAACCTGATGTCTTTGTTAGAGGTAAGACTGTGCCAGAGGTTTTGACTGAAGTCTTAAATATGGTTAGAAAAATAAACTTTAATGATTAGTCCATCATTGATACTATTTTCACATATTATTTATAGACTGTTGAAGAATCTTTGTATGGAAGGGAAGATAATTAGATTTTTTCTTTGCTTATTAAAATGTATTTGTTTAAATATTAAGTTAATTTTTTAGCTTCCAGGACTGTTTCAAAGAAAATAAATTATTTATTTGTCATTGTTCCATTGAACCTTTTTTGGATTCATAATTTTTTGTTAGAAGCTAAGATACTGGTACACAATGACTAACCCCCGTTTTAGGCTGGTGGTATAGAAGGGGATGGTTACAGGGGTGAAAGGTCACCATTTACACAAAATGAAGTGTTTACTGGTCTGACAGATGACAGAGCCAAGCAGGTAGACAGGGGTAGTGTGAGACAAGCTTCAAATTTTATAGAAATCTACACATCAGAAAACTCAAATTCTTAGAAATTTTGTATACATAACTATATGTAGAAATTAAAGTCCAAAAACCCCCCAGATATATAGGAATCATCAAGTCTATTGTTCATCTGTCTGCTTGCCAATCATTGTTCAGGCTATAACTTTTTTCTGGAGAAATATTAGAAGTTTTTACTTTGCATAATGCCTGAGGATGTGCCATGAACACAACAAGCCCGAA
Source organism: Saccostrea echinata (assembly GCF_033153115.1). Taxonomy (NCBI): domain Eukaryota; kingdom Metazoa; phylum Mollusca; class Bivalvia; order Ostreida; family Ostreidae; genus Saccostrea; species Saccostrea echinata. Next base: position 17,010,791 of record NW_026889763.1, read on the forward strand.
GGAGGTCATGGGGATCAAATTTTTTTAATTTTAGAGCATGGCATTTCTTTACAACACGGAGATAGAAGAAGCTTCAGGTTGCCCCTGACCTTGCAGTGTCTCATTACCTTGAACCTACATCAGTCGTTCAATGGCACCTGGGTCAATTGTTCAATGGCAAGGTCAATGGGATCAAAATGTAAAATTGTCTTCTAGGCATTTTATATTGTAGTCCAGAGATACTGACTTAAGCTTGACAGAAAGGTTGCTTATGGTATTTCTGTAAGCTATCATCCTGAATTAAGGTCATTTGGGCAAGGTCAAAGAGTATGAAAGTGCTCAAATGCATAAAAATAAACCTTGGTTTTAACTTTCTAATAGAACCTCATATGTATGACTCAAAAGGCTGCTTATGACCTTTTGGTGTATCATCGCTCTAAGACTTTAAAATAAAATAAGAGGTTAACATTTAGAATGCTTGTGAAGAGTGGTAGTCAAGTAATGATCTTAACCTAGTTGCACTTAGAAAGGTCAAGGCTACTTGACATAATGTAAATTTCTTGAAAATGTTGAGCTTTGATGAAATCCCAGCTCTTGTGTTTGCTTAATTATTTATACAAGCAATATAATAAAACAAATTAGAAACCAAAGAAACAATATTCATGTGCTATTATTCAAGCTTTATGAAGAAAGAAAGAATAAAACTGACCATTGAAATTTCAAAAACACAGTAATGATAGATCTAAGAGCAAACTGATGTGTACGTTTCTGTTGTTGGGTTTATAGATTTGGGCTTTTCCAGCTCGCTTTTTATTCCCAGTTTATTTTTACAGTGTTTTCCCACTGTTAATATTTATGCTCGACTAATAGTGTTTTATTATCAAACATTTTATGTATATTATTTGTCATAGGTAAGGTTTATACTTTAGGGTTTCATATTGTAATAACATTATTGCATGTTTTAGGATATAATTCAAATATTTGTATTTAAACATTCCATATTCTTTTTGTTTTTAAATGTTTGGTTTTGTAAAATATTTGGTCACGTAAACTTTAAATTCAGTAGGATTTGCCATTTTTTATATATACATCTATTTATCCCATGTTTACCCCTTTATCCCGTGGATATGACTCATTGGATAATTTTTTCATAATCCACAGTTGTGACGTCACAATGGTTTTTGCATTAGCGCAATGAAGTAAAATAAAGTGGAGTCCTATATAAAACAGTGTAAAACATTGGTTGTGAAGTATTAAACATGGGATAAAAAGAATCTTTCATGATTTATAGTTGGATATGATTTTTATCCAACTCGTTGTGTGTTTTTATCCCCTTGCCAAGGCTCAGGGATAAAAAAAACACACAACTCGTTGGATAAAAATCATATCCAACTACAAATCATGGGAGATCCTATATATATATAATTATGTTACTATGTATGTGTTGTTCATAGCAAACAATCAGATAACTCTTTGTTGTGTGTACCTTTTACTAAGATATAGGTCTTGGCGTGTTTTGGTAAGTTAGACATACTAAGTAGTACTGTGTATTAATGTTTATACAAAGGTACTCATGACCAATGTTTACTCTTACCCTCATAAATGTCCTTTTTGTGTTCTGAGGTGAACATGGTTGACACAGAGGGATCACTGTCAAGTGTCTATCTGTCTGTCTGTATCAAGTTACACTGCCAGATGCCATGAATTTCATTATTAACAACAACAAAAAAAACAATTGAAAATATCAGTGATCTGATGGAATTCAGAATTACTACTAGGTCAAGATCATTGTTTTGGTCTTTCTAATTTGACATCTGATTAAATATTAATCGAGTTCAAGGTTACTGCCAAATTCAAATTTCCTGAACATTTTTTACATATAATCATTGAATACATATTTTTTGAAAATTTTACTTAATCTGTAGAATAATGTCAGTATGCTAGTGATATTTGTAACTGCACTGAGAGTTACCTCTCTTTTTTAAATAGACAGTTCCCATCAGTTCTGTAAATTTTACAGGGGTTGGCATTTAATTCAATTTTGTTGCATGTCTAAAGAAATGAAATCAAGATGATGATGATATTCTTTACCTTCCAATTAAATCAGTTTAAAAGAGATGCAAGTCCTTTTAGAAGGATTTTAAACCAAGATCTTGAACTTTTGAAAATGCAATACTGACACTCTAAAATGAACTGAAAATCAAAAACATTGACTTTTGGATTTTCTCAGTTTCCAAATGTTCTTGAATTCCATTTTCTTGATTTTATGAAGTTTGCTGGGAGTGGTTATGGCTGATTTTGACTTTGCTTGATTGTATTATCTTAATATAGAGAGGTGGAATACAGGGAGATGGCTACAAAGGGACGGCATCTCAGGTCGGCAAAATATCACCACACACTAAACACGAAATATTCGAGGGCTTGACAGTTGGTAGGGCAACTCAGGTTTGTAATTTCAGCAAAGACATCAGGATTATATAATTCACACACCCTATAATGAACAAAAGTATTCTTTACATTCTAGATGACTGTCAACCTTTTAAATATTTTGGACTCATTTTAAGAGCATTCAATCATGTTAATGTTTCAAATGATAAAATTATATTTACACCTGCAGTCTTCTTATGTAAAAAGTAACAATCTTGCTTTTGTTTCATACTGAAGTTTGTTAGGAGTATTTTTATTGAATTATTCTTACATCTTTTGAGCTATGTACACATGAGCTTTTTAGCTCACCTGAGCCGAAGGCTCAAGTGAACTTTTCTGATCACATTTTGTCCGTCGTCCGTCCGTCCGTCTGTCCGTCTGTCTGTCCGTCTGTCTGTCTGTCCGTCCATCTGTAAACTTTTCACATTTTTGACTTCTTCTCAAGAACCACTGGGCCAATTTTGACCAAACTTGGTACAAAGCATCCTTGGGTGAAGGGGAATTTAAATTGTTAAAATGAATGGCCAAGTCACCTCACAAGGGGAGATAATCAAGAGAAGACAAAAATAGGGTGGGGTCATTAAAAAATCTTCTTCTCAAGAACCACAGGGCCAGTAAAGCTGAAACTTATATGGAAGCATCCTGGGGTAGAGTAGATTCTAAATTGTTCAAATCATGACCCCCAGGGGTAGGGCGGGGCCACAATGTGGAATCAATGTTTTACATAGAAATATATAGGAAAAATCTTTAAAAATCTTCTTCTCAAGAACCACTGGGCCAGAAAAGCTGAAACTTATGTGGAAGCATCCTGGGGTAGTGTAGATTCTAAATTGTTAAAATCATGGCCCCTGGGGGTAGGGCGGGGCCACAATAGGGAATCAAAGTTTTACGTTGAAATATATAGGCAAAATCTTTAAAAATCTTCTTCTTAAGAACCACTGGGCCAGAAAAGCTGAAACTTATGTGGAAGCATCCTGGGGTAGTGAAGATTCTGAATTATTCAAATCATAGCCCCTGGGGGTAGGGCGGGGCCACAATAGGGAATCAAAATTTTACATTGAAATATATAGGCAAAATCTTTGAAAATCTTCTTCTTAAGAACCACTGGGCCAGAAAAGCTGAAACTTATGTGGAAGCATCCTTGGGTAGTGTAGATTCTAAATTGTTCAAATCATAGCCCCTGGGGGTAGGGCGGGGCCACAATAGGGAATCAAAGTTTTACATTGAAATGTATAGGCAAAATCTTTGAAAATCTTCTTCTCAAGAACCACTGGGCCAGAAAAGCTGAAACTTATGTGGAAGCATCCTTGGGTAGTGTAGATTCTAAATTGTTCAAATCATAGCCCCTGGGGGTAGGGCGGGGCCACAATAGGGAATCAAAGTTTTACATTGAAATATATAGGCAAAATCTTTGAAAATCTTCTTCTTAAGAACCACTGGGCCAGAAAAGCTGAAACTTATGTGGAAGCTTCCTTGGGTAGTGAAGATTCTAAATTGTTCAAATCATAGCCCCTGGGGGTAGGGCGGGGCCACAGTAGGGAATCAAAGTTCTACATTGAAATATATAGGCAAAATCTTTGAAAATCTTCTTCTTAAGAACCACTGGGCCAGAAAAGCTGAAACTTATGTGGAAGCTTCCTTGGGTAGTGTGTTCAAATCATGGCCCCTGGGGGTAGGGCGGGGCCACAATAGGGAATCAAAGTTTTACATTGAAATATATAGGAAAAATCTTTGAAAATCTTCTTTTTAAGAACCACTGGGCCAGAAAAGCTGAAACTTATGTGGAAGCATCCTTGGGTAGTGTAGATTCTAAATTATTCAAATCATAGCCCCTGGGGGTAGGGCGGGGCCACAGTAGGGAATCAAAGTTTTACATTGAAATATATAGGCAAAATCTTTGAAAATCTTTTTCTTAAGAACCACTGGGCCAGAAAAGCTGAAACTTATGTGGAAGCATCCTTGGGTAGTGTGTTCAAATCATGGCCCCTGGGGGTAGGGCGGGGCCACAATAGGGTATCAAAGTTTTACATTGAAATATATAGGCAAAATCTTTGAAAATCTTATTTTTAAGAACCACTGGGCCAGAAAAGCTGAAACTTATGTGGAAGCATCCTTGGGTAGTGAAGATTCTAAATTGTTCAAATCATAGCCCCTGGGGGTAGGGCGGGGCCACAATAGGGAATCAAAGTTTTACATTGAAATATATAGGCAAAATCTTTGAAAATCTTCTTCTTAAGAACCACTGGGCCAGAAAAGCTGAAACTTATGTGGAAGCATCCTTGGGTATTGTTGATTCTAAATTGTTCAAATCATAGCCCCCAGGGGTAGGGCGGGGCCGCAATAAATATTACAAAGGGGAGGTCTTGTGAAGAACAGCAGGGCAAAAGTAACTCAGGTGAGCGTTGTGGCCCATGGGCCTCTTGTTTTTAGCTCACCTGAGCTGAAAGCTCAAGTGAGCTTTTCTGATCACCCATTGTCTGTCGTCCGTCCGTCTGTCTGTCCGTCCGTCTGTAAACTTTTCACATTTTCAACTTCTTCTCAAGAACCACTTGGCCAATTTTAACCAAAATTGGCGCAAAACATCCTTGGCTGAAGGGGAAGTTAAATTGTTAAAATGAAGGGCCAAGCCCCCTTACAAAGGGAGATAATCAAGAAAAGACAAAAATAGGGTGGGGTCATTAAAAAATCTTCTTCTCAAAAACCACTGGGCCAGAAAAGCTGAAACTTATCTGGAAGCATCCTGGGGTAGTGTAGATTCTAAATTGTTAAAATCATGACCCCTGGGGGTAGGGCGGGGCCACAATAGGGAATCCAAGTTTTATATTGAAATATATAGAAAAAATCTTTAAAAATCTTCTTCTCAAGAACCACGGGGCCAGAAAGGCTGAAACTAATGTGGAAGCATCCTGGGGTAGTGTAGATTCTAAATTGTTAAAATCATGACCCCTGGGGGTAGGGCGGGGCCACAATAGGGAATCCAAGTTTTATATTGAAATATATAGAAAAAATCTTTAAAAATCTTCTTCTCAAGAACCACAGGGCCAGGAAGGCTGAAACTAATGTGGAAGCATCTTGGGGTTGTGTAGATTCTAAATTGTTAAAATCGAGACCCCAGGGGGTAGGGCGGGGCCACAATAGGGAATCCAAGTTTTACATTGAAATATATAGAAAAAATCTTTACAAATCTTCTTCTCAAGAACAACAGGGCCAGAAAGGCTGAAACTAATGTGGAAGCATCTTGGGGTAGTGTAGATTCTAAATTGTTAAAATCATGACCCCCCGGGTAGGGCGGGGCCACAATAGGGAATCCAAGTTTTACATTGAAATATATAGAAAAAATCTTCTTCTCAAGAACCACAGGGCCAGAAAAGCTGAAACTAATGTGGAAGTATCCTGGGGTAGTGTAGATTATAAATTGTTAAAATCATGACCCCTGGGATAGGATGGGACCACAATAGGTGTATTACATGGGGGAAAGTCTGGTGAAGAACAGCAGGGCCAAAATTACTCAGGTGAGCGCTGTGGCCCATGGGCCTCTTGTTTTGTTTTGTTTTGTTTTTTTTTTTTGTCTTCCTTGTCTTGTGGTTTTTTAAAAAAAAAGTCTGAGTCTATTATAATTATAAAAATTCTTTGTAGGTTTTGTAATCATGTGTGAACTCTTGTACCTTGTAGAACCCACTTATATAACATGTATTACATTTAACATTATCAGTGTATTTGACATTGTCACTGTGGATAAATCTCAATGGACAGTTTTCAAGGCAATAACCTTACTGTAGAATGCATGTTATTAAAAAGTAAATATTGCATGTGATATTTAAACAAACCAACAATCAGAGGATTTACCTGTCATTTACCTGTCCTTTATAAGTGTAGCATACATTGGTGAGAAAATGATTACTATCTCTAGCTTGGAATAAAGATTAAGGCATTTCATTTCTACATAAGAAGTAAACAATTTGTCAAGGAATTTCATAATTACTTAGGATTGAAGCTTATTGCAAAAGCATCCATTATTGCCATAGAATAAAAATGTCAAGGTATATTGCATAACTTCATAGGGATGAAACTTAAAGTCCAGGCATATAATTACAGAGTAAGAGTGAAGATAAACCCAAGACATTTCATTTTTACCTAACACTGAATCTTAATGAGAATGCATTTCTTATCAAACTACATGTATATAGGGGTGAACTTTTTCCAAGGCATTTACTTCCTAGGAGAGAAACTAATTTCCAGACATTTCATTACTACCTAGGAGCAAAGCTTAGGGTTGATGCAATGGTATTTTGCCATTTTCTAGGAGAGATAAATGACCTGCATGCTCATGTCTTTCATTACTACCTACATGTAAAGCTGAATTTTATTGTTTATGAGTGACCTCTTATACTACACAGTGTCTTATGGAGGAGCTATAAACTCTGGAATTTCATTACTACATGTACCTAAGGGCCGGTACACACGGTAAGGCTTGCCTCATAAGTCTAAAACATTACGTTTTGCAGGATGTACGGCTCTCGTGTCCACACGTTAAGGCAAGACTTACAAGATTATATACAACATTTCCATAAATCCCACGTGTTTCCAGCCATAAATAGTGCATTCGGTCATTAAAATAGAAGAATAGATTACTGGACTTTGTAATAATTATACCAACAAGTACATACACACTTCTTAACAAAAAGAGGAAGAGGTTGAACAGAAACATTTGTGGATATTTTCATAAGCTTATTCGAAAATAATTTGTGTTCACTTCAAATACCCATGTGTATGGCTTGATAAAAATAGAATGACATTTGGGCGAATGATTTTCATTGGTTGAGAAGAAAATTTCAGCTAAGTCTTGTATTAGGAAATAGAGCAGTGTTCTATTTTTAAGTCAGACTTGTAAGGCTCGAAAAACCGTGTATTAAGGGCATACACATGGTAAGGCAAGAACTTAAGTTCTATGACTTATAAGGCAAGCCTTATCGTGTGTACCGGCCCTAAGAGTGATGCTTAATGCCTTGAATGTGTTTCATCTTACAACACCCAGACATTTCAATACTTTCAGAACTGAGTTCAATGAATGAAGGTGTCATGCTTTTGGATTTTGTTGCTACACAAGAATTGTAGTGCCTAGGCATTTTGTTTTTCTTACAATTTTGCAGCTAAGAGACATAAAGATAAAATTCACTTTCGGGACATGATACTAGTATCATCATTCTTTAATTATTGTTACCTATTTCAATGTATTGTATTTTTTTTTATATAGTATTTTTCTCAAATACACATTTCATTTTTAAAATTATTATTCTAAGAGATTATTTTCATTATGTTCAATTTTAATCTCTAAAATTACATATTTTCCAAGGCGCAGTAACCCAGTTTTTCTTCTAGAATGTTTGTCCATTGTTATCTTAACCAAATTTTTTTCATTTGCAATGTAAGAACAGTATCCCTATTTTTACTGTACTTAAAATGAAACACACAAATGCAATGATAAGTTTAGTGATTTGTTTGATAAATGTCACAGGATAAGAACATTGTCAATAGTTTACTTTAATAAAGCTGATAAACTAGTTTTCATACACTTGATCATTTTTATTTTACCTAATTTATCAAGTTACAAGTTAAATAAATACCGGTGTATAATTATTAGAAGAAATTATATTTTTGTTTTCAAAAAGAAAACTTATGTATTAAAAATTTGTTTGTTAATATTAAATTTTGTATTATATTTTAGCTTGCACAATCAGGGGAATTATCCAAAGATTTGGTACAGTTGTACCTAGATGCCAGTGAGCGGGCTCGCCTTCTTGTGGAGAACTTTTTCAATTTGACTCGCCCCCTTTATTTTGACTTTACCCACTTAGTTTGTCGGAAAGCTGTCACAGGTATGGAGTTTATCCATGTGATTTTCTGACTGTTATGGGTACAGCTTAATAGTTATAGACAGTTGCCCAGACTGGGGTAATACGTGATGAGAAGTTAATCCTGATTAACAGGGAAAATATCAAACTTAATGCTGTGTTAAGATAACCTAAACCTCTAAATAGGGTTGGATCTTACTAAGAAGTCAATTTAACAGGAATGAACCTGCTGTGTAAAGATAAGACAACTCTAATCAGATACACTAAAAACAGATAGTACATAAAGCACTGTGAAATCTTTTTTTTTTAACTAGAATTTTTTTTTGTACAAATAATTGTATATGATGATCAGTTGCAGATAGTCACTTGGTCAGGTGAACTTTTGCTATCTGTTTTCATTATTCCCCAGTTGTCTATATGTTTCAACATTTTTAAAGCATATCCAGCTTCTTCTCTGGAATGGATTAGTCAATTTCAACCAGATTTGGTAAATAGAATCTTTGGACAAAGGGGAACAAAAAATATGAATTTATAAATTATGAAATTATTAATTTTGTGGTCTCCGGTTGGGGTCAAAACCATCAAAATTAATGCAATCTTTAAAAATCTTCCTCTTTACTCCCAGACATCAAGCAGTCAAACTATTGGCATGATTATAATAAGCATTTAGTCCTCTACCAAAATATTGAAAATCATGGCCCCAGGTTCAGGGTTTCTGGTGTAAGGGTGGGGGCTCTATTGATTATATAGTGAAAATGCATTTTAAATTCTTTGAAACTCTAGGGAATGAAGCAGACAAACTAAGTGCTTGATAAGCAAGGAGTCTCTTTCAAAATTGTTACATTCATGGCCCTTGTCAGGGGTTCTGGTGCTAAGACAGGGTTCTGTTGATCATGTAAGGCCATCTTTACTCTGCTTTGAGAGAAGTTATTTCCCTTTTCCTTATTTATATATGATAATTAATCATTGTAAATAATGTAATTGATAGGTCACTTGAATAAAAGAATTATTCAAGAATTTTTATGTATAATTTGAAAAGTATTTTTATAGGGTTAATGGTCAGATTTTTGTAAATAATAAACAAATAAAATTAGACAAAATCACCTTACAGTCTAATTCCAAAAATATTATTTTTAAAGACAGGATAGGCAGATATTTTTGGGAGTTTAGTAATAATATTGACATACTGGGTATACATGCAAGTAAATATACCTACTTTCGGAGTCTCTGCAGATTATCAGACTATCTATTTTTTTTACCCTTCATTGCCCCATTTCTATTGTTTTTGAGTAGACATCTTCCTCTATTAGCTTATTTTGATTTGTTATATGATTATCAAATTGTCATCAATGAATCCTTAACATGGGTTGTATTGTACGATGATAAATGAGTGTACAGTTAGCACTGGCACATACAAAAAAAGTAAATAGATCTACTTTCTGAGTTGGTGCTGAGACTATTTTGTTGATCCTTTTATCATCCTATTTCATTGTTTTTGAGCATCATATCTTCAACTTTATTTTGTTTCTCATATAGTAACTAAATTTCTATTATATGGATTCTTTAGTGTTGTATTATAATCAGACCGTTAAGGGCCTTTGGCCTCCTGTATCATTTTTCCCCCATTGACCCTCATCAAACTGAATTCTACTGCTGTTTTTGAAAATTTCATTATATACCTTATCTTGTTGCATCTGTAGATATTGAAACTGAATTTTTGGAGTGATGATGAGTTAAAGAACAAGTTTTAGACCTATGATCCACTTTTCACGGAATTATTGCTTTTTAGTATGAACTTTTTCAAGACACTCATTTTTAGTTACATTTCTAGTTTCAGTGAAGTGTTTTATGCTAATAATATAGCTTTTGTGGTAATTTTTAAAAAATTCAGCAAAAAAATGTTGATAAATTTTTTGTAATTTTATAGTAGTAGAATTTATGCAATTTTTCTCCTATTATGAATAAAATAGAAATTAAGTAGGAAACACTGTTTTTTTTGTGACTTCAGATGAAGAAGAGCGATCAGATTTGAGTCATCCTGTTCATGCTGACAACTGCCAGATTCAGCCAGATGGATCCTGTCTGCGTCAGTTCCCAGCATACATTGCAAGAGACTATAGGTCCAGTTTTGTTTCTTCACATTGCATATACATGCATTATAAAAATTAAGCTTAAATGTCTTGATGTACAGTTAAAAAATAGAACAATTAAAGGCAATAGCTCAACTCTACAGATATAGTCTTCTTATTTCCATGATACATCAAAGAAGTATTTCAGTGACAAGATTCCAGAGTTTATGTTGATTCTTCTTCATCTGTGTTATATCTTATTGATTACTAACTCTACTTTATCTTGATTCTTATTTTTCTTTACAGCGCTGTGTTATATCTGAATGATTCCTTTCTTTATTCTTGATTCTTATTTTTCTTTACAGCGCCGTGTTATATCTGAATGGACATGAAGATTTTCTGGGAGGGGAATTCTTTTTTGCCCATGACAATAAAACAGAGCAGGTTTGTGCTGCTAATATATCTGCTTATGGGTAATTAATTAATTATCCTAAATAGAAGAAGATTGGAAGAAGTCAATTTTACAAATAAGAAATGCACTAGTAATTTGTGAAAGATCATATTTTGGTATTACTAATATACTACATGTAGTAGTTTTTTGATGAACTGCTGCTAAATACAGCTGATACCACACCAGCATCTTTTTTGTGGCATATTTTCGTAAAAATTTCTTAATATAATGAAGGAAAGAACATTTTCCATTGCTTGTAAATTGCGTTGAAGAATTAATTTAGTTACATGGTTTATCAAGAAATGTTTTCTATGTATACTCAACACTTTTCTTCACTAGTACACCTCTCCTTTTTAAGAAAGTTAGTTTGTTCAGTACAGGCCCGTAGGAAGCAATTTCAGTTTGTTTGTTGTTTTTTTTTTGGGGGGGGGGGGACACAGCCATACATTTTCAGTTGAAGGGGCACTATCAGCTACCAAAAATTTCCTTGACAAGCTAAAAAAAAAAATGGTCATCAGACGTTTTTATTGAGGGGGCACAAGCATATAGTAGCTATGTTTTCTATAGTACTCTATATATCGGCAAAATTTTTTTTTGGGGGGGGGGGCCACGCCCCCCCCCCCCGTGCCCCCCCCCCCCGGTTCCTACGGTTATGCAGTAGTGTTTCAAATAAAGCTAAATTCTTTAGAAGCGTTAATTTTTCATGAGGTTATTGCACGGCTGCACTTTTTTTCGTATACGGGCCATTGCTACTTATTTTTACCACAAGGTACCTAACTGAATTTCAGGCACCCCACTTCAAGCCAGTATTTTACAATTTTATCAATCATTAACCTACTTCAATAGGACATAGTTCGCTTCTAGAGACATTTCCCTTTTCAAATATATTGTTCCAGACGTCCTTCATCAAGCCTCTTTAATATAAACCACTCGTTTATTCCTCGAAAATTACTTCACGACATATTAAGACTATAGACGGGATATAACAGCTTCCGGTTATTGATATAGTGTAGGATAAACCAGAGACTTCAGAATGAAAGTGGATTAGTCGCATTAGTCTGGACGCCAATAATGCAAACGCTTCGCCTTCCAGACGAAATATGCGGGAAACATTTTATTTATTTAGATATACTACATGTACCAAGTATGTTTCAGTTATCTGGGCGCTTCATTAATCCGGACAATTTGCTCAGGAACACAAACGTCCAGAATAACGAGGCTTGATTGTACTTGCATTAGATAGTTCCTTAAATTGTGAATAATTTATTTCAGATAAGCATATCCCCTAAGTGTGGTAGGATGGTGGGCTTTAATGCTGGGGATTACCATGGAGTGAAGGCAGTTCGTAAAGGTCGGAGATGTGCAATAGCCATGTGGTACACCATGGATCCAAACACACAGGAGTTGGCTCGTTTCCAGGCTCAAAAGAAGATGGCTGACGGAACCTTTGTTCGAGGGAGAACACGAACAAGGGAGCAAATAGAAATAGGAAATAATGACGAGAACGAAAACCAAAACGGTCATTCAAACAGAATTCAGCAAGGGAATCATGAGACTGATACAAATAAAAATAAATTTCCTAATAAAGACACAAGTAATTTGGATGAAGAATATTCTGATGTTATTCCAATACAGGAAGATGTAGAAAATGAATCAAAAGTGACTGAAAAAGATAAAGAAAGGCAAGAAAAAATTAACTCAGAAATAAAAGAGAATGAAGATCATGAAGAATTATGAGATTAAATGAATTTAAAACAGTTTTGGTTTATTTGTTATTTTGGCCTAGGTTCTAGCTAACAATTTCCAATATCAAACGCTTCGTTTTGGGCTGAATTTTCTTTGATGTTCATGGAGAAAGTACTTGTACATAAATTCTGTTTTTTTCTGTAACCTTTCAAGTGTTCCGTGATTTTGTAATGAATAACTACAAGTAACGATGGATGTTCAACGGTCCATTTCTCTTCGACAAATTAAGGATTTCAGATCTCCTAAAGCTTCCTCTTCCAGTGTTGTGCTTTCTGAGGTTTCTTTCTCAGTACAATCTTTTAAAAGTTTTTTTTTAGTTCACCTGAACTGAAAGCTCAATTGAGCTTGTCTGATCACATGTTGTCCGGCATCCATCTGTCTAGCTGTCTGTCTGTTCATCTGTTTTAACTTTTCACATTTTCGACTTCCTCTCAAGAACCACTGGACCACTTTAAACCAAAATTGGCATGAAGCATCCTTGGGTTAAGGGGATTCTAAATTGTTCAAATATGGGCCTTGTTTTCATTGCTTTTAATTTATGTTAGCATTAGCAAAATTTAGAATTTCCATTGTTGATGTAAGACTTCGTCGTATTCTTGTTGTTGCCGTTCCAATTCTTGTTTTTTTTTTTAATGACCTGTTTATAGTAATTGGTCAAATCTACCTACATATTTCTGTTGGGAATCGTGCAACGCTTTACGTTTGCCTCTAAAACCCGCTTTACACAAAGAAGGCAACCGTTGGTAGATTACTGACCGTTGCAAAATGGGTTGGATCTCTCGGTGATCATCCAGCCATCGCCATGATCTCTCAGTAATATCCCAGAGATCTTTACAGACTCTACCAAAGAGGTCTCTCAACAATCGCAAAATTCAGTAATTATTGAAGTACACCCATGGATTGCTCAAAGAGCACAGAAAGACCACTCAAAGATCTAGGATATCCCAATGATCTCTTAGAAGTCTCTCAATTTTTTGAATGCCCTGGAGGGGGCTTTTTACACATAGAGATCGTTGAGAGACTCTACATGACCATTGGTGATGTGCAAATTTTCTGATCTCTTAAAGCCGGGAAGATTCCGTCTCTGTCTGAATGCTATAGGGAGATCATACAGTGCTTGTTGTGCGATGAAAAACTGAGGGTATTGCCACATTTCATGATGATCCGTCACGAAATAGTAGTTGCAATGATCTAGCCCTCTCCGATTTTTTTTTTTTTTTGGGGGGGGGGGGGAGGCCTACAACTCTCCTGAAAATATCAGATTAATAAGGATGGCACACTGAAAGATCCCACAGAGATTGATGATTACATTCCAGTAACAACGTCTAAAAGTTTGTTGTGTGATTGGTTTGCGACCATCATTGAGAAATCATAGAAATTGCAAAGAAATCAAGTATGATGAATTAAGAGAGATATCTATTAGACTAAAGTGGACCATTTAGAGAGCTTAAGGCGTTCTTTCAAAAAATTTTGTGTGTTTTTGAAGACATTTAAAAGATCATAAGGAGATCAAAGATATCATTGGGCAGATTAAAAACTTAAAGATACTGTGGAGACCTCTGGGAAATCCTGAAAGGTCATGACGAAATCTGAGCGACCGTTGAAGAATCGTTCATAGATCTAACCATTTTCGCTACGCTCAGCTATTCCTAAGGTCGCCATCTCTTTATAAAGGTAGAGATATAAAGAGATCATTTGGAGACTGTAAAGATACCAACTGAGCTTACTGGAGACTGCATCAGAGATCTATGGGAAATCTGGTTGTGAGATCTTGGGAACTGGTGTGAGATCTGAGAGAGACACTGCCGCGGAAATATCCTCAACCTCATCAGACAACGACTCCCTAAACATTTATACAAAACATTGTACAAGGTAAAGATAACGAACAGTGATCGATCTCAAAAAATCCACAAACAATGTAAATATGTGAAGAAGGCATAAAACACGGACCCTGCAAATTCCAGAGTTGGGATCAGGTGTCTAGGAGGAGTAAGCATCCCCTGTTGACCAGTCACACCCGCTGTGAGCCCAATGTATTGATCAGATAGAGGGAACTATCCGTAGGCAATTCAGTGCAAAAACAAAGGCCTAACAATTGGTATGAAAAAAGTCAGCCAAAATACGACCAAATGATAGGTTATATTTGCTAACAAGGTCATTATATCGACCATAAAATTTACGAAATGCTGACTTTGAACGAGGCTGTTGAAACCCTGTAACATCAACATATTAGTGAGTAGCCTGTCTCACTGTAACAATTGATCGTACTCATAGCAAGCTTTTGAGTGGCGAATAAGTTGGGAGACATAAACACCATTTATAAGCAGGTGATAGTGGAATACTAATACATAAATAAGGAACGTTGACGACGGAAAACCTAAAGTCTCGTTTGTCATACAATTAAGTTGTTAATTGACCTTTATCGTCTATAGTTAGTAAAATAGCTAAATCTGAGATGTAGCAGATTCTGTGGTGTCTTTGATTTCAAGTTCACTGGGATATTTCGAGTCAACATACGGATGAAAATAACTACGTGTATTGTTAATTGACAAAACATCGTCGATATATCTGAATGTCGAATTGAAGGCCACAACTAGTGATTTCCTCTTCTCGTGCAGTAGTTTTTGAATAAATCCTGTTTCATAGGAATATAAAAACAGGTCAGCTTATAAAGGAACACAATTAGTGTCCATCGAAATTCCAACAGTTTGTTGGAGAATTTAGTCTCCGATGCTTCCAAACATCACTAAGAGATCGGAAAGATTTTAATCGCTGAAAGGTCTCTCAACGGTCTCCATGTGTAAAGGATCCATAAGTCATCCAGCTCTCAGTCGATTTTTATGCCCTTTTTGAAGAAGTGGGATAAACTACTAAGCACATGTCTGTTGTTTGGAGAGTTGGATGGCCGGTCACATGTTTTCTTTGTGCCATATGAAATTATTTCCGACTAAAATCTTGAGAACCATTTCCTTGTTATCAAACTTCATATATACTAGTATATAAACTGTCCATGATAGACAGATGGTCCAAACAGTTTTGGCGTCAAGAAATCAAGGGTTGTGTGGTTTTCTGCATTACCCAAATGATTGTTGAGAATCATTGTTTGATAGTCATCAGACACAGATTAACTGTGTTAAGGATACTCTGACTATACAAATGATTTAAAAAAAAAATCAGTTGATATATCACGGTTACGGTAGAAGATGTGCTTCTGGCTTCTACCCAATCGTTGGCTAAAGTGGCCTCTTTCTGGGAATTTTTTAGTTAGGCCATCTTTAAAAAATTTGTTTGCTTCCCCTCTCCCGACTGAGGATAAAAAAAAAATTTGAGTCGGACCGTTTTTAGTCAGTCGGTCGGGAAAGGGCAACCAAACAATTTTTTTAAAAGATGGCCTTAGGGATAGTCAACACAGTATGAAACTTAGGATCAAGGCCAGAGTCAATATCACTGGATATTAATATACTGATAGGCCTTATGTGACTGTGAATTATAGTTCTTCGTGTTTACTTCGGATACTATAGTTTTGTCTGTCAAACTTGGGGAGACGTCATGATCTAAAGTTTCTCTAATAATGTCCAGCCGGGCCGTATTGTACGGTGACGTATTGTACTCAGTTGAATGAAGATATGTCACCCCCACCCCATCCTCCACCTGTAATGTGCTAAAATAACATGTAGTATGTATCAAAAATATATAGGTCTTCGGTCTATAAGATTTAGCTGCAATTATCTAACTCAATGGTCTGAAAAATTTCGATGCACCAGCACAGATTAATATATACACTGTAGAAGTATATGTGTTCTGCTCCCTTGACTTCATAAAAAGGATTTCAGGAGATTCAAATATTTGTTGCTATTAGATTTTTTTCCGTTTCAGTGAAATCTGCTGGAAATATTAGGCATGGCGAACGAATATGCACGGCGAACCATGGCAGACCCCATTAGTTTTACTGTATCGGCACTCCAGCTGTAAAACGAAAGGAATGTATTTCCTCCATTAACAAGGTAGCAGGGATTTTATGTCCAGATTAATGAACCTAATAGTCATTAACGAATTCAATCTTCTTTTGCCTCAGATGCTGAATAGCCCACCTCTTGTTAGTTGCTCTTTGAATCTCAGACTGTGTGTGGAGTTCTTGGACGACTAGGAACCCTAGCTACAAAATGTTTTCCTCTCCAAGTCTTTCTGTAAACTTTCTGCTCCCAATTTCAGCCTTAACCCATTTTTTCTTCGATTTCAGTGATATAATTATTTTTAGAATTATCATGTATATTTTTCATGATAAACACACATTATTTTTTTCAGTTTAAAATGGAAAGCATGCAAATCAGCTGGATCCACACAAAGGAAATCTCCTGTCTGGGAATTATAACTGTGTACTGTATATTCAAAAGTGCAATATAATTCAAGTTTGACTTCATTTCCCAAAACATTTCTCCGTTTGGCAGATTTTGAAAGGGAGATCAATGTATATATATTCAGCGTTGATTTTCTTACAGAAATTCTTACAGATCAGCTACGAATTTTTTATTCTAGACAAGTGAACTCATGCAGTCTCCAAATGTTGCTTCGATCGTTCTTTAATGAATGTGTCCCAAGTTGTTCCGAGTTTCAAAAGATGTTTTTATGTATATATATTCAGCGTTGATTTTCTTACAGAAATTCTTAAAGATCAGCTACGAATTTTCTATTCTAGACAAGTGAACTCATGCAGTCTCCAAATGTTGCTTCGATCGTTCTTTAATGAATGTGTCCCAAGTTGTTCCGAGTTTCAAAAGATGTTTTTTATGCCCCCGCCATAAAATGGCCGGGGCATATAATGTTACCCTGTTCCGTCATTCTGTCACCATTCACTTTCCGTTCATTATCTCTGCAACAGTTGCACACATTCAACTCAAATCTGACATATGGATACGTCATAGGAATACGCAGGTCAAGATTTAATTTGGTAATGGTCCGATGATTTTTGACAGATATTCCTCTTGAACTTAGGAAAAAATAAGAAATTTTCAGTTTCCACTCTCTGACTTTTGTAGGGATGTATGTACAACGTATAAGGTTGAAATTGTATATGCAGGTATTTTACCAGAAAGTACGGTTCAAGTTCGAATATAAATTTAACTAGAACTGTCCAAAAGGGACAAATATCCCCCGCAGGGTTTTCAGAGAAGGTGCCAAGTCACTAATAGAGATGTTTCTGAATATGAATCGAATCCGAATCTGAAAATGAATCTGAAACGAATCTGAATCGGAGGGATCTCGATCCCGATTTGAAAACTGAGAAAGATATCTTCATTAGGAAATTTCTTAATTATACAATGAATAATAATAATTATTTCTGTTATTTATTTTTTAATATTACGATGACGAGGAATATATTGAATTTAAATTTGAAAAGTGTTTGATCCTCCTCCTCCTTCTGAATTTTACTAGTTCAAAATTACTTTTGCGAAATACCATCGTCGGATACCCACGGGTGATCTCGTCTATTACTCATCATCCAGTAATGTGTAAATGACGAGATCACCCATGGGTATCCGACGATGGTGAAATACAAGTACAAGTATCTGTTTAATGTGTCATTAAAAAATAGTGGATGATGTTTATATTTAATTTTGTCTTTAGGATGGGAGTGTTATAAAAGGAACAAGTCAAATTCTATAGACTGAAAAACAGAACAGGTACCCTTTCATCTCATGGAAAAACCTGCTTGTTGTATTATTCACCTACTTACATAATTTGTTTCTCGCAAGAATCGTTTTCTGGACTCTATTTTTAAAGTTTTTCTGTGTAAATCTATACATACGAGTCATTTATATATTATATGTAATTGAAAATTATGTCGGATATATAACCTTTTCAGCAACCCCTTGGACACTTTTTCACAGCCTTTTTTTTTTTTTTTTTGTCGAAAGCTTTACATTGATGTCTACAAGTTTTTAGTTTAAACGTTTTCCTTCATTTCATGAAAATTTCCTTGATTGGCGAAGAATGTAGCTAGTTTTAAATGAATAGTAAAAGTTAAATGTCTCCTTCATCTCAAAGAACACAATTCTCCCGAGGAACGAATATCGAGTGAGTTGAACAATAAAATAATACAAAACTGATAGCTTTTGTATGTATTAAAAAGAAACTTATAAGTACATGTAATATGTAATGTGGCTAATCTATAAGATGAAGTTACAGTACGGGAATCGGGCAGAACTGAACAAAAATCAAGTCTACAAACTTTATTTATGAGGGGCATAACCGTAATTTAATTTGATTTCATCTGATTAAAATTAATTGTGTAGTATATATCGGCAAAATTAAAAGGAAGGGGGGGGGGGCTGGCCTCCTTGTCTCCCCCAGTTCTTACGGGCCTGATATTATGCAATTATTTTTTCGACGACTTGAACAAAGAGGCCGTTCAGTAGCGATCAGCAGTGGAAGGTGTCAAAGTAGTCCAGCCCCGCCCCCTTTTTTTCAGAGAACATATTAATTTGTATGTCATATAGTTAGCAAAGATGAACTTGCCAGCCCCCTCCCCAACCCACCCCTCCTTTGGAAAACACGGACGGACCTCTCGTATGCTAGTCGAGGAGAATTACACAAGCATGACACCCCCCCCCCCATCCCCCCAAATAGGTTTTTTTTTCACGTCCGGTCAAAAATTATACGTGTTTGAGAAAAAGGGTGATTATTTATCTACTTGTTGAAATTTATTAGTATGTCCCCCTCCCAGCCCTAAGTAAAATTCCTGGTTCACCCTTGACATTTCAAACACATTTCCTAGCCCCAAGAAAATATAAACCTAGCTTACTCCATTAACTCTTATTTTTTCACATTGCTACAAGTAATGGACAATATAACATCCATATACGATTTAAATAATGGATGTATTATTCCCAGGATTTGGTGGTGGTGTTGTTTTAGGGAGGAGGGGGTCACAAACACATTAAACCTTTTATACAGGTTACAGATTGATATACCAAAGAAAAAAAACTGTAATCATACATTTGTTCATTTTCAAATCGGGATCGAGATCCCTCCGATTCAGATTCGTTTCGTATTCATTTTCAGATTCGTCTCATATTCAGAAACATCTCTAATACTAGTATTTGATGGATCTAAGAAGTGTTCACAATTTGTTTAAGCATTTAGAGTGAAAATTTACTGGTAACTGCTCATTAATTTTTTTTAATGAATGAAACTAAGGCGCAGCCTAATAAAACATCAATACTTATAATAACATTTTTTTATTACATTGAAAAAATAAATAACAATTTTTCAAGTATTCCTCCGTTGGAAAGTATGGATGCATTATTTATCCATTTTTTCTACAGTGACTATAGGTCAAGATCATGACACACCCTCAGGTCATAAGCAATCTTTGTGTGAAGTGGAAACTCCCAACATCCCTACATTATTCTCCATAAGAAAGATACAGACCGGACATGAATTATGAACTTTTTCTGTCAGTGACCTTGAACTTGCCATGATGACCTTGGGTCAAGGTCATTGACACACCCTCAGGTCATAAGTAATCTTTGTGTAAAATGGGAACTCACCAAGTTTATCCATAAAAAAGATATGAACTGGACACGAATTATGAACTTTTTCTTTCAGTGACCTTGAACTTGCCCAAGTGACCTTGGGTCAAGGTCATGAATATTCTTTGTGTGAAGTAGGAGATTCTAATGTTCCTCCGTAAGAAAGATATGGACCGGACACGTTTGCACAGACGGACGGACAGACGGACAAAGTGATTCCTATATACCACCCCCCCCCCCCCAAAAAAAAACTTCGTTTGCAGGGGGCATAAAAATATATTGCATTTGAAATTTTGGCTGCTTGCGGGGGCATTCGTGTCGTTATCGACACATCTAGTTTAAATAAGTGTCTATTACATGCTGATACATAAAAAGAGAGTGCATCAGTCGAAAACAATACATTTAAAAACAGCTTAAGAGACAAGAGAGTTACATTATTGATAACATATAGTGCATATTAGAATATAAAAAATAGGGGAAAGGCGACTCCACCCCAGATTTAAAAAGAAAAAAAATGGAAAGGTTGGGGGGGAGGGGGTGGTCCATACTCCAAGTGTCTGTGGTGCGCTTCACTGTTGCGGAACTTGTGAAAGCAGAGTTTCTCGGTTAAGAATTTGAAAACATTGACAATCTAACTTAAGCTACTCGAACAACTGTTAGCAACCTAGGTGTCAAATGTTATGAATACGTTTTTATGAAGGACACTACAATGAAATGAGAAACTTTCTCGACGTTGTGTTGACGTTACAATGTTGTTAAGCGTGCTCAGTGCTGACAAAAAAGTTGCATTTAAAACTGACTAACATGACTTCCTTTTAATCAAATGGAATGAAACTTCACACATCGACAAAATAAATGTTTTTACATATGAAAATGTGTTGATCTTAAATCTTGTGAAAATAATATGATGATGAGGGACATTTGTCTACGTTTTTTTAATGACCCTCGTATTGTATACATGGGTTCCTAATATAAGACGTTCAAATAACCATTTTTTTTGGTGTTTCCACAAACACATGTTTGACTGATGTACGGTCGGTCCAGTGGGTCCACTCTCAGTTTTCACATACCAGGTATTTAAACATCTTTATTCTTTGTTCCTTTGATCGAAGTCAAACGTGTCATGCACTCTTGGTATAATCAGAAAGAGACAAACAGATTAAAAAACCAAAAGTTTTTAATAATTTAAATACGCCATTTGTCAAGATCATGCCCATAGTTTTCTTTACATGTTTTATTTTTTTTTACAGAGCATGACAATTCTTGACATTGATAATTAACTATTTTAAAATGAAATTCATGTGAATAGTGCTCAAAATACTAGTACGCTAACTAAAGGTCTTTAATCTGAGTTACATTTTCACGTGAATTTCTTGTGAAATTCTTTTTACGTGACATTTAACTAGGGTTTATAAATACTAGTAGTATAATAAAAATATGTACTTGCTTGCAATACTATTTACTATTTTATTATGCAAAAAGATGGCTGATTTCGCCCAACAAGTAAAATAATTTTACACAATGTATAAATTTAAAGTTCTCTATATAATTAATCATAACAAATATTCCTTTTATTACGGAAAGAACAAGTCTCAATAAGGCTTTAGAGCTGTGGTCCCCGGTTACTCGTAAATTTCTGAACATTTATTACAAAAACCTTAAGAATTAAATTATATTATAATTAACTGATGTCTTTATTGTCTGAGTCAACATCTGAAAATGTCAAACAATAGATATAGAGAATATACGAAGCTGTGTTTTAAAGGTTGGGTCCCCTGATGTTCATGAATTAAAGAAATAATTGAAATCAAGAAAAAAAATTAAAGAAATCAATGACAGGTGCACACTTCTAAGCTTTTGTAAACAATGAGCACAGGTTTGTTCAGAGTCGAGTTTGATATATAATGTGTATATTATATATTATATGTATAAATATTTTTGTTGAACAATCTTGTGCTGTTGTTTTTTTTTTTTTTTAAATTAAAAGTATTGTTATTTTGAATCTCTTCGCTGACTTCATTTACATGCCATTAACCTCTTCATGTCCTGTTTAGAATCATAACAAGCCACGTGATTTTGTATCCGTCACGGGTAAATGACCCCAGTAAACGTGCTAGCTCGCAGTTGAAACTTACTCAGTTTTATACCGGTTAGCATGGACATGTTTAGTTCATCTTATCATAATGTTTTATTACCAAAGTTTTGTAAATGGAAAATTGTATTTTTAGTTGATTGTAATTCTTGAACATATAACTCGTGTTTGCAAAATATATATATGTATATATCAAGAATGTTTCTTACTCTTAATTAACTCATCCTCTTTTAGCACATATCCTTTTTTAAACTAAAATTCCGTTGTTTGTTTTTTGTCGTTGAATTCATTAAACTTTGCATTTTTCGAACTAGTGAATATTGTAAAATTTCATAAACTTTTTATTCCACATTGCCAAAACATTAGAACATATGATGCTTAGGAATAACAGCGAAATATCCCCTCTATATAAAAAAAAGGAACATAAATAAATTATAATTATATTACATAAATGAATACAAGTAAGAAATGAACATCTTTGATACAAAATTATAATCAGTTTTCTTATTCTGTTGGTAAAATTATCTAATTTGTCTCTGCAATGTACGGAAAGCCGGTAGGTGCAAGGTAGAAAAAATATTTTATCTGGCGGTCGCCAGAAAAATATGTGGGGGCCGCCAGTTATTTATGTGGCGGCTGCCAGAACTATTTATTTGGCGGCCGCCAAATAATTATCTGGCGGTCGGTCGTTAATGAACTGGCGGCCGCAAAATAATTTTCTGGAGGCTGCCAGTTATCTATGTGGCGGCCCCATGATCTATTTATTTGGCAGCCGCCAGAAAATTATAGGGCGGTCGCCAGATAAGTTTCTGGTTATTTATGTGGCGGCCGCTAGATAAAATATTTTTTTTCTTCTTGGCACCAACCGACTTCCGTAGCAATGGACACTGTCAAGTATCTTCTTTAGATATTGTATCTAATTTAAATGTCTCCGCCCATTTCCATGTAATAGAGAAAACGCAATCTGCTCTGGGGAATGTTCTGGAATTTTTAAGCGCGGTAAGTGTTAAAATTTACTTGTATTTTTTGATATGTCAAAATGTAAATACACACAATGCTTTAAAATAAGAAACACTTTGTTATACACAATAAAAATAAACTGAATACCATATGCTAATATTTAGCTGGTAAAATAAGAGTTTAAAAAGGGACCACACTACTATATACTTAAGTAGAAAACTCTTTCCTGGAAAATGTAAATGTCAGGTGTACGTATACTTGCTTCTCAAACACCTGCATATCAAATATCACAGGATTATATGCAATTGGAAAAGTAGTTGTATTTTTTTCTAAACATATTGTTTTAACTCCGTATTCACTTAAAACCTCTTCGAGGATAGGCCATCTTTAAAATGTGTTTGCTAGCCCTCTCCCGACCCCGGATATAAACAAATTGGGTGGGTAGATAGGCAATTAAATTTAAAAATATCTGCAAATGTGACGTTAAATAGCTGTGAATGGGATGCGAAAATTTCAAAATGAATAAAAAAAAATAATTCTTTTCTGGAGGTCAAGAAAAGTTTTGATAGGGCCGTTTATAGTCAATCGGTCGGGAGAGGGCAAGCAAACAATATTGCCTTTATATATACTCCCTTTAAGGTGCATAGACACAGATTTGAAGTTTATATTTTCTCAAATTTTCTGTATAATATCACAACTTATATGTTGCTATAGCATTTCACACGAAAATAAAATTAAAAACTTATTTAATCTGGAAATTATTGAAACTACGAATTTCGGTAGGCGTTTGATAGCCACATCCTTGCACTTTCACAATTTTTAACTTTATACTTAATACTTAAGAAAAGTAGCAATTTAGCTGTGTATTAATGAATAACATTACATTTATAATCCAGAAAGCAAAACAGCCCGTGCTCAGTGTTGTGTAGTTGTGTACGGAGTTTAACAAATTGAATACACCCGTGAAACGTAAACTGTTTTCGTCAGGGCACGAGCTCTGTTGTTGTTAATATTTACATTTCACCGGGTGTGTTCAATTGTTAAACTCTCCACACACCACTGAGCACGGACTGACAATACTGGTGAGAGGATTTTGCTTTCTACATTTCTACTCTGAAATTTCTGCATTATAGTTTTAATATTTTTCATTAATAAACAACAAAATTGCTACATTTCTAAAGTAATAAGGATAAAGTTAAAATTTGTGAAAGTGCAAGGATGTGCATGTCTATCAAACGCGACCAGAAATTCGAAGTTTCAATAACTTCCAGATAAAGTAAGATTTTTATCAAATTTTCGTATGAAATGCTATAGCAACAAGCACGTCATGAAATTATACAGAAAACTTGAGTAAATATAAACTTCAAATCTGTGTCTAAGCACCTTTAAAAGCCTATAGTTTGTCAAGAATTATCACACGTACTAATTCAAAGCTTCACTTACTGATAACAGTTCATTAAATTACCAATATAACCTGTGAATTTGAGCAAATTCGACATGTCATTGTGTTCACTTTGGTGTCAATAAACCGCTATAAAGTAATTACTTATTGCGTAATTGAACACGAGGAGAATGGCAGCAATTAAAGTCCCGTATTGGTTTCCGTATTTCATGGTAAGCTAGGATAGACCCGATAGTAAACACAGAACGCAGTGAAATCAGTAAGTTCATGTTTTCTACGTTTTTCGCTTATCAAAACTTTTTAAGCTGAATATTTTTTTTCGAAGTATATTTGAAAAAAGTTCTTTTAGGTTAAATAGGTAAACTGAAATCTGTTATGTTTTGGGGGTTTGTTTTTTGTAATTTGTTTTTATATTGCCATAACTTACACACGTTCAGAAAATTGGGTCAGAAGTGTGTAGCTATCACCATTCCTCGGGGAATCTAATTACAAAATAAACTCCGTTTTTTTTAAGCGTTACTTAATTATTGAGGTATATTAATATTCAGGAGAATTTAGATCAATACCTTAATGTCATTAGATGACAATATGCGCTACTGGCGCACCGAACTTTAAAAAGTGGAGAAGCATTGAAATTGGTTCTGGTAAACCAACGCAGTTTTGTTTACTTGCTCCATACCTTTGTAATGGTTTTGGAATGAAAACGGCGAAGAGTAGACTGAGATACTAGAACATCACCATGTTTTAGTGCCACACAAATCCCTATTCATTATTTTGATAAGAACATATCTCGTTCAAGATATTAAACATGCGGCACAAACGTATAGGATACAAATATACATGTACATCAAAGACACTTTTACTTAACATAAAATAATTAACAGAAAATGTTTATAGCGTACATATGTATTTTGACACATTATTTTACCTTTTCTGTGGTCGAAATACGATTGTTAGTGATTATTAGTGTCATTATACAGCTAATGAGTAAAATAAATTAATTTCTGTGCGAGATCATTTTTTTCCTATAGAATATTTATAGCGCAAACTCAGGCTGTGCATCTTGGGAGGTTTCACCTGCAAATCTAGGAAAATAAGCAATTTCTGAGAAAATATTTGAATGAGAAGTGTATCCCAGTATTCATAATAAATATCTCACTTCCCTCCATATTTTCATCGAAAATCTTTAGAAGAGGATGATGGGGATTAACATTTTTTTTTATTGTACAGTCATTGAGTAAATAAAATCAAATTATTTAAAGCAAATCTTGTCACAGCAATGTCGATTTTATACACGGTTGACAACCACGGTGAATAAATAAAATGTTTCCCATAATTAGTTGAAGCAGTTTATATTCTAATGTAAAGCCTCATCCGTCATGTGTCTTATGTGTCATTTTTCTCATGTCGGTTAATATAGCCTTGTTATGTAACATTTCTAATTTAAAAGAAAAAAAAACTTAATCCACCCACGTAAATGTAAAATTAACAACTATGTTGAAAGCTATTACAAAGGAGTTTTCAAAATAAGGGACTTTTAATTTCTTTATTGGCTGTGGAGAAATTTATCGAATTCTCAGTTACGATAATAAGCTTTGGACCGGAAAGAAAAGAAAATTACCTTTTTCTGTGAAATATTTAATTCGTATTGGTAAGTCAAGCAGACATAATACCTTTGGGTTGAAAGTGCACTAATTGACTTCGTTTCGTATTTTGAAATCTGCTTTAGATAAGTGCTCTATATTTTGGCTTTTTGTTTGACAATGGGGATTTAATGCAATCAATTTCACAATCAACACCGGTATTGGAAGAACGCGAGAATTTCAAAGAAGAGAGAGAGGAGAGGTAGGGAGGTAGCCACTTTTTCTTCTCAAAATTTGACTTTAAAATTTTATTATTGCTAGGAAAGTTATTCGATTTCTCTCAATATCTCTTTAAACATCTGGAACACAGTTCATGCATCGCTACCTTTTTTTAAATATCCACACAGATTTGGATATAATTGATTTCAGGCCCAAGTATATGCAGGAAGAGTAACAGCCGTGAAATTGATTTCACTGTCTTTGGGTATAGTACATAAAAGAGACATTCAACACAAAGTGTCGGTAGAACATTTCCTCAATGTCCCCAGACGGGCCGTTCCTCGGACTTGCCATTGATTATCCGACTCCCAGTAATATAGGAGTCGTTATTATCGTGCGACATATTTGAAACCCCGCAATTCCCTATTATTGGACAAACAAAAAATGAAGCGGTGCTTGTACAGCGCAGTTAAATCGATAGATAAATAGACCCAACAAAGAAGATTAGTATAGGTGTCCATTTAAAAATGAAATGTAAATCACGGGGTCAAATGTCACCTTTTCCAAGACTCTTTCGAAAATCGCTTTAAGGGATTAACGATTTAAGCGATTTAACTGAATACAAAAAGGTAATAGTTTGAAATCGATTTTGAACTGTTGGGTTGGACGCGCGAGCAGAAAATCTGTCGCTTGTGGCATTATGCATTATTTACTTTATTTGACACTGCTATAGTGCCTGTTCGAATGCTTTGGTATTAAACATCACCTAATGTGACACGAAACAGCATATGATATTGATGCAATTCGTCAACATTTCTCGGTATTATATGTTTTTCTCCTTTCTTTCAGACGACGATGAACAAGGGTCCGAAAAATTGGCAGGACTACTTTGTGATGCCAGTGCGAATATGCAACTCTCGGAGGAAATTTTCGCGTGTCATTTGTGGCACCTGCCGGGGAAGATTTTTACTTGCATGTGTGATGATAGTTGGATTTACGTACATCAATATGCTTATTTATATGCCTGTCTTCCAAGTGTTCCGTAACAAAAATATACATGCTCCCTGTCTACTTCCGGTTTTTGACATGTATGACAAATCCATCAATGATCAGTTTTGGTCCCAACAGCCTCTACCGTGCGAGAATTGGTTAGATTTGTTTTTTGTGTCACCTTTGGGGAATTTAACGTTGAATCAAACTGCCGTCCAGTTGTCGGGGCTACGTAATATTCGATGTCATTATAGATACATAATACGCAAATCGGAAACAAAATTTGTGTTTTCTGAGAAAATTGATTACATTTCGCCTAAGTATTTGGATGGAGATTTTGTTCATGTGGAATGTTTCGACAATCAAAACAAACGGGTGTATAACAACCTTCACTTCAACGTGGACGCTAAGCCGTTCCTGAAATCAAGAAAACTAGTGAACGAGTCTCTGGACAGACTAAGTGTTATTTCTTTTGGTTTGGACTCTGTTTCCAGACTCATAGCCGAAAGAAAACTTCCAAAAACTATGAAGTATCTTCGCCAGTCTTTAGGTGCATATGTGTTTACCGGACATACTCGTTTAGGAGACAGTTCATTTCCAAATTTAAATCCATTATTGACAGGGTTGATATCTGATTACACCAATCCCATTCCACCTGTACATCAGTTGCCTTTCATATTTAAGAATTTTTCGGATCAAGGGGCCGTTAATGTTTTTGTGGAGGACTGGTATGAAGTTGCTACATTCAAGGGTTTTACTGACCAGCCCACCATGCACTATTCACAACCACTAATTCAAGCAATGGACCAAGTTAGACCGTCCTACCTGGCGATTGACAAAAGTTTCCAGTTTCTTCAGAGTCATAATATTCCTCTTCGGAAAGTCTCGGCATTGTGTTTTGGAAATGAAAAAAGATATAAAATCCTTATGAATTATTACAAGAGATTTATTGAGAAATATGGAAATACTAGGAAATTCGCATTTTCTTGGATTAATGAACTTGCCCATGATTTCTTTAATATGGTGGAACTGGCGGATGAGGATATTCTCAATCTTTTCAAATGGCTAAAAGAGTCTGGGAAATTAGACAACGCGGTTCTTCTGTTTTTCAGTGATCACGGGCCACGATACAGCGAGATTCAGAATACAGACATAGGCCGGGTTTCAAACCTCCTACCACTGATGTCAATTGTTCTCCCGAAACGTTTGACTGAAAAATACCCGCATATAGCGCATAACATGAAAATGAATACTGAACGACTTACTACAAATCACGATGTTTTTCTAATGCTGAAAGACATATTGCACGCTAATTACGAGGAACAGCCCGTGGTGAAACCTGACGAAAACGGCATGTTGCCATATGAAATCAGTTTATTTAGGGAAATTCCACCTTCCCGCAGCTGTGCAGATGCTAGAATTTCGGATGTCTTTTGTCCGTGTTATACGTCAGTGAGGGTATCGAACTCGGATGAGAGAATAATACAGTCAGCGAGGCTTGTTGTTAATAGAATAAACGACATTCTAAAGAAAGTTCAATCAAAGTGTGCCAAGGTTAAATTTGTCTCTATTCACCATGCTTCCTTAATATTCCCAGATATGCAGCGCGATTCATCGCAAGAACGCGGCTTCTCATTACGAGGTTATTTCTTGAAAGTAGAAAGTTCCACGCGTTTTCTAATAAGCCTCAGAACCGAGCCTGGAGATGCTTTATTTGAAGCACGGGTTGATTATAAAGACCCTAGAGACATTACAATCCTAGGAAATATACTGAGAACGAACGCGTATGGAAATCAATCGTCATGTATTGACCACGGCGACAGGATTAGGCGATTATACTGCTACTGCATCTGAACGTCAGCAGTCATGATATTATACAGGAGAACCGCAGATGGATTGTCTCTCTAGTTCAGAGCGGATGCGCTTCCGGAACAATGACCTCTGATAATCGGCAGGTGAATGACCTCAGGTTCACAAGAGATAGATAATGTATGTAAATAGTACCTCCCCAAAGAGTTATTGTGACAAGGTAGTAGATATTTATTTTGTGAATATATACACAGGAATGTATATTGAGACATTGAGAGGATCGGGGGTGCTGCGTATGGGTTCTGTCAAATGTGGCTGCAAATTGATATTTTTAGGATGAAAAACTGAAAATGATCTCATTCTGTGTTCATCACACACACAATCTTATTTTCTGATTTATTTATAGAAAAAAAGTTTTGTTCTGCTGAAGTAATCCAATACGTTGTCTTTTATTGATCTAAAGAGGTGAAAGAAATTTTAATTCATGAAAACCTTCTCGGAGCAGTATAATATTGGTGCATTATTTTGAACATATAGCTTTTAATTAAGCCTGTGATAAAGTGTCAGACAGCAGCTTAGAATCTTTATATTTCTTATACATTGCCTTATGAATACAAAGTGTCGTCAAAGCTCAATATCTTTATTGTTTGTGAATGTGCTGTATTTTTGCTTCATTGTATTTTTTCTATACTTTACATGTGTATTTTTCTATATATTTGTATGTAATTAAGCATGACTTGCTAAAGTTGATTCTGTGATACAAAATCCATTTGTCATACTCTCGTAATCTGGTCATTATCGCCTACAAAAATGACACCCACTTGGCGCTGAGTGTCATTACTGCCTATCTTGTGAGGACCATAATGATACAATGAGCCCCCTTTTGCTGATTCATAAACCATCGCTTCATCCATTCATTTATTGTAAGATGTATTATAAGTATCTACTCAAAAAGTTATTATCATATTTTACTTCTACCTTACTATTTTTAAAAAATAAGAATACGTAAATCTGACGTTATGGTGACTGGTAAAATAAATATGATAGCCATTGAATCATTTGGGTAGGTTTTATAGAGGGGATAATGGAATATAAATATTCATTGGTTGGATACTTCACTTCCTAAGATTTATGTAGACTCTATCATTTTAAATTTCGTGTATGATAGATTTCGTGTATTTTCACATCATTTAAGTATCAATGCAATGTGTAATTTACACAGGTATTTTTTTTTCGAAGTGTTATACATTGACTTTTTTTTTTCATCTACAATCAATGCAGCTTTGTTAGTAAATTGTTGCTTTTTATCAGCAACTGTAAGATAAATGGTATATTGAGTTAATTAATTGCTCTCACTATGCAAATTTTCAGTGTAGGTGTGTATGCATTCTTGAATGTCGCATAATATATCAATTCATGCATGCAGTTCTCGTTCTTTTATTTCCACTATATATACCGTTTATATTGTAAATTGATTTATTATTTTTTTACCCTATACATTTGATACTAGTATCTATAATCAATAGCGATAGCTAGTGACTGTACACTTTACTGTGGATGCGAGTTTGTTACGGCTGAAAAATAGCATTAACATTTGTTATGCAATTTGTCAAGCTTTCATAATTAATGCTCTTTATACGATTATAAATGCAAGAAATCTTTCTTTTGTGCCATGCAAGATCAAAATGTTGACTCACGCGTATTTCCCTGTGACAGTACTTTTTGTTCTACCCTTTTTAAGCTTACACGTTGTTATGTTATGTTATATGGATTGTTCCGTGTGACTAAGTCATTTTTCCCCTAAGAGAATTCTTGTTTTTGTCTTGTGAACATTTCTTTACGATGAATGTGAAAATATTTGAATACATTCTATGCGATCAAGTGTTGCAATATAGTATAAATAACTAATAATCTACATGTATGCCTGTAGAAAGAAACTGTTACAGTACCGTTATAAATGTGTATTTTCAATATTTCTAATACTCTGTGACAGTGTAGTTTTATTTTTCGAGTCAAGAAATCCTCTTGTCAATATTTATAAGTTAGAATGTGTTCATTTCCCTTCCTGGTTGGAAATTAGACCGAAACTCACAGATAAACTCGAGGCTCTAAGGTTCTGAAACCCCCCAAAAAGGGGAATTATAGCCTTTTATCGATCACTATTTGTCTTTGACACTTTCAGTATATTACTGCCATATTTTCTTTTCATTTGGTGGGGGGGGGGGGGGGTAGTAAGGTACAAGTCTAGGCCTATGGGAAGTATTTGTATGACATCACTAGATATTTGATATTATGTTGACAAAAATATCCAGGGTAACTATTTTTGCTTTCTTGAAATCAATAAAGACAGTACCACATACCTGGTATTTCATTTCTGATACTAGCAAAACTATTTTATCCACTTTTTTTCCACTTGATGTAAACGATGTGCTCGTGAAAAAAAAAAACAAGCAGAAAAATTAAGATATTCACATATCAAAGATAAAAAAAAAATGATGGAATATGTGGCTTTTTTAAACACTTCTTTGTATGTATAATTTATACTCTATCAACCTATAAAAATAATTTGATAAAGTTGATTTGATATCAATAAATAAGTTCTGTGCTTTATCACGTGCTCAATCAATGTAACGTCACAATGAACACATTAGTAGATCACAGAGATCATACAACACTATCGATAGATTTTTCTTTTTTTTCAAGAAAGTTTATTGATTGTCAAGTCTCCTCTTCCATGAAGTTTTAAACTCATTCATATTTAACATATAGTTTATAGACAGTAGCCATGTCTACAATTATACTACTGGTATTTCAAAATTACATTTTTTGACATACGTGTGTCTATAATTTGTTCCAATGTATTTAAGTTTCAGCTATTCACTTCAATTATACATGTACTTCAAAATATCATTTGTATTTAATAGAAGAGAAAAAAAATCAATCTTATATTCAAACCGATTGTTCGGTTAAAAACAAGGTAACGTCATGCTTATATTTTGTAAGGACTTTTTTTTTACTCAAAGAACTGAATACTTGAAGGGGCAGATATTTTTTCAACAATTCTCAATTTCTATATTCTGAAAGGTGCTGTTTTCTCTACTTTAATATTACTTACTAGTATTTATGTTAAAGATGCCTATTGTGTTGTTGCCTTCTCTCAGTGTGTACTGGCATTATTTTTATATTGAAATAAAATAAGATAATGGTGGAATTCTATTATACTGTTGTTTATAATTTTCAGATTAAATCAAACATACTAGTATATTGAATAAATTAAAGAAACGTGTTTCACATCCTTTTTGACAAAAAACCTATAATGCAGTCCAAAATAAAATGATGTATTTTTTATCTCTCCCACATAACTTGGTCGATACTGTTTCAGTTGCTATCACCCAGTTGCGTTAAGTTTGAAAGGAAAAGTATTTATATTACATTTCTTTAACACCACCCATTGGCGAGAAGTAAAGTCAATGACTTGGTTTGAGGGAGAGGTAATTACATAGGATACTAGTTCCAAAACTAGAAGTTAAATTACCCAAAGCGACTGTTGGGACAAACTGTATTTTTTATTTTTTCGGGGGGGGGGGGTTAATTTTTTTTATTTGGGTATATATAAATATATCTGTCTCTCTGTATGATACGAGGGAATCCAATACTGAAAGTATGAACGTTTACCTGTCTAATATCATATAGATATTGTATATCTAAATGTACACATGTACATTATTTTAGTTTTAGCCATCTTCCTAATGTCAAGGTTTTGTGATATAGTTCCTCGTTAAGAGGGACGATATCACAAAACCTCCTTGACATTAGAGATGGGTTTTTAGCCTACCTCCACGGAGCCCAGATAAGCTTATACCCCTTTAGTCGACTAAAGAGCTATCTTATGTTTAGCTCATGTTATCTTGTTATTATGCAACTATGTAACGACGTAAAAAAAATATGACTTGACCTCTGGCATCCGCGTCCAGGGTTTAGTTATTTCCTAAATAACCAGCAGGCAGTACTTTCTGGATGAGTGACTAAGTTAAAGTTTTTCGAGCATGTCCATTCTCAAGTAACTACACCCTATGGTGACCAAACTTGCATTGAAGATGCATCCACGGATGAATGATTTAAGATTTGCTTTGGATTCTGGACCTGACCTACATTTTCTGGATGAGTGACCAAGTTAGAATTTTAAGAATAGATACATTCCCAGGTAATTCCAAGTCCTATGGTGACTAGACTTACATGGGTGCTGCATCTAAGGTGTACACAACAAGAACAGTCATTTAATGTGAGACTTTGTCTTTCTTATATAAAAGTCATTGATCTTTGTAATATTTTGAGCTCTCCCCGACGAAAATGAGGTTTATAAATGCTATTATAACACCCCTACTAATCCATTTCAAAGTAACAATTAACCCTATCTGGATCAAACTTGCATGGATAATGCGTCCAGAGAAGCATATTACTACCAGATACTATAGTTTGTTTCGGCTGCTGGATCTGACCTACATTTCCGGATAAGTGTCCTGACATGTTAAAGTTTTTGGAGAAAGTCCATTCTCAAGAAACTCTAAGCCCTATGATGACCAAGGTCTATGCTTCTAGGGATGAACATTATACCAGATTGGCTACGGATGCTGGATCTGACCTACATATTCTAAATGTGTAACCATGTTAAAGTTCTGGGGGCAAGCCCATTCTCAAGTAACTTTTAGTCCTATGATGACCACAAATGCACGGATATTTCATCTAGGGATGTACATTCGAGATCATTCATTTAGAGTGAGTCTTTGCTATAGCTAATATCCACGAAGATAAGCTGCATATATAGGCTTTGATTATACATATGTTTAGCATAATAGACCCATTAGCTATGTTTTCAATAATCAGTGACCATAATTAAATATAGAATTTAAGCTTAGCTTTGGCTGATCCCCTGAATCTGGTTGAGGACACACCAGAGAAAAGAGGGTTACCAGGTATAATTTGTTTTAGTATATAACTATTCTTATGTCGTATAGTTTCCAAGTTTTAGTTCACTTAAGGACAGAAATAAGCTTTTCTGACCAAAAAATCGTCCGGCATATGTCTTGATATCTGTTTACTTTTTTTAATATACACTTTATATTTTTCTCTAAAACCATGTTGCCAATTTCAACCAATTTGAGCATAAAGCTATAAGCTGGGTAAAAGGTTTTCAAATAAAAGATGTTGCCACCTAAAGATGCTTTTCATAGAAACATACTGGGGAACATCTTTTAAAATATTTTTCAAGTACAACCTGTCAGTATCCTAATACCTAATTTCAGATTGAATTCATCAAGGTCCCCTAGGGTCAGAATAAGGTACAAATATCAATACTCAATAATATACGAGCCCCGCTATTGCATAAATTACACATATTTTGATTGAAACAAGTCTCTTGTCTATAAGAACAGGCGAAAATCTTTATTGACGGCAAAACACGACTGAGCTGGTCAATGGGTTCACAACGATTGCTTGAGACACCAAATTGTCATGTAACATTTGTTCTGTATTTTTGTGTAAATTAGTAATAAAGGCTAACACTATATAACACTATATAACAATTCTTACCTTTGCTCTGATGTGATGCAGACGTAAATACTTTAATTTACAAGATGGTCATAAAAACCTAAAATTTCTTTATGATAAAGTTAATGAATTTAGTACATGTAATTGACGAGGAATAATCTGAGCTTGTTGTTAGTGGACTGGCCCTCTGTCATAACTGCTAGTCGTTACTGTGACGACGTAAGGGTAATAAAGCTGTCCGATTTCCCGCCTGTTTCTATATTCGTCTGCTCCCACGCCCAGCCTTACACTGCCGGGAATCGCCCAGTGTCGCCAGAGTTCATACTAGATGTCTCTCACAACACGGGATACACAGCACGTAAGTTTACTTCTGTTTTAAGTCCTTGCCAGTATATTTAATGAAAACGTTATCTCTTGTCCTTAAAGGAAACGAGTTTGCTTGTTCTACAGTTCTTTCTTTTTTTTAATTGATACTTTAAACAATATATATTATTTTGTTCTTTTTTTATATTAATATACATTTATTTCGTGCTCAAATTTGGTCTTCACCTCTTTAACAATTAATTATTGCTTGCATTAGGATAAAGTTAAAAACAATATTTCATTTTATTTCATTATAATCTTAAAAAATTGTATAGTACACTATAGTTTATTATGGTAAACCAAAGGTTCCAGTTTCATAGTGTTTACAATAGTAAATCAAAGTGACCACATTTTTGCCAGATTTTCAGTTTTTATAACAATGAACTTCAGATGAATATATTTCATTTCTTTCAAGTTTTCAATTGCGATTTGCTAATGAAATAATTTACTAACTCTTGTTATTTTCAAATTCATCATCATTGATAACGTATATGCTAAATAATTTTAAACTGTGGTAATTATTTTTTATGTATAATTGTGAATTATTTACATTCACCTTAAATGTTTAACTGAATTATCATTATAGAAACGTTTAAGACAAGGCTTTTAAAAGATCTTTATGCACATCTCACCTCTGCATCACCAGGATGAGTAGCATCATGACAAGAGCTCTAAATCAAAACAAGAAATTTTTTGAATTCATTGAACTTTCCAAGAAATTTTCATCTGTAAATCACAATGTCCAGTAATTATTAACGTACACCGAATTTAAGCAAAAATATTATAAACTTTGAAATTCAAAATAGTAAGGTCTTATTGCAAGAGACGTTAGGAAAGAGTCCAATCTTAAAAGGGAAATTTTATGCAGACATAATGAACAGTAATTATGTTCAAAGAGCAAACACGGACCTCTGAAAACATCAGAGGTGGGATCAGGTGTCATGGAGGAGTAATCATCCCATGTCGTCCGGTCACACCCGCCGTATGACCCTTGTTAAGATAGGGTAAACGGAGAAATCCGTAGACAATTTAATACGAGACTAACGGCTTGATTGATGAGTGATCTGCAAACAGTTTACATATAGAAGGATATCAGAACCGAACCTCTTAAGTTCAAATTCTTCATCGATTGATAATTTTTACTAATAGTGAGTCGTTATTCGTTTCCTGTCAGATTTAAGGTACAAGCTGTTTTCGTGCTATAGTTAATGTCTTGTTTTTTTTCTCCTTGTTTTAGGCACCATGTCTCTGGCATGCGGTAGTACATGTGTGAAATACATTTTATTCATCGCCAACTTCATTTTTTTCGTAAGTAACCATCTGTTTAATGACGTCATCATTCATTGCTTTCAGGAGTTTTAATGGAGAGGAAAGGTTGTTGAGTTTTTTTTTTTAACGAATCTACTTCTGCATGTTTGATTGCTCGTTGTGGAAGACTAATGTCGTTAAGCAAGTCTGTATCAAGTATTAAACTTTGTATTGGTATCCTTCTAATTTCTAATCTCAGAAAATAATTTTTGAATAAATACATAATTGATAACCAATACAAGGATTAGTTATCAAATTTTCCAATACTTTTTGTGTGGTATACTTTTTTTAATATTGAAAGAAAATGTCCTCTATTTGCATTCAATCAACTCCTCGTACTCTTTTTAAAACTCTGAAAATGGCACTGAAATATATTGTCCAGACGATAAATTCTGGAATTGTCGTAGTTTGCGACTAGGGCGTCGCTTTGTCCTGTTGAGGTCAAGTTCTTTTATGGTCAGCAATGTTGTGGTCACACAATAACATATACACCAGAGATACTGAATTAGTTAATTCGTCAACACAGACCGATTTACTACCATATCAATGACACATTGGTTTCCATCAAGCTCGTGAAACAAAAACATATGGTAGACGGTATGGAAAACGAGCTTCGATGAACTCTTTTGTTTTTTGCAAGATATAACAATAAAAACCGGGAAACAAAGAGATCAGATGTTTATGTCAATTATGTTATAATTAAGCATGTTTACATTGAAGGCGATATTACTACATATAAAATTTTTAAGGTAAATTAAAGTCCTTTGCTTGATAATGAGGATTTATTTGAGAAACAAACAAAAAATTAAAAAAATGAGCACAAAATCTCAACAACAAAAACAAAAGCAACCATAAACAACCATTCAAAGACAAATTCTATGGTGCTTTTGAATTCTTCAAACTACATCAGTTGTATTAAATTCGATTTTTTTTGTCCAGCTCATCGGTCTGGGGACAGTGGGTCTGGGGGTCTGGGCGTTGATTGACGATGATAAGATCCTAATTCTAACGGAGGTGGGGGATGCCGACAACTTCGATGTCGTCTCTCTCATCCGCACGGGGGCAATGGTTCTCATCGCCAGTGGGGGTGTGGCTGTCCTCATTGGATTCCTGGGTTGCTGTGGAGCTGTGAAGGAAAATAACTGTCTCCTGTTTGCTGTAGGTGATTTTTAAATGGAATTTGCAAACGTAGACATATACTTCGGAATGTGAAATAATTACTAGTATTTACCCTATGTCGTTAATCATATGTCTTTTTCATATTTCAAATCTTATATGAGGTCACAAATGGCTAGAAATATTAATACATTACGAATTTATCACCATCAAATTTAAGATTGGATAAAGATATAAAAGTGTTAAGAGAAGTATAAAAGCATAAATCATGATGGATTAATTTTTCATTACATTATCCCCGACTTGAAAGAAATTGTGGCCTTTTTCACTAGTCAGAAATTTCCCAAACATTCTTTTTCTAGATTTTTGTTTGTATAACTAGTATTGAGTATCAAATGTCCACATTTACGACATTTATTAACTATAATTCTGTTGAATTTTTTTTTCAGTACTGTGTGGTGATGGTGATTATATTGTTTGTACAAATAGCAGCAGTTGTTATTGCGGCAATATTTCAAAATAAAGTAAGTAAGCATAAAATCAAATTTAAATAGGTATCTTAGTATTCAAGCTGTGAATTTCGACAAATCGCGCTTAAATTGGTTTTCAAGTAAGTTATCATTAAGATAACAGGGTCATGTAAAGTTATAGAAAGGTATTTGTAAATTTTAGATAACTGCAGATATCATACAGTGTTGTTAACAGAAAAGCCTTATTTTGTAAAAGTATATGCCATATTATCTGCAATATGTTTTCAAAACCTTTCTAATTCAAAGAAAAAAGTAAAACAACGTTACAAATTTAGTCAGTTTTTCTCACCAGAACCAGCATATTCCGGACTTGCAATTATTTGTTCCGCTTGGACATATCGTTTCAAATCATCAGGCTTCTGAGAACGTCATACCAGTATGTTGTTTGGGGAAAAAACTATATATATATATATATATATATATATATATATATATATATATATATATATATATATATATATATATATATATATATATCCAAAATTGAAATAAAGTCTCAGTAATCGGATTACAATATTAAACAAATATAAAAAGAAAACACAAGAATCCTCCGTAAAGCTTTAGCGCTTTCATTAAAAATCTTCAGAAGCTTTACATTACAAAAATGTATACAACGGTAACATAGTAACAATGATTATGACGTTAAACTAAGCGGAACGTTTAATGTCTATATTGTGACGTCATAGATAAAATACTGCAATGATGATGAAAAAGTTCGGGAAAATCATAGGTAGTTTATAAGAGACTATTAAGTTTTGGCTTTAGAATACAAATAAAATGTTTTTCTTTTTCCCGTCTCTGGATATCACTGGCACATCTGAGTTTATAAAAAGGGAAAATGTTAAATCGTTTTTTTCCACAAGTTTCCAGGTGTGCACTTAACTTGATTTGTCTATATTCAGGTGTACTGATGTGTTGCTTATGTACACGTACACGGGCACGGAGACTGTTGCCAGTTTCACCAATATAATATTCTTTGCATCCAGGACATATGATGGCGTATATGACATCTTTCGTATCACATGACATGTTGGCATTAACTTTAAATTCACGTCCGTTAAAACTATAACTCGTCCCTTCTGTAATGTAGTCACATGTGCCGCAGCGAGGGTCCGTACACTTTGACACTGTATAATTATGGTCAGCGAATTGGGAGGAACAAAGTATTCTCTTAAGGTTTTTAGGCTGACGTTTACTGCTGATAAAACGACAGTTTTTGTATGTAGTTTTCGTTTGTTCATCCTCTCTAAGTAAGCTATTTAATTCATAAACAATTGAATTGATGTTTTTATTTCTCGGATTGTACGTGTGAACAAAGGGTATAGTTTCTCCGTCCTTCGCACGTCGTGTGTTTGAAAGTAATTGTGTTCTATCACACTCCTTGGCTTTCATAATACTATTATCTACCAGTTGCTCTGGGTATTTTTGGCTCAATAAATACAATTTTAATTCCTCCAAACGGATATCCCTCGTATTAATATTGCTCACAATGGTACAGATCCTTCTTGCGAGATTATATGGTATAGCCGTTTTAGTATGGTGGGGATGGCACGATCCGAAATGCAGATATTGGTGTGTATCTGTCGGCTTATAGTATATATCCGTATTTAACCTGGTATTATCTTTTGATATAAGAACATCGAGAAATGGCATTTGCGTATCATCTGTTTCCATCGTGAATTTGATATCCGAGTTCATTTGGTTTATTAGATCGTAAAACTCCGATAATTTGTCGACATCATCATCCCATAAGATAAAACAGTCGTCTAAAAATCTTTTCCATTTAGACTGTATATTATTTGCAGATTCTATTCCCCACAACGAACATAATTGTTCATGTAACTTATGTTCTAAATAACCTAAGGTTAATGTTGCATAGGTAGGTGCGACTTTCGTCCCCATTGCAGTTCCCTTAGTTTGAAGGTAATGATGGTCAGAAAAAGCAAATGAATTGTTTTCTAGAACTAATTTAAGTGCTTCTAAAATAAAATTCTGTTGGAATCTGTCATTTAGTATATCGGGATAACTTTCCATCCAAAATTTTACAGCTTCCAATCCTAATTCTGTAGGAATATTAGTATATAAACTAACGACATCAAAAGTGACAAGTTTTGTGTTACAGGTGATCTGAGTAGGTAAATGATTTATGAAATCCAGATCGTCTCTTACAAAGCTGGGTACTTTTTGACAATATGGTTTTAAAAGTATATCCAATAAGTGACTCAGTCTTTGTGTTGATGAGTTTGGTCCTCCTACAATGGGTCTGAAGCATAAATCACCTGGATCTAGACACTTAATACATACACTATTTTGATTTGCTATGGCGTCCTTAATAATTTTAGACTTGTGAACTTTAGGTAAACCATAGAATTGGCTCTCTCGGAATTCAAAGTTTGTCAGGTAGTCCTGTTCTTTATCTGTTAAACCTTCCGATAGTGGTCCATATACCAGCTTTTTTATTTTAGTAATTGTTTTCTTCTCATGACAATTGTGCAGTCTTTCATAAAAGTTGTTGTCTTGTAACATTTGTAAGATTTTATTTTTGTAAAAATCCTTATTCATTAACACAACTCCACCTCCTTTATCAGCCTCTTTAATAATGATAGTAGGGTCATCGCATAGGCTTTTAAGAGCTTTTTCCTCTTCCTTAGAAAGGTTGGGTTTGATATTTCTGGGTTTGTTTGGAAAATGAATATTTTCTAATGTGTCGCAAACGGCATCCAAAGTTCGATTTCTTCCTCGTTTTGGATTAAACTTAGATTTGTTTCTTACCAGGCTTCGGGGCCACCAACATATAAAAATCTCAGCTCAAATCTCAACCTCAAATCTTAGATTTCTGTCTCACCTGAGATTTTCCTAAAACACCGTGCCACCAACATTGCTGAGATTCGTCTCACGTAAGCTGAGATTTGAGAAAAATCTAAGACTTATTCTTATTGTTATATGCGACCTTTTTTCTTATAATGCACGAAGCTGTTGAATCAATGATTGAATTTACCTTTCAGTTAGTTGTTTATGCAATATTTTGGTGTATAATCGCGAAAATACACATTCTACACTTCCTTCGTCTTTTATTTGCTGTTTTGAGTCACTCAACGGAAAGGATTCCATTACGATCTTTGCGACAATAAATATTCACCGAGTCCCCGTAAAATAATCCCTACAGAAGAATAACACAAAACATATCCAAACTTTATAGTCTTGGTTCGTCTGTCTACATAAACACACAAAAATATACACCGAGGCGTCACTTCCGCCATTGTGACGTTACGTGTCGAAAGATTACAAAGAGTAGATAGGCGGATCAAGACTCTAGGGGGGCCTATAGTTACAGACCGATTACTCATTTTTTTTCTTTTATTTTGTTTTGTACTGTCAGATATATCTATTACATTTTACCTCTATAGAAAAAAATGTTTTAAATACAGGGAGTTTTTGTCCCTATTTAGAATAATTTAAAAAAAAAAATCATTTTAAGCGATCAAAGAAAATAAATTTTACCGCCGAAATGATGATTTTAATACTGCAAACTCGGCATTAACAGTGATTAAGAAAATACCGAGTAATTTTTTTTTTCTAGCAGATTACATGTAAATGTTAATTTTCTCACATGATAATTTTCTTGAGTGTTCCGTAAAATTCGTGCATAAGTTGCGACAGAAAAAATGTCCTGGGCGCGTAACATAATTACAATTCAATTCAATATACATATATGCTTGGTTTTACGTGAACCCATTTTATCAAGAAAATTTCGATACAAATTGTTTAATGTCAGGTTATATCAGGTATACACACCCCTTCCCCCGAAGAAATAAAAAACCTGAAATTGAACTACGGACATGTATGTAGAGACGAGGCTAAATAACACATCACATTTTCCACGATCCCCTGTGAGAAAATGTCACAGGAAAAATATTCTTCTTTTCAGATATAATATATATAATAATAATTAATTTCAGATATAATAACAACGAATAAAGTGAGCAATATTCGTTGTTACACTGGACACCTAAATCAATCTAACACTCACTTATCAAGTGAAGATTAACTGATTTAAAATTCCTATGAAAAGTTTCACGGCATAATCGTGCACTATTTGAAAGTTTGGACCATCCTTGTTTTTTTAATCTCAAAATGTAACTGGTCGTATTAAAAAAAAAAAAGGTCAGGTTTACTCTTACAAATAATATAAACGGTCAGAGATTTTTGTGTGCGATGGATTGTGAGTATAAAGCAGATCCTCATACGCGGATCAAGAAGGGGGAGGTGGTCCCCCCCCCCTGGAATTTGCAGAGTTCTTAAAAGTATATACTGAATCAATAAAAGTTGATTTTGGATACCCCCCCCCCCGTTGAAAACGTGGACCCCACCACTACCACAACCAAATAGGTTTTTCACGTTTGTGAAACGGATTTTTTTTTCTTTGCAAGAAAATTTCAGGGTTGATACTTTTGGGAGAGCAGTTTTTCTTGTCAAGAAATTTCTGTTTTTTTGTTTTTTTTTTGACTTGGATGGACCCCCCCCCCCCCCCGGAAAGAATTCCTGGATCCCTATTCTCAATTAAGAATTTTATAGATTTAGTGAAGACCCAAATTAGACAGATTGCTATCATCAGTGATTAATAAATGGTGATTTATAAATTATTTTGAAAGCATAGCAATATTTTTACACAGAATTTTAGACAATGTTCTTTTAATATTTGCGTATAATTTACACGAATAGGTACGTATATTGCACAAGTAAAAAATAACTACCGGAGAAAGAACAAAGAAGAGGCCGTGGAGATTTAATATTATCTAATCATATTTTTTTTCTGATATACATGTATATATAATGTGAATTAATAAATTTGCCTAACCATAAATAGCACACTAAAATATGAATTTAATTAATAAATGAAAATAATTCTTGCATGAATGAAGATATACATGTATGTTATGTAAAACGTGTCACAAGAATATTGCTTTTATTCCTTATTTTTTTTCTTTTGATATAGTTTCAGGTGCATTGTTTCAATGCGTGGACAATATTATGACATTTTTTACATGTACGTAAGAACCCCCCCCCCCTTTCTTAAAAGCGTATGATCTTGTTTTGAAAATAAGCATTCTCTCTGTGTTTGCGCGTTAATTTCATGTATTCATGGATTAACGTGTGCACTGTCATAATATTTGCGACATTTTACCATAAAATAATTCTGTGAGATTTTATTTGAGACTACTATGTACCAATCCCAAGATTTTCTGAGAAATCTCAGATTTTTTCTCAGCTGAGTCGGAAAAAAACGTTGGTGGCACACACGTTTCAGAGAAATCTCAGATTTGAGAAAAATCTCAGATTTAAGAAAAAACTCAAAAGATAAGTCTGAGTTTGAGAAAATATTTCATTGGTGGCACAGTTCGGTGAGAAAAACTCAAATTTTCTGAGAAATCTCAGATTTGAGAAAATCTCAGCGTTGGTGGCCCCGAAGCCAGGCTTCGGGGCCACCAACGCTGAGATTTTCTCAAATCTGAGATTTCTCAGAAAATTTGAGTTTTTCTCACCAAACTGTGCCACCAATGAAATATTTTCTGAAACTCAGACTTATCTTTTGAGTTTTTTCTTAAATCTGAGATTTTTCTCAAATCTGAGATTTCTCTGAAACGTGCGTGCCACCAACATTTTTTCTGACTCAGCTGAGAAAAAAATCTGAGATTTCTCAGAAAATCTTGAGATTGGTACATAGTAGTCTCAAATAAAATCTCACAGAATTATTTTATGGTAAAATGGTTGCAAATATTATGACAGTGCACACGTTAATCAATGAATACATGAAATTAACGTGCAAACACAGAGAGCATGTTTATTTCTCCCAAACCAAGATCATACGTTTTTAAGAAAGGGGGGGGGGGGTCTTACGCACATGTAAAAAATCTCATAATCTCATAATATTGTCCACGCAATGAAACAATGCACTTGAAACTATATCAAAAGAAAAAAAAATAAGGAATAAAATCAATATTCTTGTGACATGTTTTACATAACATGTATATCTTCATTCATGCAAGAATTATTTTCATTTATTAATTAAATTCATATTTTAGTGTGCTACTCATGGTTAGGCAAATTTATTAATTCACATTGTATATACATGTATATCAGAAAAGAAAATATGATTAGGTAATATTAATCTCCACGACCTCTTCTTTGTTCTTTCTCCGGTAGTTATTTTTTACTTGTACAATATACGTACCTAATCTGTAAATTATACGCAAATATTAAAAAAAAATTGTCTAAATTTCTGTGTAAAAATATTCTATTTATTCATAAATCACCATTTATTAATCACTGATGAAAGCAATCTGTCTAATTTGGATCTTCACTAAATCTATAAAATTCTTAATTGAGAGTAGGGATCCAGTAATTCTTTCCAGTGGGGGGGGGGGGGGGGGGGGAGGGGGGGTCATCCAAGTCAAAAAAGAAAATCCAACCCAGAAATTTCTTGACAAGTAAAACTGATTTCCCAAAAGTATCAAACCGCGAAAATATCTTGAAAAGAAAAAAAAATCCGTTTCACAAACGTGAAAAACCTATTTCGTTATGGTAGTGGTGGGGTTCACGTTTTCAATGGGGGGGAGGGGTGGTGTCCAAAATCAATTTTTATTTGATTCAATATATACTTTTAATAACTTTGCAAATTCCGGGGGGGGGGGGGACAACCTCCTCCCTCTAGATCCGCGTATGGGCATCTGCTTTATACTCGCTATGCATCGCACACAAATATCCCTGACCGTTTATATTATTTGTAAGAATAAGCCTGACTTTTTTTTAATACGACCAGTTACATTTTGAGATTAAAAAAAAAAACAAGTATGGTCCTAAGTTTCAAATAGTACATGATTACGCCGTGAGACTTTTCATAGGAATTAATAAGTTAATCGTCACTTGAT
This sequence comes from Saccostrea echinata, assembly GCF_033153115.1. Lineage (NCBI taxonomy): Eukaryota > Metazoa > Mollusca > Bivalvia > Ostreida > Ostreidae > Saccostrea > Saccostrea echinata. Next base: position 17,055,695 of record NW_026889763.1, read on the forward strand.
AAGTGATTGTTAGATTGATTTAGGTTTCCAGTGTAACAACGAATATTGCTCACTATATTCGTTCTTATTATATCTGAAATTTATAATTATTATATATTTTATACCTGAAAAGAAGAATATTTTTCCTGTGACATTTTCTCACAGGGGATCGTGGAAAATGTGATGTGTTATTTAGCCTCGTCCCTACATACATGTCCGTAGTTCAATTCAGGTTTTTTGTTTTTTCGGGGGAAGGGGTGTGTATACCTGAAATAACCTGACATTAAATAATTTATATCGAAATTTTCTTGATAAATTGGGTTCACTTAAAACCAAGCATACATGTATATTGAATTGAATTGTAATTATGTTACTCGCCCTTGACTGACATTTTTTCTGTCGCAACTTATGCACGAATTTTACGGAACACTCAAGAAAATTATCATGTGAGAAAATTAGCATTTAATCAGCTAGAAAAAAAAAATACTCGGTGTTTTCTTAATTACTGTTTTTGCCGAGTTTGCAGTATTAAAATCATCATTTCGGCGGTAAAATTTATTTTCTTTGATCGCTTAAAATGATTTTTTAAAATTATTCTAAATAGGGACAAAAACTCCCTATATTTAAAACATTTTTGCTATGGAGAGTAAAATGTAATAGATATATCTGACAGTGTACAAAACAAAATAAAAGAAAAAAATGTGTAATCGGCCTGTATATATTATGGTCTTGATCCGCCTATCTACTCTTTGTAATCTTTCGACACGTAACGTCACAATGGCGGAAGTGACGCCTCGGTGTATATTTTTGTGTGTTTATGTAGACAGACGAACCAAGACTATAAAGTTTGGATATGTTTTGTGTTATTCTTCTATAGGGATTATATTTTACGGGGACTCGGTGAATATTTATTGTCGCAAAGATCGTAATGGAATCCTTTCCGTTGAGTGACTCAAAACAGCAAATAAAAGACGAAGGAAGTGTAGAATGTGTATTTTCGCGATTATACACCAAAATATTGCATAAACAACTAACTGAAAGGTAAATTCAATCATTGATTCAACAGCTTCGTGCATTATAAGAAAAAAGGTCGCATATAACAACAAGAATAAGTCTAAGATTTTTCTCAAATCTCAGCTTACGTGAGACGAATCTCAGAAATGTTGGTGGCACGGTGTTTTAGGAAAATCTCAGGTGAGGCAGAAATCTAAGATTTGAGGCTGAGATTTGAGCTGAGATTTTTATATGTTGGTGGCCCCGAAGCCAGGTCTATTTGTTCTGCTTCTTGAGACTCGGAATCAGATTCATTGGTATCACTTTCATGAAAATATTCATATAGCCTGAGTCGTCGAGTATAGGCTTTAATATCCGTTTTAAGCTCTTGATTATTTACATGAGGTGTAGGGGTGTATTTAAGACCCTTAGACAGTAATTTGATTTCGGAATCCGTCAGATGTCTGTCGGAAAGATTAAATACTTTTGGTTCTATTTTAATTACATTCCTGGGTGCATCCCTGGAATTGTTGTTGTTAACAATTGTGGTAATTGGTTCTTGTATCTTTGGCCTTGGTTCATTTTGCCTCCTCCTAAAAAATAATTGCGTACCCCTCTTCCAATATACGTAGTTCTTTCGTTTCTGTAAAAGTTTGGTGGACGCCTACTTCTAACGTATCCTCGGTAATTTTCATTTTGTCTGTTGTTGCCCTGATTCCGTCTTTTTATGCCTTTGTGGTACTTAGGAATCTGTTGATTTTGTGGAAAAGCACTACGAGAAGATTTACTTCTGGATTCAGAATTCTCGTATTGATTCTTATTTGCGGTTTTTCGTTTTCCCGAAAATGATTTTATTCCTTTAGAAAACGATGGTTCAGGCGCATTTTCCGTAGGGAAATCCCCTGTAACTGTAGGATTATTTGCAGAACTGGTTCTTACGGCGGACGCGTAACTTTTCCTAGAAGTTTGTCTTTTATGCAATGACTGTAGTCTTGGTGTATTTTGTTTAATAACTTCTTTACCATAATTTTTTTCATAATCCAAAAGCCAGGCTTCCGTATATCTCCATCTGTTGTATGAAGTTTGTTCCTCCTTAAGGCAATCAGATCTCCACGTATCTTGTAGTATTTCTAATACTCTGCCATATGCCTTAGTTTTCAGTAAGCGATCCATTTCTAGGTCGATCGACAGAACTCTTTTTTGGTTGTTTTCTGCCCTCATTCTTAGTAACTGAATTTCTCCCATCACACGACTCTTAGCTGTCTCAACTCTAACATTTGTTTGTTCAACCGGTTCTCCCCGTATTGGCTTAATTCTAAATTTCCTCGGGATTACGGGATTTTCCAGACTTACCCATTTTTCGTAATATTCTGCGCGGTTGGCATTACTTATTTGTTTATAGTATGTTTGTTTCCTGGAGTTGAGAGTTTGCGTCCAAGTGACCTTGATCCTTTGTTTAATTCTCATGGCTTCTTTTTGTAAAGCGAGCTCATTAACTTCCCTTTGAATTAATTGCGTAGGAGACTGATATGAGGTCATCTCAACATTTTGTGTTGACGCTGTTTTCAAATTTGTTTCCTCTTCATCCATTAAGTGGTTTAAATCCAAATTTGAAGTAAACTGATTATTAGGTAGCAAATTACTACAAACCTCAATTAAATCTTTCAGTAGTTGATTTGTTACATCTGTTTTCTTTAAAAGTTCCGTTATTAACATGTCTTTGTCAAGTCCTTTTTCTTTCTCCTTATTTGTAGAATTTTGTGTTTCCATCTCGATCACTGGATGGGTATATCCAAAATTGAAATAAAGTCTCAGTAATCGGATTACAATATTAAACAAATATAAAAAGAAAACACAAGAATCCTCCGTAAAGCTTTAGCGCTTTCATTAAAAATCTTCAGAAGCTTTACATTACAAAAATGTATACAACGGTAACATAGTAACAATGATTATGACGTTAAACTAAGCGGAACGTTTAATGTCTATATTGTGACGTCATAGATAAAATACTGCAATGATGATGAAAAAGTTCGGGAAAATCATAGGTAGTTTATAAGAGACTATTAAGTTTTGGCTTTAGAATACAAATAAAATGTTTTTCTTTTTCCCGTCTCTGGATATCACTGGCACATCTGAGTTTATAAAAAGGGAAAATGTTAAATCGTTTTTTTCCACAAGTTTCCAGGTGTGCACTTAACTGGATTTGTCTATATTCAGGTGTACTGATGTGTTGCTTATGTACACGTACACGGGCACGGAGACTGTTGCCAGTTTCACCAATATAATATTCTTTGCATCCAGGACATATGATGGCGTATATGACATCTTTCGTATCACATGACATGTTGGCATTAACTTTAAATTCACGTCCGTTAAAACTATAACTCGTCCCTTCTGTAATGTAGTCACATGTGCCGCAGCGAGGGTCCGTACACTTTGACACTGTATAATTATGGTCAGCGAATTGGGAGGAACAAAGTATTCTCTTAAGGTTTTTAGGCTGACGTTTACTGCTGATAAAACGACAGTTTTTGTATGTAGTTTTCGTTTGTTCATCCTCTCTAAGTAAGCTATTTAATTCATAAACAATTGAATTGATGTTTTTATTTCTCGGATTGTACGTGTGAACAAAGGGTATAGTTTCTCCGTCCTTCGCACGTCGTGTGTTTGAAAGTAATTGTGTTCTATCACACTCCTTGGCTTTCATAATACTATTATCTACCAGTTGCTCTGGGTATTTTTGGCTCAATAAATACAATTTTAATTCCTCCAAACGGATATCCCTCGTATTAATATTGCTCACAATGGTACAGATCCTTCTTGCGAGATTATATGGTATAGCCGTTTTAGTATGGTGGGGATGGCACGATCCGAAATGCAGATATTGGTGTGTATCTGTCGGCTTATAGTATATATCCGTATTTAACCTGGTATTATCTTTTGATATAAGAACATCGAGAAATGGCATTTGCGTATCATCTGTTTCCATCGTGAATTTGATATCCGAGTTCATTTGGTTTATTAGATCGTAAAACTCCGATAATTTGTCGACATCATCATCCCATAAGATAAAACAGTCGTCTAAAAATCTTTTCCATTTAGACTGTATATTATTTGCAGATTCTATTCCCCACAACGAACATAATTGTTCATGTAACTTATGTTCTAAATAACCTAAGGTTAATGTTGCATAGGTAGGTGCGACTTTCGTCCCCATTGCAGTTCCCTTAGTTTGAAGGTAATGATGGTCAGAAAAAGCAAATGAATTGTTTTCTAGAACTAATTTAAGTGCTTCTAAAATAAAATTCTGTTGGAATCTGTCATTTAGTATATCGGGATAACTTTCCATCCAAAATTTTACAGCTTCCAATCCTAATTCTGTAGGAATATTAGTATATAAACTAACGACATCAAAAGTGACAAGTTTTGTGTTACAGGTGATCTGAGTAGGTAAATGATTTATGAAATCCAGATCGTCTCTTACAAAGCTGGGTACTTTTTGACAATATGGTTTTAAAAGTATATCCAATAAGTGACTCAGTCTTTGTGTTGATGAGTTTGGTCCTCCTACAATGGGTCTGAAGCATAAATCACCTGGATCTAGACACTTAATACATACACTATTTTGATTTGCTATGGCGTCCTTAATAATTTTAGACTTGTGAACTTTAGGTAAACCATAGAATTGGCTCTCTCGGAATTCAAAGTTTGTCAGGTAGTCCTGTTCTTTATCTGTTAAACCTTCCGATAGTGGTCCATATACCAGCTTTTTTATTTTAGTAATTGTTTTCTTCTCATGACAATTGTGCAGTCTTTCATAAAAGTTGTTGTCTTGTAACATTTGTAAGATTTTATTTTTGTAAAAATCCTTATTCATTAACACAACTCCACCTCCTTTATCAGCCTCTTTAATAATGATAGTAGGGTCATCGCATAGGCTTTTAAGAGCTTTTTCCTCTTCCTTAGAAAGGTTGGGTTTGATATTTCTGGGTTTGTTTGGAAAATGAATATTTTCTAATGTGTCGCAAACGGCATCCAAAGTTCGATTTCTTCCTCGTTTTGGATTAAACTTAGATTTGTTTCTTACCAGGTCTATTTGTTCTGCTTCTTGAGACTCGGAATCAGATTCATTGGTATCACTTTCATGAAAATATTCATATAGCCTGAGTCGTCGAGTATAGGCTTTAATATCCGTTTTAAGCTCTTGATTATTTACATGAGGTGTAGGGGTGTATTTAAGACCCTTAGACAGTAATTTGATTTCGGAATCCGTCAGATGTCTGTCGGAAAGATTAAATACTTTTGGTTCTATTTTAATTACATTCCTGGGTGCATCCCTGGAATTGTTGTTGTTAACAATTGTGGTAATTGGTTCTTGTATCTTTGGCCTTGGTTCATTTTGCCTCCTCCTAAAAAATAATTGCGTACCCCTCTTCCAATATACGTAGTTCTTTCGTTTCTGTAAAAGTTTGGTGGACGCCTACTTCTAACGTATCCTCGGTAATTTTCATTTTGTCTGTTGTTGCCCTGATTCCGTCTTTTTATGCCTTTGTGGTACTTAGGAATCTGTTGATTTTGTGGAAAAGTACTACGAGAAGATTTACTTCTGGATTCAGAATTCTCGTATTGATTCTTATTTGCGGTTTTTCGTTTTCCCGAAAATGATTTTATTCCTTTAGAAAACGATGGTTCAGGCGCATTTTCCGTAGGGAAATCCCCTGTAACTGTAGGATTATTTGCAGAACTGGTTCTTACGGCGGACGCGTAACTTTTCCTAGAAGTTTGTCTTTTATGCAATGACTGTAGTCTTGGTGTATTTTGTTTAATAACTTCTTTACCATAATTCACACGTACAATCCGAGAAATAAAAACATCAATTCAATTGTTTATGAATTAAATAGCTTACTTAGAGAGGATGAACAAACGAAAACTACATACAAAAACTGTCGTTTTATCAGCAGTAAACGTCAGCCTAAAAACCTTAAGAGAATACTTTGTTCCTCCCAATTCGCTGACCATAATTATACAGTGTCAAAGTGTACGGACCCTCGCTGCGGCACATGTGACTACATTACAGAAGGGACGAGTTATAGTTTTAACGGACGTGAATTTAAAGTTAATGCCAACATGTCATGTGATACGAAAGATGTCATATACGCCATCATATGTCCTGGATGCAAAGAATATTATATTGGTGAAACTGGCAACAGTCTCCGTGCCCGTGTACGTGTACATAAGCAACACATCAGTACACCTGAATATAGACAAATCCAGTTAAGTGCACACCTGGAAACTTGTGGAAAAAAACGATTTAACATTTTCCCTTTTTATAAACTCAGATGTGCCAGTGATATCCAGAGACGGGAAAAAGAAAAACATTTTATTTGTATTCTAAAGCCAAAACTTAATAGTCTCTTATAAACTACCTATGATTTTCCCGAACTTTTTCATCATCATTGCAGTATTTTATCTATGACGTCACAATATAGACATTAAACGTTCCGCTTAGTTTAACGTCATAATCATTGTTACTATGTTACCGTTGTATACATTTTTGTAATGTAAAGCTTCTGAAGATTTTTAATGAAAGCGCTAAAGCTTTACGGAGGATTCTTGTGTTTTCTTTTTATATTTGTTTAATATATATATATATATATATATATGTATTAGATTCACGTTAGTATTGTAGTCCATGGGTCTTAGATCTTTAAAACACAAGCAAACATGATAAAGTTTCGAGATTTGAACATTCTTAGAGACAAACTACTAGCATTTCCGAGTTAAAAATAACACACATAAATTCTGGAAATTTGATGAAATTGCGATCCTCAATAGAAAATATGCTACTGTAACACGTGTATTTATGTATGGACTTATCCGAGTAGACCATGTCGATATCAAAATAATACAGAAAAAGTTAATCAATGAAAAATATTAATACTTCCCCCGCTTATCAAAAATCCACGGGATCATTTTATCTCCAGGGATATTTTTGTCGATGAATCTTTTTCTGGCGATGACTAACACTTTGCCCTGGTTATAAGGGAAAATCAATGATTGCTTTATATAATATTACTCATAATAAATAATTTCTAGATCACTGTTGACATTTTATGTTAAATCAATAGAGAAAAGTAAATCGATGGCGTAACACGTGATTGCCTCGTCGGGATAATGAAATTTACTCACATACAGCGGTCATTTTGAAAGTGAGATACGATGTCATATTGTAAACTTTAAATTCTGGGTGGAGATAAATTTACACCAGTAATTCAGAATTTACAACATGCAGACAGCAGATAAAATGGGGGTATATCTATATATTAATGAATTGTATGTCAAAATTAAAAACTTTCTAAATATAGGAACAACCTGCATTCATTGCGACAATTGGATATAAGATAATGCTTTTTAGAACCACTTAAAATAAAATCTAGAGAAATTTCAAGAGCTCTAAAATTACATTATCTTCACACTTCATTAGCAGCTGCTCAAAATATCTTGCCTCCTGCTTAGAAGCAATTTAAGCTTTTTCCTCGCCACATATTTCGTATATTTATTGACGGACAAGTTAGAATTTCCTTAAAATAGTGTTGTAAATTTGTAGAAAATGTCCGTTATTAAACTTGTCCACACGATGATATCATAAGATATTGTAACAAATTACTTGCCTGCTGAAAAGAAATATAATTCTGACATTTTTTTTACATACACTCGGTAAAATTTAACATAATGTATAGTGTGAAAGCAAGACTAGGTGAAGATACACGGGTGAAATATAGTAATATAATACTATAAACCTTTACTTTAAATGTTCAGCGAGGCGACAATTTTCATGTTTGGTTTGAAAGGGGTTTTAAAGCCATTGACATATAAAAAAATGTCTACAGTAATGAAATTGTCAATAAAAAAAAAACTTTAGCAGAATATAAATTATAAGTTCTAATTGTCTAGGTTACAGAAGATTTGAAAGTGTTTTTGAAGTCCCGCCTGAGTGCCCAATATGAAGGCAGTATAACTACCAAAGACCCATTCTCTCTGGGTCTAGACGTGGCCCAGATTCAGGTAAAAAATCTGACCTTTAGTTATCTCAAATTGCGTCTTATTTTTTGTCAACATTGAATGAGAGACGTGAATCGGATGGCGATGGGTATAAGATAACTCAATATAGAATAGGTTACAAAAATATTATGTAACCTGTAGATTTGTCATATGATGAAACATAAACAACGCTTCCCCAGTTAAGTTGACAAAAATGAGTTACAAAGAAGTATGGTGTACCAGCACAATCATGTACATTGTACGAAATATGTTTATATACATTGTACGATATATGCTTCTTTCGCACAGAAATCACAGTGTGATCGCATAAAAAATGCAGTAGCAGCTAATGTGGAATGTTAGCATTAGCATGCGCGGATCTAGAGGGGGGGGGGATTGAGGGGATGTGTCCGTTGGACCCCCCCCCCCCCTCCGGAATTGCGGAGTTACTGAAGCAAATAAAAAAAATCCTGGATCCGCGCCTGATTAGTATAATACATATGAATAATTTTACGCAGTTTTATAATTTAAATGTTTATGTGAAGTTTGAGAAAACGGGTGTCCTTTAAACGTTGAAAACGAAGCAATGAATTAATTTTAAATCGAAAATATTTAATGTAAAAGGCATCCAATCAAAGAAAAATCACCATGTCCTTTCTTTCTTACAATAGCTCTTCATAAACAAGTACTACCATTCTTCTTGATGAATTATCCACCAGACCGCAAAGATACCACAACTGTATAAGTAAATAATAGATAATTCCTTGGTGGGAAGGAGGACGCAAAGTATCAGATTTTTTGGTTCCACACCGTGTAATAATATGTAGGGGGAGGGTTAAACCATGTTCTTATTTTTGAATTTAGTTTGTAATGTGTAAATGGAAAAAAAATGACAAGTTGTATGTAGTTGTCATGTATATTTTTCTTGTATGTAGTATACCCAGCCAGGTAAATTGAAAAAATATATACCGTAGTACATAGATAATCATATGTGACCATTTTCAGTCAGACATGAAATATTCAACTACAACAGATTTTCTTATTAACTTGTGAACCCAGGTATTTAATGAGGACTAGACGCATAAAAAAAGGACAACAAATCTGTTAAAACAGTCTACTTATATGAGTCACATCTTTCGGAGGAGCACGCTTTCTATACTGTGGACGTGCAGTAACGCAGTGACCAGTAGCTGTTCAGGAATTCAAAAAGCAACAATCTTAACACAATTTCATTGATTAGATGATAAAATTACTGCTCTAACACTGTTAATTAAAACAGCAGAGGCGTATTGAATGGAGAAAACTTGCTGAGTTGATCAGATCTTGAGAGCTGTGGACGCCTTATCGCGCCAACTAGTGTCATTGTCTTTATTGCACAATCGGTCCCGTCCTCCTTAATTTCGCAATTAACATTGTTGTGTAACCCATTTCATATCATTGGCGCAGTATATACCATTATTTCAGTCTTTCAAATTAATTTTGGCAATGTTATGAAACAAACCATGGTACACAGTTAATTTATTTATGAGTTGAATATTTTTTCTTCATTATACACGTGGAAGCAAATCATGGAAAATTAAAAGGTAATTTCGGATCCACATTTTAACAAAATTAATATCCAGTCTTAATATAAGATGCAGTCGAACTCTACGATGTATCAGTATATTTTCGCCTAAAAGAAAGTCGAACACCCCACCCCCACCTTCCATCGACAATAAGACAGTGCACACTCGTACTTCTTACATGCACCTCTTTCCAACTTTTCCTCCGGGCCCAACCTCAAAGTTTCTCATATAAACATTCCTTTATATGAAAAAGTGCTACGTTGCAGATTAATAAGATTTTTTACTTTAATCTTGTTATCAAATGCTATTTAAAAGGTTCTTTATTTCAGTTTGAATGCTGTGGTATTGACAACTACATGGACTTCCTGTCTGCTACAAAATGGCAGGACACGAAAAACGCCTCCACCATAATCCCACTCACGTGTTGCAGATTTGCTAACAAGGGCGCTTACTACACGGATTACCAAGGTCTCATTCTAAAGGACCCCTCCTGTGAAACGTCTCCCTCGGACCAGAATTCAAACTTCAGAAAGGCAAGCAAGCTGTTGTAGTTAAAAGTTGCTGATTTTAAAATTAATGTGAAAAACTTTTTTTTATTCGCAACCATGTAATTTCACGTTATAATTGGCGATACTGATTGCTCGCGAAAAATTATTGTCGCGTATGTTGTGTCATAAATGATTATGTACAACATAGTATTATGTACATCAGTATCCGAAATTTCTAAAAGATTTTTCTCGCCTATCTTCGGTACTACGATTTCCAATTAAGGACATACGCAACGCTGTTTTGAGCTTTATTTCACTATTCCTTGTTTAATTGAAGAGTTCAAATAATTCTAGGACCCTTATGCGACTTTAATTATGTCTAATGAAGATGTACATACCTCTTCTATTATAAATTTGAGGAAGTATCAGCCAAAACTATATATGTTTGGTAATTTTTCTTTGAATAACACAAGGATTTTTATCATCTGATTTCTAATCAAACCCCTAGTGATGTATGCTGATTTTTTGTCTGAGAACATCTGATGGTACATGGGATTTTAAAAATGAGAATATCTTGAAAAATTATCAATTGGTAAGGTTTGTTGTAAAATACATTGGTATGAACCTTAATGCCGTTTTCTTTTGCAGGGCTGTTGGGATGCCATTTTAGAGTATGCTAATGACAAAGCAATTTACGTTATAGCTATTGGAGTTGCTATTGGTGTCGTCGAGGTAACGAGATTTGTGACCTATGAAAAAGCTATTTCCTTAACAATTAATATAAAATAGCGAAGAAAAAATAATAATTTAAAACTTAATCACTATAAGTCGAATAGCGATCAAATTATTTTTGCTGAAACAAATAATACAAAAATGAGATTTACAAAGTACATGGTCATTTCCGTATGTTACCTTGATTTTGTCGTAAAAAACTGAAATAATTAATGTCCATTAAACCATTTGAAAGGTATGTTTACACACAAGATACTCTATCGTGACGTCATAAGATTTAAGAATGGAACCAAGTCAATGACACTTTAACCCCTCATTGACCAGAGGCATTATATTGCTTTATGTTCTATGTAAGGGTCTAATGTTGAACAAATGATATTGCTGTAAATAACTCTTGCAAGGTTCTTGTTTTGACCGAGTTTGTTTTTGTTGATTTCTGCTTTATAAAAGATGCAAAAATTTATTCTTCCCTTTTTTCTATACTCTATTTCTAGGTGCTATGCGTAGTGGTAGCTTCCTGTCTCATTCAAGCGATTCGGAAATCTGATGACGAATCTTCACAGTAACACGTGACAGGACCATTCGGAACATCCTGCCACTTGTGACGGGATCATTCAGAATACTAGTCACATATCTAGAGTTAAAAACACTTCCATTGGAGGTGAACCCCTCCCATCATCACCATTATTTATATGTAACATTTTAAATGTTGTAAATGTGCATTCTATTTTATAATGAATTATATATTCATTTTCATAAGATTATGTAAATTATGTTTACAATTAAAAATTTTATACCTTACATTACGTCCTTCATTTTTGCGACCTTGTCTTTCCTTCTCTGTTCCTTGTGAAGCTCAGTTTATGTAATAAATGTTTGATGAACAACTGTGTAAAATGAATTGTAGTAGAGAAACAGCTAAGAAATTAATTTAAAATAATTAAATCTAAGTATGTTGCATGTTTATAGTAATTTTTGCAAAAAATGTAACCAAAGAATAATTGCTGTCATAAGACACCCACATGTAAGAGTTTGCCTGCAATAGTACTCTCCTTCGTACCTGGGTTAGTGAAGAATCCACAATAGTTATTTTATGATGTACTTAATCATTATTAAAAAAAAAACAACTTTTTGATCTCCCATTGGGGTCCAGCCTACCCCGGGGATTCATGATTTCAACAAACTTAAATCTACACTACTTAAGGATGCTTTCATTTGACTAATCATGGCTTTGTTGTACTTGAGAACATTTTAAGATTATATATATATATATATATATATATATATATATATATATATATATATATATATATATATATATATATATATATATATATACAACAAGTTATCTAAGTTATACATTAGAATATTAATGAAATATCTTTAAAAATCTTCTCAAGAACAGCAAAGTTATGATTAGTCATGTTAAACAGAAGCATCCTCAGTGTAGATTCAAGTTTGTTCAAATCATGCCCCCTCAAGGGAGCACGTGTATACATAAGCTTTTCACTACCGAACTGATTTCTGCTTTTCTCTAGACAAAGTGCTCGGGTGAGCGATGTGGCCCATGAGACTCTTGTATAACTTATGGTATTTGATTTTTGTTTGTTTGTGTGCTGTACAATATAACCTAGATATTTGGAAGGGAGTCAAAATCTCCCGTAAGATATCGGTAACAGTGATAAAGAATTTATTATCGAAATACAATCATTCTCTTTAATTTTAAAAATAAATGAAATTTATTATATATTTGTTATATAATACAGGATTTTTGCATCCCTGATATGAACACAGACACGCGCCCTGTATTACACACCCTGTATCAGCACCCTTTATTTCATCCTTTATCACACCCTTTATTACTCCTTTCCGGAACATCTCCGTATTTTTCATCGGAGTACATCAGATATTTTATGTTATTCAAAATAATTATTTGTTTAATTTATAATTATTTCATTTCTTATCGCTGAATGCATTGCCTTTGGAAAAAAATAATGAGAAACGGAAATTCAACAAAAACAGAACACTTATTAAAATTCAGTAATTAATTTACAAGTTTATAAATGATTTTTAGACAATAATTTCAAATATATAATAAAAACAACAATACATGACAAAATTTGTATCACACCCCATATCAACCCTCGACCAGTATCAGCCCTTTGACCTTCGGCCCTCGGGCCGATATTGGAGTCTCGGGTTGATATGGGGTGAGATACCGATTTTGTCGTGTATTATTCTCTATATATACGTCGTAAATTAGACTTAGTTTATTTGTAGAATTTAAAACAAGGAGGTAATTTTGTAAAATTAAGAACCAAGTAAAAAATAAACAAACAACAAACCTTGTGTTTTTAGCTTAAAATTTTACCAGTACTATCATTACACAATTCCTCTGTTCTCCAAGTGTCGTACACGCTACCATAAACACTATGGAAACACTAGTATGATTATTTAAAGTTTCAATCGCTCTGAATGAAAAATCTATGTATGAGGAAGATATGAAGTGTTATTGATAAGAAACTCTGTAAGAGTGGAAACTGCGTAGGTTATACTGCCGAACACCCTCTTTATCAATAAGTACAGCAAACAAGATACTCTACGTGTATTCATTTGATTTTCAGACAGTCCTTTTATAAAGAACTGTGTGTTTGTAGGTAGGCTGGGGTTAATATAACCCAGGATTTTTTTATATACTGGAGAAACTTTTACTTTATGAAAAATAAACACATTATCGCCCTGTGCTTCTTGGGAGGAGGGGTACTGTCTTAAATCATTTTTAGGTTAGTTTCAATCTTTAAAGAAAAAACCGAAGATGCGAGGAGGACACAGACACCCCCCCCCCCCATTTCCTGCATTAAAACACTGTAAAATATAAGCAAAAGATTCTGGTGTGCTTAAAAGCATAATCATATGAACTGTTAAGAGTGTAAATTCTTTCAACTTTCAAACTTTAACATCCTTTTTTGTTTTGTCTAGGCTTTTCTCCTACAGTTGAAAAGATGATTTAATTGATATAGACAGAAATCTAGGCTTTTTGTTTAGTTTATTTTAATAATCAACCTCTAAAATTTACGCCTGTGTGCAGTTTTTTAAAACAATCTCTAAACACTTTCATTTATTCAGTAAAGCTAGGATTCAGTGAGGCATCGGGAATTTTCCTGATCTGTATACATAAATGTTTATTAAAAAAAACTTGGTTATCTTATCTACTGGGATAGTACTGCAAGGAGAAAACGACATATTTATCCAAGTGTAAGCATAACAACATTCCATTTTAACAGGTGAACAATAGACCCATTGACAATTTTATGAAAATGCCAAATCTTATAGTCTTTTTTTCTCTTTTACATCTATGTTTTTTAAATAAAACTTTAATCTTGAACCTATCAATTTTAAAGCTCAACACTATAACGTTCATTCGCACATTACACGGTTTTGAATTGAGCAAATGAAATTTGGTATTGATCAAATTCTTTAAAGATTGTCCACTGGAGCGATAATATAAATATTTCTGTGGCTTTTAGAAGCAAACAACCATTTAAAGCAATAGAGTTTCTTTTCTCTGGATTATTCAGTTTGTATGGAACCCCATTTTTGTCATTCTTATTCAGAAAGGGAAAAACAATTAATAAATATTACCAACGGAAAAACACTTCATTCCTAAGTTAGTTTTCAAATTCATATAGTCCACTCTTGGGTGGGGTAGGGGGGGGTGGTAACTTCCAAAAGAAATCTGACAAGCAAAAAAAAAAAAAAAAAAAAAAAAAAAAAAAACTAATGAACTGTTTAAATCCTAGAATTTGCCAGTGATTTGCCAGTGCTCGACTTACAGCAAAACAAAGTGGTGGTGGTGGTGGTGGTGGGGGGGGGGGGGGACTAGCATCTAAAGGAAAATTTACTATAGCAAAATACTATACTCAAAAAGTGTCCAGCCCCGCGTTCTACGGGCCTGATATATACTAAAAGGATGTGTAATGTTAGACTGCCAATCGCAATTCTCGGGCCTTTCTGACAAGTGGAAAAACAATCTCGAATGTGTTACTTAGGCGTCATTGACAAACACCCTTTAAAAAAAAATTGAAAAAATGTAAGGGGACATTTTATCTGTAGTATGGGGCTTTAACTAAAATATACTTCAGAAGACACACTCAGCTTTGTCTTTATCTAATACTTAAATAAATAGAAAGATACTACATTTTGTGTGAAACATTAACATCCAGTTATGTAATAACATTCGAGGCGTTTTTCAGAAAAAAAACCTATAAGGTCCCTCAATTATAAATAAATCTAATACTTTGTTTACAATTCTAAATGAAAATAACTTTTAATTCGTGGAAACTTTTTTGCGCATAATTACGACAAACATTGAATTCTCGCATATATTTTCATTGATTTAGATTATACAATAATAGCCACGATTCGTGAAAATTTTGTCGATCCGCTAACTACAAAATGCCTATCTCGCGAAAATAAAGGGTCGAAAATATTTGGTGATGTACATTTCTAAATGTTATTTTAATTTCAAATTATAGATGACTTTTAAGTTTGTATCAAAACCTTACAAAACTCCACAATAGTTACCAGGCCCCTATCTGTCCTCCTCAAACAAATATTAACTGCTGTGACGGAGAAACATCAGAAGTATTGTGCTACAGCATATTCTAGAAGTGGTGTGATCATATATGGATTCTCAAAAACTCCAAAGAACTTCTAGAAAATTTAACATCACAAAATTTTTCAAAATCAGTAACATCAAAAGGTAGGACTTTTCTACACTTTATACAACCATTCGCCACGATAAATTAAAAACTAGATGGATTTTTGGTATCTTTAACAAATGCTTCTTCAATAAAAACAGAACTCAAAAATGTTCATATTTTGTGATTGGTTATCTACAAAATTACTTCGACAAGAATCCTTCTGATTCTACACAAAAATACTCTGAAGTTGATATCAAAAGGATGCTAGAGTTCTTCATTGATTACATCTATGTAGTCTTTAGAGACCAAGTCTTCCAATCACCGTTGGAATCCCGATAAACACTTATTGTGGGTTTTTTTTTTATTAGCCCACATTTGTGAAGCAGAATTAATTCAAAAACTTCTGCACAAGAAGAAGAAAATACTTGCTGTATACTTTAACTCGACACTCAGATATATTGACGAAGTTTTATCAATTTAACAATAGTTACTTTCGTTCATATATCGACTCGATATATGCCAGTGAACTCAAAAAACGCATAGTCTGCCACATCTGTTTCATATATAAATGTTTAACTGACTATAGATGATAAGGGCCAGCTAACAGCTAAATTGTTTGACAAACGAGATGATCTCAGCATTTCAATTGTCAACCTTCATTATTAATGTTATAATTTTCAATTATCACCTGCATATGGTGTTACATCTCCCAACTAATTCGATACTCAAGAGCATGCTTTGAGTACAATCAATTTTTAAACCGAAGCAGTCTGCTGACAGATAAGTTGATTTTACAGTGATTTCAATTATTTAAAGTCAGCATTTCGTAAATTGTATGGTTCTTATAATGACCTTATTAGCAAATGTAATATAACATTGGGTTGTATTTTGGCTAACGTGTTTCATTTCAATTGTTAGGCCTCTATTTTTATACTGAATTTGACTACAGAATATTCCCTCTACCTGATCAATACATAGGGCTCACGGCGGGTGTGACTGTTCTACAGGGGATGCTTTCTCCTCCTAGACACCTGATGCCACCTCTGGAATTTCTGGGATTCCGTGTTTTTGCCCTGTTCACAAGTTTTTTTTTTTTTTTTGGGGGGGGGGGGGAGGGGATGTAGAATAAATAAGACTATTCGAGTTATTAAGAAGTAATCTATAAATCTAAGAATTATGATAAACGTTATGACTTCAACTTTTCAATCGTCAACTTCGCTTATTTACGTAGCAACATACCCTCATCACCTGCATATGGGGTTTGTGTCTCTCAGTTGATTCAATTCGTAAGAGCATGTTCAACATACCAACAATTTCTAAAACGAGGCAAGCTATTGACAAAGAAGTTGATAAAACAAGGATATCAAAAGTCTCTTTTAAAGTCATCGTCATAATTTTCATAAGTTCTATGGTCGATACAATGACCTTGTCAGCAAATACAATCTTTCATTAATTAAGTCAAATGCTGACTAACTTTTTTCATACTAATTATTAGGTCATTGTTTGCACACTGAATTGTCTACGGATTTTCCCGTTTCTCTCGATCATAGCAGGGAGCGCATGACGGGTGTGACTGGTCGTCAGGGGATGCTCACTCCTCCATGATACCTGATCCCACCTCTGGTGTTTTAGAGGTCCGCGTTTGCTCCGCTCCTGATTTGTATTGTATGAATGGACATTTGAGCTTGAATACTGTTCGTTATGTCCATATTTAAATTAGGAGTAATCTAGAAATTATTAGTATTTGATTTTTCATGATAAAGTACATAAAAAATGCTTAACCAGAAATTATTAGCATTTGATTTTTCATGATAAAGTACATTAGAAATGCTTAACCAGAAATTATTAGCTTTTGAATTTTCATGATTAAGTACATTACAATGCTTAACCAGATAGGCTTCTGGAAATGACTAAGTGGACAGAACCAACTGAATATCAATCTCTTGCATAGGAATATCTTTATCTTTATTTATTGAAGCCACGAGGCTGAAAGGGCGTAGTATACACGCTCTGTAACGTATTCAAAAAAGAAAAATAAAGCACACATACATTTATTGACATAAATTTTATTTAAAAAAATATACTGTTTAAATATGTTTTTACCTGCAAAAAAATTAAATGTAGTATCAAGTTAAATTCGTCTCTCTCGATAGGCTCTAAATCTAAGAGAGATAACTCTCAGAGGAAATCTGAGCTAAAATACAATTTAGCTAAATATGATAATTTGCCACATTATTATAACCAAAAAAGACTACAAACTTACTTTGTTGAAATCATTCTGCTTCTACACACAAGTTCTCTAAAGTTGTTACATCTATTGAAAGATGCTGGTATTCCTCAATGGCAATATCTTTGAAGTCTTCGAAGACCAGATCTTCAAATAATCTGTTGGCATTCCGGCGGGTACTATAAATTATATTCCTTTGTAGCCTACTTGTTTTTAGATTCTTATGAAGCAGGATATATTCAAAAACTCTATATGAGAAGAAAACCTTTATTGTGGCCATCATTTAAACATTTAGATGTATCCGTGCATGGAAGATTTTATCAATTTACAATAGTTACTTTCAACTTATACCCATAGCTCCACTTCTAAGGAGGAAATTCTTCAAAATCCTATGTCAGTTTTAAATACTCTAAATATTTCCAAAAATAAAAATGAATTTGAATGACCATGTCTATACTGGATTCCTAAACTTCATAAAGTCTATTTAAACAAAGATACAAAGCGGGTTCCAGTAAATGTTCTACCAAGCCTCTTTATTTACTCCTCACTAAAATATTAACAGCCACGAAGGAGAAACTTCAGGAGTACTGTATAACAACATATTCGAGAAGTTGTGTAAATCAGATGTGGATACTTAAAAACTCCAAGGAACATTTACAAAATTTAAAATCACAAAATTTTACCAACCACTAACATCAAAAAGCACGACTTTTCAACACTATATACAACCATTGCCATGATAAATTAAAGTCCAGGCTTTTTGATATTATAGACAGCTGCTTTTTCAATAAAAATGGAACTGGTAAATATACTTACTTTGTCACTTGCAAAATTATTTTGTTAAAAACATTCTGATCGTACACACAAGTGCTCTGAAGTAGATAATATACTTGATCTATTCCAGTGAACTCGAAATGAAAGATACCACAGAGTCTGACACATCTGTTTCATATTTGGATATTTTACTGGAAAAAAGACGTTTATGGTTACCTAACAACAAAACTTTATGATAAATGTGATGACTTCAACTTTTCTATCGTCAACTTCCCTTACTTATGTAGCAATATATATACTGAAACGCAAAAGAAACTTCCTATTTTACGGGGAAAATTATATATAGGTAATAATTTCGTACTTGATTTATACCATTACCGGAAGTTACGTTTAAGTCCTCTAAACAGAAATCAAAAATTGCATGGTTAACAAATCATTTGGCATTAATTTGGGTTTTCAAACGTTTGTATCTGTTAATCATAAGTAATGCAGCAATATTCCGAAAAAAATCTCCTTTCTTTTCCTGAAGTGATGCTAAGGCTTCCCCCAAATGACTTCAGTACGCATTTCCATTGCTCTAGCTGCAAATTCTCAAAAATAACTTAAGATGAAAGAGAGCTGCAGATGGAAACATGCACTACCTCGCGCCTCACCAGGCTCCTGTATGAATGAGAGTCCGTGGACCGGAAGTCCAAGAGTTACTACACTGCGCTAGGTTCTAGAAAATTCGACCTTAGCATCTGAAAAACAGGCACTAAAAATGCCAAAGAATATTTTTTTTCAATCAGATCAAGAGTTTGATGAACCTAATGCATCATAGAAATCGAGCTGCAAATGCTGTGCATGGCGGACTTGCACGCTGTATTTGAATGGCCAAAGGGGGGGGGGGGGGGTAACAGTTACATGCATGTGTTACTTTATAAAGTAAAAAGATAACATTCAACATTTTTATCAATTCTCTGATGATTTTAAATCAAGTTTTACCTTACTGTATTCATTTTTGAAAATCATTAGATAAAAAATAAGATATTTGTAGTTTATTGCTTGTTGCGTTTCTTTTGTGTGTCAGTACACTTTTATCACCTGCATACGGGGTTCATATCTCCCAGTTGATTCGATACGCAAGAGCATGCTCCACGTATGAACAATTTCTAAAACGAGGCAAGCTATTGACAAACAAGTTGATGAAACAAGGATATCAACATTCCCATTTAAAGTCATCAAGTTTTATGGTCGATACAATGACCTTGTCAGCAAATGCAATCTATCATTAAGTCGACGTTTTTCATATTAATTGTTAGGCCATTATCTAAACACTGAATTGTCATGACAATGAGCACATGGCGAGTGTGACCGGTCGACAGGGGATGCTTACTCCTCCATGGCACCTTATCCCACCTCTGATGTTTTTAGAGGTCCGTGTTTGCTTTTTTTTCTCGATTTGTATAGTTTTAACGTTATCTCCACATTTCATTTCATATAATATGTCGACTCGACAAATCCTAGTGATTGCCAAATAAAAAAAACACCAGGCTCTGCAAAATTTGTTTCATATTTGGATCTTAATACGGAACTGGCAACTAAACTATATGACAGATAGTGTGACGTCAGCTTTTCCATCGTCAACCCTTATTCATGTAGTATAATTCCTCTATCCCCTGCGTATGTTTTTATGTCTCCTAGCTACATTAGGTACGCAAAAGTATGTTCTGAGTATGATTAATTTTTAAACCAAACCAGGCTACTAATACATAGGTTGTTTTTATAGGGCCTTCAACAATCCTTTCGATCATTCTTTGGTCGTTATAATGATCTTGTTTGCAAATTTACCTATCGCAGACCTGCCTACCCTTTTCATTGCGAGGGTGTAATTTCAATACTCATTTTGGCGGAATTTCAGAGATTAAGGCGTAATCCTTTATGTTTCCTTAGTTTGATGTTTTGCAATTATACTATATTGTCTAAATAAACCTGTAACTGTACATCATTGAACAAAGCAAGCATGAATGTTCCGTTTTCAAATCATTTATTGAAAAAAGGCAATGTGTTGTAAAACTGGTATCCTAAATGCAGTCATATCAAATTTATTTGATTTACATGCCTAATGAACTTTTGGAAAATTTATAGAAAATCACATAATTCAAAGTTTCATTTGCATGTTAATACAAATTCTACATTATTGCGCTATTTCGTTTTTGTTTTCCTTACATTTACTTGTCTCAGTGTTGTTCTAAGCAGTGTAAGAATAAACGGAATTGAAAATTAAACCGACTTTACTTATTGCACATTTCATTCAAAAGTTTTTTTCTTAATTTTGGCATGCCACCCGTTTAGAAGGCATAACTACAAAGTATATTACGTATGTTGTTTGTATCGTAAATAATCAAATCGTGAAGAACCGAAACCCCCGATTAATTAGTATTAATTACCTTCTCGTTTTTATTTAGGAAAGCCTTTACTTTAACTTCCACGATAGCCTTTCATTAAGTTGTCTAGGAAAAATATTTAAAAGCGTAAACTTAAATTTCATGGCGTAACAGCGTAATTACGTGGTAAAAAGCGGAAGAATTACGCCAAAAGCGGAAGGGTAGGCAGGTCTGTTATCGTTAGATCGTATTTTGACTGACATATTCTCTGTTTAGCAAAATCCTTTACAGATGTAATTCATTTTCCATAAAACATAATCAAGCGAAAATATTTTGTTAAATTTATTATCAATTATCATTCACATGTTTTACATTATGCTCTTTTTTGCCACGGGTTAGAGGTAGGTATTTGTGTTTTGAAATTTAAGAAATTTATGACAAAGGAATGGTGTTAAAGTATTCCAGAAATTGACCAAAGTTTATTACCGATACTTCAATCATTATTGTGCATTTTCCGACACAGCATTATACTTTTAAGTGGGTGAAGATTCTCTGTATGTAAAAACTGTTACAGATACATCAGCAACTTCTAAACTCTCTGGGTTTTCGAAATTGTATCCAAATGTCTCCAAAATATCTGTAGCCTCCTTTGACACCTGTTAAAAATAAATATAAAACAATTTAAATCCGCTGAAACTGCAAAATTTAAGATGAGGCATATGGGCTAAAACGTTCATCTGGTCACTTTGGCCCTGCTGTTCTTCACAAGAAGATTTTCAAGAGTTTTTTTTCCCCCTCTAAATTTCTATGGAAAATTTTGCCTCCATATCGTGACCCTACGCCAAGGGATATATTGGAATGTTTCACTTATATATGACAAATCATGGCCCAGTGTTTCTTGAAAAGATTCTTTTCCTACATGTTCCCGTGTTTTGATTCCATATGTGCCCCCATTCAACCCCGAGCCATGATTCAAACTAACTTGAAAATTTTTACAGAATAATATGACTAATCATGACCCTGTCGTTCTCATGGGAAGATTTTCTATGATTTCCTCATACTTTCCCATTAAAATAAAACTGAGAATCCATATCATAGCCAATCCTACATCCCAAGCCAAGAACCTGCGGTACCCGAGGATGTTAACATTTTGATATGATTAATCATGGCACAGTTGTTCTTCAGAAGGAAATTAAAAAATCCTATATATTTTCTAATCCCCTATTGTGGTCCCAACCTATCCCCTGGGTAATGATTTGAGCAAACTTAAAAGCTAAGCTATGTCAGGAACCTTTTACTAAAGTTTCATTTTGCTGGCTAATTGGTGTTGAGATGACCCAACCTAATTTTGACTCTTCTGGACTATTTTTCCTTTAAAGAGGACATCGTCTTTCATTTCAATAATTTTGAACCCCCTGTACCAAAATATGCTCCGTTTTAATGAAAACATCTAAAATATAGAGGAACACTATTTAAATGATACTACTTTATACAAGCAACACAGTATTTCAGTAAGAATACCAGTTCATTAAAGTTTCTTCTTCTTAAAAAAAAAACTTGGTAAATTATATCGGTTCACTATTAAGTGGCAAAATCAGAGCATATATATGAACATATAGATATTGACGTTATACCCCAACTTATAACATGTTTCTCTATATACCTGGTATATTGCCTACATATCCTGCTGTTTGCTCAGTCCGGACATATAAGGGAAATCTTTAACTATTCTTTTCTTATTCACACAAAATACCTTAATTGCGTTTGGTCCTGATGTAGAGTGAATTCCATTGGCAATATCTACGGTTGTTCCCCAAACACCCCAACGAGCTCTGGATCCACCTACGATACTGGACAAAGCGGATCCAAAGTGTACACCTAACGATATTAAACACAAATGCTTTTATCTTTGGCGCGTGTGCAGAAAAACAATGATTAAATGTTTTGACAATCGTTATTACGTCATATTGTTTATTATTTACCTGCTCTCATATTTTCAACATTCATTTCTGAGCATATCTTTTGAACTTGATTCACAAAACTCATCAATTGATCTAGATGTCTGTAATCCTCCACATCTTGATGATCCTAGAAATTATATCGAAATTTTTGTAAAGAACACTAAAACAATTTTTATATATTAATTACATGTATAAAAGATACTAGTATGTTACCTGGTTAGGGATGATAGGAAATATACTTAATTCTGTGGTTCAGTAAAGCAAACAATATGTGTGTAGCCCATGTTCCATAATTCACGTTTAACTTTTTTTTCAAGGAATGTTTTATTTTTGTAGTAAATAATACATGTACACGAAAGCAGCAAAAAAGACTATTTTTTAAAAATAAATCTGAATATAATCTATCTGAATAATATGACCTTTTATTACAGCAATAAACAAATTAAAATTAAACAAATTTCAAAAAAATATTTAAAAGATTACAATTCCTTTAACTTTTATTGTCATGAATTGTTATCCAAATATAATCATGATGATATAGAACTTGAAATCTACTGGATTGTATAGCTAAAAAGCCATATTGAATAAAAGTACAGGTATGTGTTGTACAAGAGTGAGTACTGTTAAGTTGAACTGCATACTAGTACTTTAATGATTTCCTCTAAATCCTTTCAAAGCATTTCAGACAGCTTTCATTAATTATATGAAGCCACTGTTTGGAACATTATCAGATAAATAATTGCTAATGATTTCGGGAAAACGCACCTGGACGCCATAGCTCACTCCACTGATAAATGTGTGTGACGTCACAGAAGAGGCTACCCGATGTACCATGCTGTACGAAAACTCCAGCAGAATCTGTAAAATCGATGAAAAGTAATTAGAATGTCGCAGCCTTGAAAAATGATGATTGCAAATAGGAGAAACCTTCTATAGAGAGAACAAACCCTTTCATCTATACAGCAAAATGCTGATTGATAGAAAAATAACGAGACATCAAGGATAAAATCCCTCTGACAAGAGTACAAACAATTATTTTACAGGAATATCTATTGAGGAAATAGAGACTGAAATGCCCGGAGATCACTTTGTGGAAGTAAATAATTACTTAATTTAATGCATGTTAATTGATATTTGAAAGCCTCCTTACTTCAAAGGATCGGGCCAATTACCCTAAAATCGTTGCAGAGAAACTGTGTTCTGGTATGCAATATTATATTACTCTATTCCTTCATGATTTTCATATTGAATTTGTGTGGGGGGAGGGGGAAGGGGTGCTTGTGGAGGTATTATTGCGAGATCATTGTATTTATACATATACATGTATGCAACGTTCTTTGCCAAATTAACATAATTTCTATAATACACGCCAAAACAGTTTGAATACAAATGTAGTTGATTGTGTAAATTTCAATTTGTCGCTACTTTTGATAGTGTTTTTTCTCATTACAAAAATGTACAGATTAAAACAACATGGCCCTTTTAACAAAACTAAAATTACTTTGCCCAAGACTATTCTGTGTCAAGTCTGGTTGAAATTAGCCCAAAGAAACCGAAAATGGTAAAAGTTTACAAGTCTCTAAGTGACCTCTAAAATTTAGGCGCCAGCTGGCGCCTTATCCAAAAAATTTAGTCACCAATGCAAATTTTTAGTCGCCAGGCAATTTTTTTTAGGTGCCAACTTTAAAAGTTAATTTTTATCAATATACATGTATGGACCCATGACGCAACGCAAATAAAATTTTGTTCACACGTGTGCTTACTAAAAAATCAAAGAGGTGACTAAGAAAACACGACAGGTCAATTGCTAAAAATAATTTTTTTTCTTTTAAATGTCTTTTCGCTTCTACAGAAAAACAAAATTTTCAGAAATGTTAAAAGTTCCGGAATTCGACGATCACCAAGTCAATTTAAAATGGTCGCCAATTTGGCGACTCATGGAAAAAATTTAGGCGCTAAGCAAATATTTTAGGCGCCATGGCGACTAAATTAGTCGCCAATTAGAGCCCTGAGTTTACAGACAGTCATATAGACGGACACAGACGACGGGTGATCTGAGAGATCAAACGAGCTTTTGTTTAGAGTAAGCTAATAAAATAGACTTCACCATTAATATCTACACTTGCTATAACTTCTGCAGGATGCTAATTGGTTGAAAAATAACACGTGATCAAGGGAAAATTATTATGACAAAATTATTTCACGAACTTACAGTTTTCAATTATCAAAAAGTACATGACTAATAAATGTACTCAGTAACAATTGAAAGTTGTAAATAAGTGAAAGACAAAATGATAAAGTATTAAATTAAATGTTCGCGTGGGGCTTTGTTTTACCCTGTGGATTTGTGAAAAATCAAAACTGCTGTTTCCGTTGAAAATACATTCATTTCACTTGGACCCTTGGTGACTGCATATCTCTTAAATTTCTCGTAATTTTCTCGTAGTTCCATGTATTATGAGATCATGAATTACATCATTATCCTCAAATCCTGAAAATTTCTTCCAAAATGGTAAAAAATTGAAGCTGTTTTTCAATATTTTGCATAGACTTCAACCTCTGATCCAAATGTTCGATTATATAATGAAAAAAAAATACTGTTTCAGAAGATTCTAACCCTTGTTTTATGTTTCGGATGGAGAGGTGGGCTCATACTTTATTTCTTTGCTGAAGGTATTCAAATACACAAATTTTCTTCAAAATTCAAGAATATTGCAATTTCACAAAGCCTGCTTTTCAATACTTACACTCTCAGAGGACATTTTTTTTAGAATATGAAAGCACTAAGACTCTACTTTTTTATTGATGTTTGAAATATTGTAATTATAAATTTTTAATATAATTTTAAAACAAAGTTTTCCTCATGACAAAAGTACAATCAATTATGTAGAGACATGTCTATTGAGGACTGAAATATCCGGAGATACTGAGTAGTTGTAAATAATTACTTAATATAACACGTTAATTGACATTTGGAGGCCGTGATACTTCAAAGGACGTTCCTGATATTGTTGAAGAGACATTTTATAGAGATTGTGTGATGTGGTGTGCAAAATAACACTTTAATTCCATCCACATTTTCATATTCAATAAAATAATGTAAATATTTGGGGTTAGAATAATGCAAGATCAACGTTTCCATAAATCAGTGCCATTTGCATCATTTTTGTTTAACTCCATACTATATAAAGATCAACTTTCCTCAGAATTGTGATAATTTTGTCTGATGAAATTCTTTTAGTTTTATTTTGTTCAAAATTGTTGCTTCTGGCAGAATTTCATTAAATCTAAATCACAAAAATCAAATGGAGCAAAACCTAAATGTAAACTTAAAAATCAAGATTAATCTGACTCACTTTTCACTTATCAGTTATAATTATTTCACTTAGTAATAAAAATTTTAAAAAGGCCTCGGTAATGAATTTTTGCCATTAAAACAGCACCTTAAATATTTTTTAAATAATTTGTAATATTTTGTCATCAATCTCGGATGTTTCATTGTCCAAATCTAGTGTTTCTTCATACAGCACCTTATCTATTTTTTCAATAATTTGTAATATTTTGTCATCAATCTCGGATGTTTCATTGTCCAAATCTAGCGTTTCTTCATGAGAAGGCATCGAAAGGATCGCAACACCGACATCATTAAATGTTCCCTCAAACACGCTCTATAAAGGGAAACAGAACAATAAGATACATATATGGATTACATACATGAATGAATTTGACGGTGATGTAATTTTAAAATATTTTACATAAACATATTCCTCTTATATCAAACAGATTGTAAAATGATTTAAAGATCAATTATATTTTATAAACTTTAAATTTCATTTCATCACAATGCACTTGCAATAAAAGATATATACAAGTCTGTGTCCCAAACAACATTATTGAGTACCTAATAAATCATTATTATAAGGGACTCGCAGGTCCTGAAACCTAACATATATTCTACCTTCAAATTTTAAGGTTAAACAGTTCGTGCAAAACAATTTCTTTTTAGACGTGCAGAAGTATAATATATACAATGCATATTTTACCTTATGATGGTCAACAAAGTTAAGAAAGGCGGTCGCTACTTCAAATGGAAAGCATTCTAGCACCAGCAATCTGTATTTCTGTTTACAGTCTAAAAGCTGTTGGTTTTTTCGTCTATTTCTTAAGGTTAAAGCCACTAGCCCACTGGAAAGACTGGAGATCTACAGCATAAGCATCAAATAAATGCAGAGACCCAATCAAAATCTTTACGAGGAACACCAGTTTAATTGATTTGGGTTGTCCCATATTTGAAGTCAGTTTAAACCTGACTAGAAGTGACCATGTGTTTTTGCCCTGTACACAGTATATATTGTTTAAAAGAATGTGGGCTTCGTTAATGATCTTTGCCTTTTTCATTGACTTACAATATTTTATTTGGGATATTATTAGTTTTTTATTGTTTTGTTTTGTTTTGGCTGGAACATACGGTACATTTTTTTTTAATTTTTCTAAAAAGTATAAATAAGACACAGGTATTCCTACATAATATGAGTGTTTCTAGTGATCAATTAAGCAAAGATTAATATAAAATTAAATCAATTCAAATGTTGAGGGTGACATGTAGGTAACGGTACGAACATTATCCAAATCTGGTGTTTGCACCTCATCTATATCAAATAAAGATTGACACTGGAATATATACCTTTAATTTCTTAAATGTAGAGCTGTATAGAATTATTTCCATAAACAAACAGGTTTGAGATCTGAGGTTGAAACATCTAATTGATAAACACATACATTCCCTACTATAATTTAAAAACCCGGCTTTTTGGCATCAAAGACAATTTCTTCTTCAATAAATAAAATAAATGTGTGGAACTCATAAATTTGCATACTTATCAATTGTCATCTGCAAAAATCATTTTAATTCTTAATGTAAGTACTCTGTGGTTAATAATAAAAAGAATGTTGAGTCTCTCATTAACAACATCTATGTAGATTTTGCAGACCAGGTTTTCCATCCAACAATCTATCGGAATTCCCATGACTTTGCCACAGATGTATAGCATATACTACATGTAGGAAATCATTATCCATACTTCAAAATTGAATTAAACAAAAACTATAATCGTATAATTTCCATACGGAATTGTATGATGTACCTTTATTATCTTTGGTGGTTATATAACCTCATATTGTGAAATGTAAAAAAGGGGGAAAACACTCAGTTTAAAATTCTATATTTGTCGTTTTGTCTGACAAGGGGATAAAAATAGGTTATGAAATGTGAAAATGAAAAAAAAAAAGATTTACATTACAGTGAACTCAAAATAAAAGACACCACAAAGTCTGCCACATCTGTTTCATATTTGGATGTTTTACTGACGATAAGTGCATACTAATAACTAAATCGTATGACGATATGACTTCAACTATTCCGCTATCAACTGCATATGGTGTTTACATCTCCCAACTTATTTGATACTAAAGAGCATGCTCAGAGTACGATCAATTATCAATCAAAGGCAGGCTACTAGTGATTTCAACAACCTCGTTTAAAGTCATTGTTTCGTAAATTCTATAGTCGTTATACTGACCTTGTAAGGAAATATAACTCGTCATATTTTGGCTGACGAGTTTCATACCAATTGTAAGGCCTTTGTTTTAATACTAAAATTGATTATGGAATATTCCCTCTACCTGATCAATAGCTAGGGCTCAGGGTCGGTTTTGGTAAGGGGAAGTTGACTCCTCCTAGGCACCTGATCCCATCTCTAGGATTCCCGGGAGTCCGTGTTTTATGCCCTGTTCACGGATTTGTATTGTTTGAAGATTTTTTCCAGATAGATCACTGTTAGTAATCTTAACCTTGTTCATTCTCAGTAGACATAGTGAAAATATTTGGGTGGTTAAGTTTATAATAATAATATTATCTATCTATCTATCTATCTATCTATCTATCTATCTATCTATCTATCTATATGTGTGTGTGTGTGAGTGTGTGTACTCGCGAGAAGGGAATTTTTTATTTTTACTTGTGCTTTTCACTATATCCAACTAAAATAATTAAATATTTTATATATATATATATATATATATATATATATATATATATATATAAAGCACAAAGAAATTCACTTTTTTATGAGGATACCCACTTCCGCCCATGCCCGGGGTTGAACTCTCCACCTACGGAATCTGTCTCCTAGCAGTACAGGAACAGCGCGCTAGACCGCTCGGCTATTTAGGCAAGTCAAAAAACTTGCTTTCGATGCCGATGGAATTCTCGCGGCGCTGCCCTACACTACACGGTCATTGAGAATGGAAGTGAGATACAGTTATTTGGACATTAGTTTTATCAGAGGATCGTTACCAATACACGTTGTAATGAAATTAATTTTTATTTATAAAGCACATTTATATATATATATACAGTCTGACAACAGGGTTTGCCTTAGGCTACAGACATATCACCTTGTTGTCTATTTTAAAAATTGTATGAAATTGGGTTAGGATATATTTGGTGTGAATAAGATAGAGCAAGTTGTAATTTTTTTCCCAATTATAAAACAAAGATTGTTTGACATTAGTGTCCAAAATGTAAAGGAAGAAATCAATGGTTCATCAAAATGTAATATATGTATTTATAAACATGTTGTAGATAATTTTCTTCACAGCACTATCTTTGTAAGCCTATACCTTCTATATACAAAAAACAAATAAGTCGAATTAAGCTTTCCTCTCATAATCTTCAAATTGAAACAGGACGACATAATTAAATACTCAGGGAGAATAGAATATGTAGAATTGTAAAGGAGAGGTAGGGGATGAATATCATTTTGTTTTAATTTGCCCGCATTTTGAAAAGCTTTGTAAAAATATATCAAGAAGTATTACTGGCAGAAGCCATCTGTTTTTACATTTATATAATTTTGAAGTGCTCAAAACGTCCATGATCTCTGTAATTTAGGGAAATTTATTCATTATGCTTTTAATTGAGAGAAAATTTTCTTGGGGTGTATTTAATTTTTTTTCTAAATCAATATTGGTCAATTCGTTTAATTATCTAATTTTAAAATAAAACTTTAAATATCTAATTATTAAATAAGACTTCCTAAACAGCTGCTATATTTTTGAAGTTAATAAATATATATATAGATAAGACATTTGTAGCATTTGTCTTTGAATCAACTAATTTGACAATAATACATTCCTATTCTTTTAATCGCGCGTAGTCCGATTTTAATTTCCATGAATTTATTTATTTTGATTAAATAAATATTTAACAATTGATCACTGAAATTTAAGGAGGAGAAGGACCTTGAGCTGAAAAAATACTTGTCATTCAATTTTTTTCATATTTTGTATATTTCTAATTAAGTATGTCCCACATATCTTAAAGCAGTTATATCATTAGATTTCTTACCTTATTTTGGAGATATTGATTGACAAATAATATGCCCTACAGTATCTAAGTGGAGTTTTAATTCTCCATGTTTCCGGGCGCATTACTCTGTCCATAATGGGATTTTTTAAGCATACATAAAAAATATCAAAGTGGACATGCATCTTTTAAAATATTTCAGAGTATAACTAGGATTTAAAATTCGAAAAAGCAAGTTTTGTCTATCACACTGCATCTGGATAGGGAAAAGTGCGCACTTTTTAAGACAACTTAAACAATAAAAAACGTAATTTACAAAAAAATCTATCATTCAAAATTTTTTAATTTACGTTGAAATGCAAATCCTTCAAATTATTGATTAACTTTCGAATGATGAAGCTGACCTCATTATTTCACAGGACATCGTTAAAGAGGACATAAGCATGACAAAAACGTGTCATGTTACATTTCTCGAGTACGGGAAAAACCAATTATGACGTCACACGTAAGCTAAATAAGCGAAATAAGATATACCTACATAAGATTTCCGTCATCAGCCATGCAAAAATCATTTTTGTGTTCCCCGTTTCTCAAAATATTTCATTATATACTGATTATGACCTGTTTTTACATAATAATACCGCCCCTCTGTTCACCGAGTATGATCTTGCTGTACTAACAGATCGTGTATGACGTCACCGACTTGCAGTTTAGGGAAACAGAGGAGTGGATCAATCTTTTTCATAATTTGTTAATGTTTACAAAATGTTAAAACTTTTTAATTTTTTTATATAAGATGGTAATAAAAGTTAAGAAATTGTCAAAAAATTATACAAGAACTGATGCTTTACACGTTTTGCACTTATATAAACGGAGACTATGACGTAGTTAAACAGAGTCATGTGACCATGTGTCCTTCATCCCCTTAAAGTATAAAAAAAATGCATAGAAAAGTTAGGCAAGTGTACAGTTTGCAATAAAAATGTATCGTATACTTTTTCTTCTTTTTCTATTTGGACTCTTTCTTGTGGAAATACTTAAAATGCTAAATATATTTTTTGCGGCCGATTTGATGCTATGCATCAATTTAACTTGTGTGATTTTGTTGGTGTGATATAGGGTCATGGAGGTTCTAAGCCCGTAGTAATCAACGGTCAGCACATAAAAAAGCATGAAAAAATAATCATGGCAGCGGTGGGATTCGAACCCACGCCTCATTGAGACTGGTGCCTAAAACCAGCGCCTTAGACCGCTCGGCCACGCTACCTTGAAATTACAATCAATTTAATAAAGTTCATATCAGTCAATAAATAATAGATAAATACTAGCTTACTATTTATAATTGATTAATTAAAGGTAAGGCAACAATGCTTTACATTGTGAAAAAGAACGATGCATTATAATTATTTCATCTAAGCTCACACGAATAATATTTATAAAAAAATCATTCAAATACATATAGATTATTTTAAAAGATAATGAAATTCCTACATAAGAAAAAAGTTGATTAAAACAAAATAACACCTGCATTAAGTCTAATAACTCAAACAAAGGACAACATTAATTTCCCCATAAGATTGAAAAAGTATGGATTGGGAGATCAATTCAAATACTTTAACAAAGTGCTCTTTTATTTGTTTTTTTTTTCCAAAACTAAAAATAAGGAGCTTATGTTTTAAATTATTCCTTATACTTTATTTTGTGGAGTCTAAGCGTCCATGTTCTAGTTAGTGTTAATCCTTATAAAAATACTAATAAATATATTAGTATGTTAAGTCAATTGAAAGAAAGATAAACTTCAATGATGATTGATTATAGATAAACCTAGATGTTAGATAAATAGAAAGAGAAACACATTTCATATGAAGATAAAGTAAAGCTAATTTAGTTTGGGAGAGAGAAAGAAAAGCTCAAAACAAACATAATCGATAGGATTCCATTATGTTTAATGAGTTTTGAAGAAAATTAATTGGAGAATAATAAATCATCTGCCTGATATAATTAATTAAGATGATGAGACGAAATTCCAGAAGAAAGATTTTGAAAGACTTAGCTCAGTAAAAGTGATTCCTGAGAAATTTCAGAAGATGGTGATTTAAAAAACCTTCAAGTTTTGTAAGAATGTAAATGAGTGTAAATGAAGAATGATTAAGAGAATACCTGTATGTTAAGAAAGAGGACACAGACGCAAATTCCACTAAAGTGAACCGTCATATCGTGATTTGGCACTGATGACCTGTAAACAAACATTGTCACGCGTTTTGATTCCTCTTCATTTTACATGAGACAATAATTAGACATGTTTTTTTTAAATTGTGGAGAATAATAGAGAAGAGCAAGTGATAAAACTCATATTCTTAAAAACGTTACTATATAATATTTGTCGTGACCATTCAGCAAGATACAGTATCAAAAAAAAGATTTATGCAAAATGTCAGTATCTTTGAGATATTACTAGGATAATGAAGATTAATTAAAAGATCCCGGCAATGTTTAAATTATTTATAAAGTAATCATTCATTTAATTTTCTATAATTTTCGATCAATTTTTAAAATGGGACAGGCCACCAATTACTCATATAAAACTTTAAAATATCCCTTAAATAGTAAGTAGAGGCACAGCACACAGTGCAATTCACAATTGATTTAAAAAGGAAAAAAAATATTTACTTAAAAAGTACTTATTTGCAAATATGTCGAGTTCAGTAAGGCAACAGTATGACAATCAAACTTACAATAAAATCAGAAATAAAGAAAAATAATACTCACCCGGGATAATCTAAAAACCACTTAGAAAATGAAGGAAAGACAGTGAGATTTATTAGATAGTGTAGTGTCGCAATAGTAGTAATAAAACAAAGCTTGCTGGCCAGTCCAATCACACCACAGGTGGAGAAAGCGACCAACAGAATACTAGCTGCTACTGTGAGAAAGGACTGGAAAGAACACATGTCATCATTGAGCGGTGAAGAGGCGAGAACCGTTGTATCGTTGTATGATAAAAATTTGGTTTTACAATCTACCTGAAAAGAAATTAAAGAATGGGTTACATGTAAACAGAAAATGAAAGAAATAAAAAGTTAATGTTTCCTTTTGCTGAAGATATGTTTCTTAATTTTGTTAATAAGGTAAATACATTGTTAACGACACACTTATTCTTTTATTCAGATTATAAATGTGTTAAAACACTAAATAAAATTATCAACATACCAATAATATCACAGTTGAAAAACTGAAGTAAGCAACGACTCCAATCAAAAACAAGTGCCCAAATATTAAAGTTAGAATCGACTTATGACCCTGGAATAATAAAATAGAAACACGTGCCAAAATGTCAAAGTCAATAAACAGAAAAGTTAATCATATGATAAACAGAAACAGTACCCGGATATCGTAGTCAATTTCAATGACCTTTCATTCTTGATTGGTCGCCCGCGTGGCGCAGTGGTTAGAGCGTCTGCTCTAGAGTCGCGGAGTAAGGAGTTGATCCTTACGTCGCGGGTTCGAATCCCACTGTGGGTCGTGGAGACCGGTCCTTCGGATGAGACCGTATAAACCGAGGTCCCGTGTCGCAGTAGGTGCTGGCACGAAAAAGATCCCTCACTGCTCAATGGCCGTAAGTGCCGAGTATAGGACAAAATTTGCAGCTCTCCACCGGCAAGTGGTGGCGTCTCCAGTGAAAAATTCTCGAGAGGGACGTTAAACAACATACAAACAAACAAACAAAACACTCTTGATTGATCAGAAAGTCCTAATACCAAGATAAAGGAACTATATGTGATTCTTGAAATATGAAAAAGAAAGATGTTTTTAAAAAATCCTTCTCCAAGCCCTGAGGCTGTTAAGCCGGCGCTTACATCCGGTTTCTGCCGAGATCAAAGAAATGCCGCGGACATTATTCTCCAATAAATCTCGAACGTCATAAAAAAATTATCAGATCAGAAACACATATCAAAGCTGTACAGTTGAATTGAAATACATGTATATGGAAATAACAAACAGTATTCAAGCTCAAAAGTCCATTAAACAATACAAATCAGGAGCAGAGCAAACACGGACCTCTAAACCATCAGAGGTGGGATTAGGTGCAATGGAATAGTGAGCATCCCCTGCCGACCGGTCACACCCGCCATGTGCTCCTTGTCATGATCGGGAAATAACGGGAAAATCGGTCGACAAATCAGTGAGGAAATAATGGCCTAACAATGAGTATGAAAAACCTCAGACAGCATTCGATTCAATGATAGATTGTATTTACTGTCAAGGTCATTGTATCGACCATAGAATTTACGAAATGATGACTTTAAACAAGACTGATGAAATGAATATTTCACTGTAAAATCTAATATTCATTTAAACCATATCGATGTGTCGTCTTCGCAGTCTAAAGAGAAAACAGCTGAAAAATGTGGGTTTTTATAGCTAAGTTGGGCTGTTCCAAGGACCTCCCAAAAACATTTACACTCCGTGATTTTACTGATAAAGCAATGCAATAGACAACTGATTTTGCTATTATACATTCATAAAAATTAATCAGTTTATGCTACAAACAAATTATAAACAATCAAAGGATATTTTTAACCCAACAAAAGCTTAAATCGTCTGCATTCTATACAAGTAAACGAACAAATTGGTCCTCTGGTGTTAAATGGAACAGCGAAATCGCGACATGGTGACCTAACATTCGTTTTTCTATAGGTGAAACGTATTTTAGAGCTGTTAGTTGAATAGAAATAAAGTCCTTGTTGTCGTGAATGATGCAGGATAACCTCCTCGGTCGAGAAATGTTGTTTGAAATATAAAGCCGAGGCGTTAAATTATATAATAAAAGCTCAGCTAACGCCTCGGCTTTTATATTTCAAACAACATTTCTCGACCTCGGAGGTTATCCCGCAACATTCACGAAAACGCGGACTTCATTTCTTAAATGCCGCATGATCATTGCGTCATGTGCTTACTCAAAATATTCGAATCAATGAAACTATGCACTAAAATCGAAGTCACCATTAAGATTTGTAATGAAATCTTAATGAAATTAATGTAGTCCCACGGGTATTATTATATTAATTCTATAAACACGTTGAAATAATAAAAAAAGAACATGTTGAAGTAAATAGTTTTAGGACATAAATACAGCATAATAAACAAATAAATATTTTAAGCGTTTTCCTAGGCCTGTTGACATGAAAAAAAACCCAAATAATTTTAAACCCTAACCAAGAAACAAAAAAAACAAAACAAAACAAGTATTTTCAATGTTATTAGCTTAGCTTTTATATTGTTCTAGAACAAACTCACCTCTTTTCTACCAATGAGGAGATTAACGGGGATAAAACTCAGTTGAAACAGTACCGATATGGCTAGAACTATAAAGTCTGTCGATGAACTGAAAAAAATAAACGCATCACACTGCTCCAGCTAATCATGATAGAGCGATCACAAACAGTACATACTGAACCTGTTGCCATTACGACACTCTCTCTTATAGAACTTTGATTATTAAAAGAACACCACTAAATTCTTTAACATTCGCCATTTTGTGATGCCATATGAAGAATAAGATTACTAGAAATGTTTCAAAGAAGATTAAGCAACCACGTATAAACTGACCAATAATTACTATATAATGTAACTTTTTACAAAGAAATAATATTAAAGCAATGTTGTTTTGATAGAACTTGTTAAGGCTGTTCAAAATGAAAGAGTTTTTTTTTGTTTCAAATGTGACTACAGGTAGCTTACATTTCTCCAAAACAAGCTGAAAAGGTAACTATTACAGTATCCCTATATAGGTGCATTTAATCATCTATGTAAATATCAAATTAGTGAGAATCCTATAAATGATGAATTTTTCACAAGTAGAATTTCCTGTCAGACTAAAGTTCTGTTGTCATAACAACAAACAATGCATCTATTCATTTAAGAAAAATATTTGTTAACAGATGTATATAGAAAATATTTAGTAAGTTACATATTTTGTATTGAAGATTTGTTTCATTTTATATGGGAATGTAACTGACTTACGTATGAGAGATGACGGTGTTGATGTAAAAGTTTGTGAGAATGAAACCAACACAAAGACAGATATAGACCACACTCAGATGTTCCTTTTTTCTGTCACACACGTGTTTAATCGAGTTCTGGTATAAAGTCTGTATACTTGATCGTTTCCTGCAAAAAAGGTTTTTAGTTTTAACTTTATGCCATCACCCTTACATTAAAAGTAAATTAGTAATTTCATAGAAATATAAGTAAAATACATTCATTTACTTCGAGAAATTTTTGACGATTTACGATGGAACTACATTTGTAACTAAAGGACTTCAATGCATTTGAGCAAAGAATAGTTTATAAGAGTAAAATTCTGTTTCCTATAATCACGAGACGCCAGAAAACGGCCTCTTTTCTTCATATATGTACGAAAGATTAAAATGTCTCTGAGTTTTATTGTACATTTTGTGCAATTGGCACAAACCTAAGTTTTTTTTAGCGATAAAATATGCAATTACTAATGTTTGCAATGATCAAGCGAGTCTGGAAATTATCTAAATGAAAGGTGAAGATAATGCTCAATAATCAAGCTCAAAATCCAATAAAACAATACAAATTGTGAGTAGAGCAAACATGGACCTCTGGAAAAATAAAAGTAGGGTCAGGTGCCATGCAGAAGTAAGCATCCCCTGTCGAACGCCATTTTCCCCTTGTCATGACCTGATATACGGACAAATCCTCTGACAATTCAGTATGAAAATAATGACGTAACAATTGGTTAAAAAAAAGACTTGTCAATATTCGACCCCACGATAGATTGTTTTTGCTGACAAGGTCATTATATCGACAAAGAATTCGGAAAAAAATTGACTTTAAAGGAGACTGATACTTTTGTGTCATCAACTTTTTTGTCAGTAGGCTGTCTCGTTTTTGAAATTGTTCATACGTAGAACATGCCCTTACTCATTGTATCAACCGGGAGATATAAATCATATATGTAGATGATAATGGTATATTACATATACAGACTTTTCATGAGGTCAATTCATAGATATATTGACTTCACAAAAACACATCGACCGAGCACGAATTGCTTTTCTGCGGATATATTTATGGATTGACCGTAGGAAAAGGCTATATTAAAGAGATTGAAAAAACAAAATTTGAAAATAATTGAAACAAAGTTTTCTCTCTTTTTTAACACAGAGAATAGACATCAAAACAAAGTCAGCTGTTTTTAAAAAATATCATTGTGTTTTCTGTATATTGAAGGAATACATCCAATCACAAAGCATTTTTTTTATGTTATTTGTTGTTACGTCATACCAATTGTGCTGATAATAACAATGATATTATAACAGCTTACTTTGTTTTGATGTCTATTCCCTATGTGTTAAAAAGAGGAGTTGATGTATTTTTGTTCAGTAAATACAGGTCGATCCGAGTTTTCATATTTATAAATAAGGTCTCGGTCTCTCCGCATTTCATGACAAAGCTCAATACAATGTTTACATTGTGTGTACACGTTTACCTAACATGAAAAAGGGCACACTATGGGAGATGCTTACTTGTCCATGGCCCCTGATCAACCTATGTTTTCAGAGGTCGGTATTGGCTTTGCCCATAATTTGTATTGTTTAAATGGACTTACACTTGTCACCATGGGAATTCCAACAGATTGTTGGAATATCTATTCTCCAAAAACTACAAGGATATTGTCAATGAGGAATTTAAGGAACCACAATTTAAGAATATGGCAATCAAAGGATAGTTTCCAGCATGTTATAAAACTTTTCATGCAACGATTTCCAAACATTTCTGTCCAAAACACAACAAAGAATACGAATTATATCGTGTTTTCTATACATTCTTGAAAGCCTGCATACATCTCACTGAAAAATGAGGTTACTTTATACCCCCTGTTGATACTTTAGTTTATGTTTCCATATTTTTGTTATAGCAAATTTACAGTTACATTCTGTCATTCAATTTCATATACTTAGTAATAACCAACCTTTTTAACTCACGAATTTTTATGCTCCTATCTCTGAGCTTTTGGACGTCCTCTTCTAGTTGCTAAAGAAAATAACTTATTTCTTAAACTGTATTTTTAGTAACCTTCTTTTTTAAAAAAATATTCTAATCTTTCTAAATGGTTAGTGTCATATTTTTGTTCAAAACTAAACCAGTCTGGTTTTTAAATTAACTTTCACATAAATTATCAGTGATGAAAAAAGATCATGATTAAGATCCATGTTTTTTTTCCGTCTCAGTCTGTAATTTTTTAATTCACTTCCCGATGTCAATTGGCAACATTTACCTTTCTGTGAATTCTGCGAGCCGCGATTCCCATTTCATAATCAGAGGAACTGAACTGAAATAAACATTTCCTTTAAGCTATGTATTCTCATTAGCTAATTTCCAATCCGAGTGTTTAATCACAGGATAATTACCCGTTTGACGACGTATTTGACAGAGAATGCTGATTCTGAGATGGTCTCTATGATGAATTCGTCATGTAGAGTTGATCTGGTAGCGCTGGAGATAAGAACCTGTCTGTACAATCAATGTCAATTATATTTAGAAAAAGAATTTAAATAAAGATTTATGATTTACGTTGAACTGTTCAACATTCTTGCAGATGTAAATTATATTTTCAATGAACAGAAAAGTAAAACAGGGAAAGTTTTATATTTTGTTGTTGTTTTTTTAAAGTTTTTTTTCCCTTTGCCTATTTTACAATCAAAATATATAATTCCAGTCTTAAAGAAACTAAGAAATACATCAAACTATCAAAAATATGTTATAGAAGAAAGTTTTTTTTAGTTGGATTTCTCAGAGCTCGAAATCCTCAGTTCTTTCATTTCTTACAAAAATTTCAAAATGGACATTTAAAAATACATGTAAAAGAATCAATATCAAAAACCACATCACCGACTCTTGCATATTTTTGTGTTCTCCTACCAACAGAATTTAAAAAATAACCTGTCATTTTGACTTGAATAATAAGCTTTGACCTTAGGAACATCAAATTAAAGGTTCTGGTGTTATTATGCTTAACAAGGAAGAATCTGATATGAAAACTACAAGGTTTCTCCGTAAATTCTATAGAAATTGTAAAACATAATATCAATTTGGAGCAAACCAGTGATTTTATTCTTTACCCGTTGTGAGTCTGCTTTAATAAGGCTTTGGCTTTGATGACATCATTTCCAAGAAGGTCATATTTCCAATTACGGATCCCAAAGACAGCTGTACTTAAATCCCCAGTATGGACGACAATCTTTAGATGTACATTAGGAATTTTTACTTTCTGCTTCAGTTCCCTACAAAAATTGTCGATTCATCTTTATACAAACAACATTCATTGTAATACTAGTAACTCAAAGAAAATTACCCCAACAAGAAATGTTTAAAACAGTTTCAAACTCAAATTCTCTCTTGAGATGAATTTAGAAGCAAAAGATATATTGAGGTCATGGTGGCACGTATACGATGACATTCGTTTATGGTGACAACTAATCATTATAAGTTAATATATTTAAAAGATGAAAAATAATCTGGAACAAAAGATTAAGAAGGTTGTAGTCAAGGTCAATGATAAATGTACTAAAAATAGTATAACCACTTGCCCAATATCAACGTCTAATGTACGACAACAGATAGAGATTTTGGTCTAGACATGCTTTCTGACCAAATTCTTTTTGTGAAAACAGAATGTTTGTTTAGCATGAAGTGTTGCTATTGGTTGTTTATTTAACATACCTGAAATAATCTAACATAGCCATAGCCATATAGACAGTCAGTATAGGGTGGTCCGCTCGTGTCTCCATGGCACCGCAGACGACACTATACTCATTTAGGGACCAGCCGACTTCCTCCATAAAATGCTTCTGTAAAAATGAAAACAGCTTACCGTTTTCTGCCATCGAAACACGACAGGATTTTATAATTTTAAATTCTACATTATGAAGGTAGAAGTGCCTGTGAGATTGTATTGGTTTCATATACTAAAATTGAATCTCTTTTCTCTTTCATGATGACAGACACTTCAGTATCAAAATAATAATCTTGTGAAAAATCGTATCTCAAGTTGATGATTCTACATTTAACAACATTAATTCTGATCAGAAAGAACGGGTTTTTTTTTTTTAGTTTTGACTATGTCCATGTCATTTACAGAAATCAGAGATTACAGTGTATAGATGTATGTGTCTCTATGTTGATAACACTTGTATTAGAAAATAACGATTTTTTATGTTAAAAACCTTATGGAACCTTATTCTTAGAAATTAACCTTAATAAAAAATAGTGTATTTCTTATTTTTTTTTAAATGCCAAGATTTATTCTATGAGAATAATTCACAGGCAATTGTTTCTGTAATAATATTTTTAACCCGTAGTATA
This sequence comes from Saccostrea echinata, assembly GCF_033153115.1. Lineage (NCBI taxonomy): Eukaryota > Metazoa > Mollusca > Bivalvia > Ostreida > Ostreidae > Saccostrea > Saccostrea echinata. The sequence goes on from NW_026889763.1 coordinate 17,096,288, forward strand.
ATATTTACACAAGGTATTTAACTCCGAATTGCATGGCTGCATGGAGTATACATCCCTCTCCAGAATCGCATTCAACTTTCAGAGAAAATGCACTAGCAAACTGTTTATTAATATTTTCTTCTATGATGTCTGTCTTTATTTTCTTTTATCTCCATAAACAGTGTCAAAACTCTTTTCGCCGACTAGAAAATTTGTCTCACACCACGAAGTGGTATGCCATATAAATTATTGTAGAAGATAATGGTAATAATAATGATTTTGCCAGTGCGTTTTTCCTGAAAGCGTAAGTGACTGCGATTCTGGGGGTTACTCCATGTAATTCGGAGTTAGATACCTTGTGTTGTTATTATTATACTATTGGTTAAAAAAGTATTACAGAAACCAGAGCCTGTTTAATACATCCTTAGGAGTAACATTTTTGAATCATTAAGATTATTCTCTCTTGTATAAATCAAGACAAATCAAATCACAATTAAGTATACAACTAGGAAAGTTTATCTTTGCCAATGCTTTGTCAATTTTACCTCGAGATATAACCATTACCAGTAAAATCCGGGGTTAACATCTTCAAAACAGCATCATCTCTGTAATGCAACTCTTAAGTAAATCATTAAGTCATTGTGATTATACCTGTTCAATGTACGTTTATGAATATGTGTGTAATTGTATTGAATTCAGATAAAAAGCATCCTGCGTGGTGCTGTTGGGTTAACTACAATATCTAGTTACTTTATAGAGGGAGCTTAGTCAGGGTCCCATCCCTGACGGCTGTCCTATACTATACCTTTGTAGAGGGAGCTTAGTCAGGGTCCCATCCCTGACGGCTGTCCTATACTATACCTTTGATGTTATAGGTGTTTAAAGGAAAAAACCAAGAAGGCCTGTCTTACACAGTGTAAGCAGGAAGACCTTCAATTTAAACAGTATTTTATTGTAGTTGGATAAATATCACGTCTTCCATTATAGAGTACTAAGAGTTAGTCTAGTTGGATAAATATAAGACACTTATATAATATGTCATTATAAGGTACTATGAGTTAGTTTAGTTGAATAGCTATTAGGCATTTACTCCACTATATAGAGGACTATGACTTATTCTTGCTGGATAAGTATTAGCCACTATAGAGCATTATGAATTATTCTTGTTGGATATAAAATACTGCCAAATCTGTAGCATAATAAAAAATAAAAAAAGATTATTGTAGGTACCATGGCGACAATATTTCTTGAAATTAACTCTTAACGTGGATTTTATGATCGTTCTTAATTATATAAATGAGAAGTAAAAACATAAGCGTGGGCTTATGTGCGCGATAATGTTAATAATACTGAATTTATACAAAGCTATTGGTTGAAATCGTTAATTTTGTGCGTATTTAAAGAAATCTCGCGACATGTCATAGCAACGACCCATGAATCACGATCACAGTTTCGAATTGGACCTGGAAAAGGTCTCGTATATCCTGTAAGGTTTATTAATTTACCTTTTCTCCTGATGACCGAATTTTTTTTCATATTCATTTTTCCCTTCTCAAGCCCTACCTTTGCAAGGACAGTGCACTGTACCATCAGGTCGTTGATTAGCGCTAGGCAGGACTGGGGAGATCTATCGGCTAGATCACTTATACCCACAACATTACAAAACAGCATACTGAAATCAGAAACATTAATCTCTTTTTAGAAATTTATTACATAAAGAGTAAGACCTTTATTAAGAAAATAGTGTATCATTGCTGATCATTCTGAAAGATTAAGTTATCCCAAAGTAACCAAGAAATCTCTTATGAAAATGCAGCTCCACTGGTTAAGTAGTTGGATAGAGCATGGCTTTTTATAATAATTCCATTTTTTTTAAAAAATATCTGATATGATGTATGTATGGCGAGTCACTGTTCTTTGAAATCAAACTTAAAAACAAAGAAAAAAATAACTCACATATGTTTCATTCAAATCAGACAAATATTGTATGGCACAAACTATTTTGTAATTCTAAGAAATTTTTAATTAACAACAACTACGGTAACATCATTCATTAAAATTATTAAATGCAAGCAGTATCGAAGAGAATTTAACATATCTGCCACATCTGTTTCATATTTGGATGTAATCTCAGCGAGATCCGTAGAGACTAAAAATTTTGGTCTGGTGTCTCTACGTAGAGACACCAGACCAAAATGTTTAGTCTCTACGGATCTCGCTGAGATTAATTTGGATGTTTTACTGACTATATACGATAATGGCCAATTAATAATTAAACTGTATGACCAACGGGATGACTTCAGATTCTCCATGTAGCAATACTGCAGCATCACCTGCATGTGGTGCTTATGTCTCCCAACTGACTCGATACGCAAGAGCATGCTTTGAATACGATTAATATTTAAGGACAGACGATACGTTCCTCAATAATATATATTTTTTCTAAGATTTTGTCATTGAAGTATTGCTACTTTAATATGCTTTCTCGCAAAAAAATTGAGGTACCTTACCAGGCATTTGTGTAAGATACCAGAGGATGTTGTTTCCTATAAAATCCTTTTGGGAAAAAACTTAATTTGCCAATATCACATTTTTTAGTGTTTCAATTTTTTAAAGACAATTAGAAACCAGTTTAGAAATCAGAAAGTATTTAAAATTTCTAATATTTTCCATACAATATGAAGATATCAAAACAGATATTTGAGGAACGTATCGTCTGACCTTAAACCAAGGAAAGCCACTGACAAATACCTGGTTTAAACAAATTCGTTTAAAGTAAGCTTTTTGCAAACATATAATTCTACGGTGGTTATAATGACCTTGTTTGTAAACACAACCAATCTTAGGGTCGTATGTTTTAAACCATTTGTAAGGTCATTGCTTTTACACTAAATTTGACTACGGAGTATACTCCGTCTACCTGATCAATACGCAGGGCTCACGGCGGGTTTGCCCGGTCGATAAGGGATGCTTTCTCTTCCTGGGCACCTGATCCCATCTCTGGTGTTTCCAGAGGTCCGTGTTTTTCCCTGTTCACGATTCGTTTTGTTCACTAGATTTATGAGATTGATCACTGTTCGTTTTCATTACCTTTTAAATCATCCTATTCAATAAACTTCATTAAAATTAACTGTTAAAGTGAGAATAAATATATGTGTTTTAAGGTAGTACAAAACACCCATGACATCTTTTTTAGCCCATTTTTCATAAAGTACACCAGAAATAAGACTAATGTCACCAGAATGTCAATAATCAAGGAACTTCTAGGAAAAAAATAAACTGTCACATGTTTTCGCCATGTTTTGTAATAAAAACAAAATTAGAGACATCCTATATATTTGTCGTTCCGGAGCCTACATTTTGGATCGTGTTTATGCCATCAACTATTACCGTCTGTTTTTAAATGCAAAGTAACTTTTGATCATTCCTAGTACAGACCTGATATTTGTACATATTTATTAGGAGTCTCCATAAAGTTCAAGGCCATATTAAGAGGTCAAATATAGTCACGTCTTCTACTGATTCTTTTAATTTTTTTTTTTTTTTTTGGGGGGGGGGGGGCATTGGTTTACTTTGAATAGCTAAAATATATGAAACTGTAGGTTCAATTTTCCTTATTTTGACACATTTTAATCCGGGTTCTATTTCAATTATTCTGTTAATTTTTTGTAAAAATTGAAGAATACATTTTCTCTCAAGAGGGCTTAGAGTGTAACATATTTAGACGAGAATTTTCAACTCCCGGGCTATGTATGTTCTATTTTAGATTTCATTGTACTCAAATTTACTGGTATTAATATATTTTGCTGAATTTTTGTAACAAAAAGGCTGTCTTAATAAACAGCATCACACAAGTTTGTAATAGATCGTTTGGTAATTTTTTATATAATACACGTTCTCGGGTCGAATGTTTGACTTCACAATCTTCTTATATGGGTCTGATAGAATTTATTTCAAACTATATGGGCAAAAAATGTGTGGTTGAATTTCTTTCAAAATACAAATAAAGAAAGAATTTGTATCCTAGAACGTAATATCAAAGTTTCAACAAAATTGAATTTGAGGGAAAATTTTGCCTATCTATTGAGTACTACCTTAAATGTCCTTAATATAGCATTTTGTAAGAATTTAACAACTTATCCTATTTTAAGTAACAATCGCAACATCGTTTACCAAAATCAAAAACTTATCAAAAAATATGTATCTTAATTTGCGCTACTTGTGTTCTAAGTTTTATTGGGATCAAGCAAAACCTGTAGGAGGATTAATATTTTGAGAGAGACGAATGCGCAGAAATAGACAGATTGTTTACAAGCTCTATGACCAGTAGAGCTAAAAAGACATCATCAAAATTCATTTCATTAACATTGGTCTTTCTTATTACAAATTAAACTGCATTGTAGCCCCCTCCCAGTCTTCTTGTGAACGTTAACGAAGCCAAGGGATACGATTTTAACACTATTTTGTTCTAAAGTGACGGTAGCCTCGGGCTCATTTCAAGGTACATTCTTCTAAAACGATTAGGAACCATAAAACATGTATATTAGAATTTTTTTTTAAATTTTTTACTTAAATGTAAGCAAAACATGATAAAAATAAAAGAAAAACACATTCTCATGAGTGATTAAACAAACTGTGTAAGAATTTTTTTTGATTTTGTGATAGAAAAATTACGTCCATGTAAAAATTCTCCTTTTTCATTGAAATCCCTATTCATATATCTTTCTTACAGAAGGTATACTCTTCTTAATCTCAAAATCCTCAGTTCCAGTGTAAAAAGTACGTAGATAGTGTAAAAATCAATAGCCATTTTGTTTGAAAGTGAAAACAAGTTATCTTAATACATACGCATTGGACAAGCATAAAGGCCTTTGGAAACACAAGGAGAAAACACAGATCTTTATACAGAACAGAGATAACAATTCTTACAATAGTACTGAGCTCCTAAAGGGAGTATGTAAATCAGAGAAATAGTTGAATTTTTTCACACTTACATCGGTGCATATAGACGATAAAAGGTGGGTTGGGAGAGGAAATCAGAGAAGATTACGAACAGTAATCAAGCTCAAGAGTCTATTGGAACAATACAAACTGGGAGCAGTGTAACACGAACCTCTAAAAATATCAGAGTTGGGACCAGTTGCCATGGACGAGTAAGCATCCCCTGTCGACCGGTCACATTGTGTCACACTCACAGTGCGCTCCTTGTCATGATCCAGCAAACGGAAAATCCGTGGACTATTCAGTTTGAAAATAATGGCCTAACAATTTTTGTATGAAAAACATCAGCCAACTTTCGACTTAAAGTCTCAGCTACTTGAAATTAAAAGCGTATTATGCTCCTTGTGATCACAGTTCATAAATTTCGTGTTTTATTGCGTAAATACAGCGGTAATTAAACATTATTGATTAAAATAAAAACCACTCACTTAAAAATCAAAGTTAATTAGATAGCGATCATGTGACCATGATACTTCATAGGCAACAATGGCTGATCAGCTGTCTACGTTAATCTTACTAAAATGCACGCGATACAAACTGGGTTTTCTGCGTTATGGACGACCAAATCACCGATTTTGTCTGTATGAAGTTGGCTATCAAACCTTTCAGGTTTGAACTGCCAGCAAGAAAAAATCCGAAAAATCTGTAAACATGGTAAAATAACCTGTTAACAGTGAGGATAGCGAAGGAAACGAGCCGAAGAAGAAGGAACTCTCCTGCACAAGATAATGAAATATGGAGATAACGAACACCATTCAAGCTCAAAGTCCATTAAAACATTACAAATCGGGAGCAGAGTAAACACGGACCTCCAGATGCCATGGAGGAGTGAGCATCCCCTGCTGACAGTCACACCCGCCGTGTGCTCCTTGTCATGAACGGTAATTAATGGAAAAATTCGTGGACAATTCAGTGTGTAAATAATGACCTAACAATTAGTATGAAAAACTTCAATCACCATATGACTTAATAATAAATTGTATTTGCAGACAAGGTCATTGTATCGACTTATGATAGAACTTATGATAGAAAATGATGACATTAAACGAGACTGTTGATATTCTTCAAGTGTTTCACCAACTTGTTTGTCAATAACTTACCTCTTTTAGATATTGTTTATACGTATAGAGCATGCTCTTGCGTATTGAATCAACTGAGACACGCACATCCCATATGCAGGTGATAAGGGTATATTGCTGCATAAGTTAGGGAAGTTGACGATTGAAACGTTAAAGTCATCACGTTTATCATAAAGCTTGGTTGTTAGATTACCATCAACGTCTTTTTCTAGTAAAATATTCAGATATGAAACAGATGTGTCAGACTCTGTGGTATCTTTTATTTCAAGCTCACTGGGATATATAGTGTCGACATATGAATGGACATAACTATTGGTAATTGATAATACGTCGTCGATATATCTAAATGTCGAGTTGAAGGCCAAGAGATTTCTTTTTCTGACGTATAAGATTCTGAATAAATTCTGCTTTATATGAATACAAAAATAGGTCTGCTAACAACGGGGCACAATTGGTACCCATGGGAATTCCAACAGATTGTTGGAAGATTTGGTCTCCAAAAACCACATAGATATTGTCATCAGAAATTCAAGCATCTTTTTTAATATCAACTTCAGAGTACTTGTGTGTACAATCAGAATGTTTTTTAACAAAATAATATTTACCAATGACAAGGTAAGTAAATTTACGAGTTCCATTTTTATTGAAAAAGCAGCTGCAATGATGACAAAAGATGACGGGATATTTACTAATTACCCTTTCTTCTCTAATCATATTCTGTTATTAAAATTGACAAGCTCCGCTATAAATCAGCAAGTTTGTACGTGATTTAAAATTTCTATTTTATTTTCTTATTAACATATCACACCATGTCACCACACCGTAATCCGTTTATATGGTATTTATAAATTCATTTTTAAATAAATGTTTATACTTAAACTAGAATGAGTTCATACTTTCATAGTAATTGAAAAGCATGTAAGAATTTTTTTTCAGACTTTCCCTTATTATCAAGCATTTTTTGCTTGATAACTTCGTTTAAAGTATACAGATTCTCATTTCTCCATCACTGAATTGTTGCCTATGACGTCACAGCAGTATGGCGCCGAAATCCGATTAAAATATGCATATCGCCGTTATTTAAATTTCAACTCTAAATTTCTCTGAAAATATGCTTACAACAACCCTTACTTTATTCAATATTTTAATAAACAATGTTGTAGATAATATTTTTCATAAAATTACGGTTTTATTTATAAAAATATATGGGACAAGTTCTTTAACGATAGATTGTATTTGCTATCTAGGTCATTATATTGACCATAGAATTTAGAAAATGTTGATTTTAAACGAGGCTATTGATATCCTTGTATTATCAACTTATTTGTCAATAGCTTACCTCGTTTTCGAAATTGCTCGTACGTAGAACAGCTCTTGTGTATCGAATCATCTGGGAGACAAACTCCACATGCAAGTGATAATAGACGTTGATTCGATATATCCCTTTGAAGTCGAAATAAAAGACACCACAGAGTCTGACACATCTGCTTCATATCTGGATATTTTACTGGCGAAAGACATTAATGGCCAACTAACAACAAAACTTTCTGATAAACGTGATGACTTCAAGTTTTCTATCGTCAACTTTCCATATTTATGTAGCAAAATATAGGAATAAAAATGAATATTTTCAATTGATAAAAGTTCGGCGATTTATCTAAATGTCGAATTGAAGGCCACGCAATAAACTTCTTTTCATGGAGAAGTTTTTAAGAAATAGATTGCGTTTCATATGAATACAAAAATAGGATAACCTATTTTGTGAGAGGAAGTGATGAATATCCGTGAGACTAAAGCAAAATCTGAAAATGTTCTAAATCATATTAAATTAAATACATTTATATGATAAATAGTGAGAAGGAACACATAGAACCATATCTCTATTATAAAATTAAAGGTGGAGGACTTCATAACCTACATTTATTACAACTTTAAAACATACATTGAAATCCTCTAGAAACTGTGCTTAACATTAGAAATGTCATTTAAAAAGGCTTTTTATCGGAACGAAATAATAATTTAATTTCCGATCCATAAGAAAAAAAACCCAAATATATTTCTTGATCAAAGAAGTGATGATGTGAAAACAAACTGCAAACCCCTCCAGGCCTATACAAAAGTTTCGGATAAGGGACATTAATATTCTGATCAGGACAAATTCGAATTCAAATTACACTATTTATATATATCTTTTAAAAGAATCAATCCAAGAATAAACCTAACCTTTCTACTGTAGTTGTGGAAAGAAACATCTACAGAGGGAATAATAAACTAAGTACACTTTAGCAATATATCCCATTTTTTCGAATTCATTTGAGAGCATTTTACAAGCACAAGAAACTGCACTTATGACAGCCTCTCTATTCCACCATCGTCAGAGGTTGAATTTTCCTTCTTGAACGTGAATTGTAGAGAGATTTAAAAATTCTGACGTCACTGTCTCTGTACGTTATATGCTGTGATAATTTTATGTGTTCTCAAAACTAAATAGTAGGATATCCATCACTGGGTAAAAAGAAGCCCTTTAAACCCATGGTGGACTTTGTTTTTAAATTGTATAGAAAAAAAATATAAAAATTTCACGCTAAGAGGTAACTAAGAAATAGATATTTTATACCTATTTCTATACCTCTTCAAAAAGAAAGTCTGGATACTAGTATATTGTTGTTAATACAGTCCATCTGTCATACAATCATATGATCGAATTCGAAATTTCTTAAATTATTCCTTTGAAATCCAGATAACTCCTTAAGTTTCTACTTTCACATACGGCTATATAAAAGAAGGTTGCAATCAAAACAAATATACAAGGAAGCATTAGATAAGATAGAAGAATGTTTTGGGTGAACTTCAAGCAATGCGAAATATGCAATGAGTTAAAAGACAGTTCCGGTGGAGAAAAGCATCAAATTGATGCAGATTCCTACACCAATCACATCCGAGGTTTGTATGGAGCGTAGCGGAATCAGCCGAGGATTGCCTATTGCGCAACCCCTGAGTAGATTTCAATACCTAGACACTATATATAAACAGTACATAATTGCTATTGAATTTAATTGCAGCGAAAAACTGAGTTCCAAAAAGTGAAAGGTGAGGTTTCTTTTCTTTTAAATTAATCATAAAGTGCTTGTTACATATAATCCGAAGAGGTGACAACATTAAAATTAAAAAAAAAAAAATCTGATGATTATTTATATAACGCATACAAAAGCTTTTTTTAAATGTCAATTCTCTATCATTTGTATACATTTTTAAATACTTTTAGCTCACTTTAGAGTTTACAAACTTCACAACTTAAATAAATGATCAAACTAAATACTTTCTTTAGACAGTAATACCCACACGTAAGCGTTTGCCTCTTAGACTAATTGTTCTCCTTCATACCATAGAAAAATGTAAGAGTTCTGGGATAGTAGTTTTTGTGTAGAAAGACATCATTTTTCGGACCCTGAATTGGCCTCCCGATATACAAAAAAAAAAAAAACAACAACAAACAAACAAAACAAAACAAATCAAAAAACAAACAAACAAACAGAAACAAAACATTCCAAAACCTTCTTTCTTATATAGTAAGATCCATTTGGCTACTGTTTAAAATATGATAGGACTTCTGGGAACAAGGTTTTAATGGAAGAAAGTCATGCCTGCCCCAGTTGGCCTCTTGGATGAAAATAAAACCCAAAAAACCTTATTTCATACCTACAGGACACTACCAACCATATACATGTAGTATTCCAAAAGATATTTAACTACGGTGTTAAATTTAAGAGGACATCTGAGAACTTAGTTTTTTGTAGTAAAAACTTCGATTTTTGGCTCCTAGGATAAAATGAAAATTCCAAAATCTTATTCCCCCCTCTAAAGGACACTATCAAAAATAAAGATATGGCAATAGTAAATGCAAAAGAGCTTTTGGGAAACCAGGTTTCGCAGAAAAACGTAGTTTTAGAACACCCCGTTTGGTCCCCATGATGAAAATGAACACTCGGAAACCTTATTGCAGATCTACAGGACTCCACCAACTCTGTCTTTATATTTTCACCATCTTCATATCCCGAAGATGAATTAGCTAATGCATTCAGAGTTAGAGGAAGAAGATAGTGTGACGAAGTGCGAGTAAAACGAGTACCCTGGAGGATTCATTATAATATCAATTTGGAGTGGGGTAAGATTCCACAAACGTGTTCAGCATTATTCTCATTTAAGTAATATTTAAGGTATAGCAAATCGAATTTGCAAATTTCGAATTGTGGAAGAATATATTGAAATTGGGGATCCAAAAATTCAAATTAATGCCAGTTTGATACATGTGTACGTAAAGTAAATACTGTATGCAGGGTTATTTTCGCCCCGTGTTATTTTCGTCCTTTAACAGTGAGAAGTATGTTTTATGATGTTTGCTATTATTAATTAACAAATGTATTACTAATGTAACAATGTCATTTTGATGTATGTTCATGGGAAATATGTAACTTAAGAAATTTCCAGAGAACTCTCTAATTAGAGTTAATGTGGGCCAAACGAGTTTCCCCACTCTCCATCTTTCTAATATGCCAACGGTTGTAGTTCAAACGAGTCCTCTCCCAAAGTGGGAATTGGTTACATCAAATAACTTAATAATTAACTTGAGATGTTGAAACTGTGTGAGCTTTAACGTTGCACCTCAAGGAAAAAAGACGTATGTGAAACCTACAAAACTTTTGTTTTAAATCCATTAATGTACAAAGATTCCACAGTGCCACGCTGAAAAAATGGCATAAAAGAACAGTACAACAAGCAGTACCTAAAATAATCTTGGTTTCTTTTACAATTATTCAAAAAATATATCCGGAATGTCTACAGATTATAATGATGAAAAATACTCTTTCCATAGAGAGTAAATAAAAGCACATGCATATACGCTTTGAAATACAATACAATTAATGTTGCAAATGTACTAATCTTATGTTGAGAAGACAAGGAAAATTAAATGTCGTCACAGTTGATATGAGGGCAAACCAATATCAAATCTAATGTATCCCTTAATAATAATTTATTAACAAGTCAGGTCATTTTGGTTGATACAATAATTATTTTTTTGCGAATTCTCTCCAAATTGTATGTTATATACATGTATTTGACCCTCTGATTATAATGTTTTTCTGTGTTTATTCATTTTAAACTGTTTCCCATATGTGTAAAGTTGTTTGATATAACTCACAATAATTAAGTTTTTAGAACTTTTGCCCGATAAAATTTAATTAAAAACATTAAATATCTTCTAACTAAACCAACTATGTATGAAACAAAATATAACGCGGTACTTTACCTGACGTCATCATGGCACATGTGACATAGCTCGCGGAAGGAATTCGATCTGTATACCGAGAAATCTCGCGATATCTTTGCTACAACAGCTTTTGGCAAAGTGGAGGAAAGCAGATTTTTCTGAAATATATATAAAAAATATATGCCTATCATTATTGATTTTGATTGATACAACAATTGGTCATAAATCCCAAGTGACAACTGTACAAAAGCGAATATTTTGAAGCCCAGAATTTTTTCACATAGTGCAAAAACCAAAATTTGAACAGCAATACTTTCTCATGTCGAAAAATTCATATTTAACATCGTCAGCCATAGCAAGTGGTATCTTAATCTTGTACCACGTAAGATCACAATTCACTAACAAAGTTGATATACAAGTACGTTAAGTTCAACTTGTGTACATACCTGTAGGAATTGAGAGCTTTCCATTTGTGTACATACCTGTAGGATCTGATAGCTTTCAACTTGTGTAAATACATGTAGGATCTGAGAATTTTCAGTCATTATGCATTCATGTACCTGTAGGATCTATGACTGTTCCTTCCGTGCACATACCTGAATTCGAAGGTTCTGAGAGCGTTCAGTCAGTGTACATACCTGAAGGATATGAATGCATTCAGTTTACATACCTATAGGATCTATGACTGTTCCTTCATTGCACATACCTGAAGGATCTGAGAGTGTTCAGTGCACACAACTCAAGGATCTGAGAGCATTCAGTTTACATACCTGTAGGATCTGAGAGTGTTCAGTGCACACAACTCAAGGATCTGAGAGTGTTCAGTTTATATACCCAAAGGATCTGAGAGTGTTCAGTGCACACACTCAAGGATCTGAGAGCGTTCAGTTTACATACCTGTAGGATCTGAGAACGTTCAGTTAGTTTACATACCTTTTGAATTTGATAGCCTTGTATACGTGCCATACACTGTACCTTAAGGATCTGAGAGTAATCGACAATTACGCACCTGTAGGGTTTGGGTGCGTTCTATTGCAATGTTAGTGAAGAAAGAGTCCTTCATCACATAGAAAGCATTCCTAAGATACATGTCCATTTGATGATACATGTAGGTTCCAAATGCACAGGTACAGAAAAATATCGTTGCATTCAAAGATATCTAAAATAAAAATAAATGTGTGAATATATTTTAGCAATTTAATTTTTTTCATTGCATTAAAATTATATTGTCAGTATAAATGGGTACTACTAAACAGAGAACCCTAGAGAACCTTAGAGAACCCTAATGATTTTTAATTATTTATTGTATTTCAGCGATTTATTTATGTCTTCTAATATTAAATATATAATACAAAAACAAAATAATATTTTAAAAATATATGTTTCACACATCTTATGCTTAGAATCGACGAATTACTCATCACTGAAGACTTTATATCATACTTATTGTAATAAAAGTGATAAAAATTAATTTTATTTAATTTTTTGGACCGGATTAAATGAATAAGCAATCTACATAATTTTTTAACATAACATGAAAAAAAAGTAAAATAATGTGGGAAAAAAAAACATTAATTCAGATAACGAGGTTAGGGAAATTCAATCGGGATCGGGATTACAAAAAATATCTCACCGTCTTATATTGTTACGTTTTTTTTAACTATTTTCATAGGAATACACTCCTAAAATAAACTTTTTGTTAATTTTATTAATAGAATATCATAATGACATATAAAGTGATTATCAAATCAATTATGCAGACTGTTTACTTGAATTAACCAAATATAGCTAGAGTTCTCTATAGTTCTTTAGAGTTCTCTGTTTAGTAGGACCGCTTAAGAAGTCGTTCTCTCATTCTCGGTATTTTTTTTTTGGTGTCCCCTTAAGAGAAATGAGCATATTATTTTTGCACCTGTCGGACGGTAGACCAAGTGTTGTCTGCTAAATATCTTGAGAACCCTTTGTTCGAATGACATCAAACTTAGAACTGTTACATTGTTTTCTCTAGGGAGTGGTTTTGAGGTCACAAAGTTAAAGGTCAAGGTCAAACTACTCAAGATAGAGGAAGATATTATCCGCTTCATATCTTCAAAACTGACTGGCATCAGACTTGGTACATCGATTCTCCATGGGGTGAATAACCCCTATTGATTTTGAAGTAATAAGGCCAAAGATCAAGGTCATATTGGACATACATGTATACGAAGACACTGACCTCTCAGTTTCTTGAGAACCCTTTGCGTAACTGACATTGAACTTGGTACATTGGTTCCCCCTAGAAAGTAAATAAGCCCTATTGATTTTGAAATCATAAGTTCAAAGATCAAGGTCATATTGGACATAGGGAGACACCGACCGCTCAGTTTCTAGAGAACCCTTTGCTTGACCGACATCAAACTTGGTACATTGGTTCTCCCTAAGATGTAAATTACTCCTAATGATATCGAGATCTGATAGAGATCAAAACTTTGAATTATATTTGCCCCTGACTTATTGTAGGTTATTCATTTTTTCACTATCATTAAATGCATTCTAAATTTTAAGTTGAATCTTTTTAATATTGCTACATGGGGGGAGGAGGGGGCCTATATAAAATAAAACGATTTATAATTTTAAACCCATTGGGTTTTCATAGTTTTACGCTACCGAACTGGGAAGTTTTATCACCCATAAAATAGAGAGTTTTCTCTATGTTAATGATTATTAATTAATCCAGTTAATATGTAAACAATCTTTACGAACCTTGACTATTCCAGATCCAAATGTCACTCATTTTTATACTAAAGTAACCTATTGATTTAATTGTAGATTTCTGACTTCTGAGTTGTACATACAGAGCGTGATTTGATTTTTTCATGGCTTTATTTCCAGCTACGTTTTCGTTTTTTTAATACGTTCGAGCGTTGAGAAATGTTGGAAATTTCCGGATCAATGTAACAACCGACAGTTTCTTAGTAACGGTATCAAATGGTGGCATTTCTGGACGACGAAGGTCTGTCACAGATTCACTAGGAGCTGCCATGACTTCTTAAAATTCTAAATCACATACAGAAGTAAGAAAAAAATAAATTGAACCAAAGCAGAAGCAAACAGCTTCTCCCTTTCCTAAAAGAAATGGAATCTATTCAGGACAATTTTCTTTTAGGAATACACAATTTTTTTATTAATTGTTTTTTTTATTCCTTGATCTAAAAAATGAAATTAAGGATTATTTTTCAAACTTCCGTTGATGCTTTGGATGCATCATAATCAACACCCCCTTATTCAATTTACAAAGACAATTCGGTTATTCTGAATAAAAATAAATAACACGATTTTTTAAAGCAAAAAAATATTGTTTACATAAAGGATATTTATATTTATAGGTATTTTGCAAAATTCTTCGTGACCATATTTGATGTTGAATTTTTTATATATGGTACTGAATTTAAATGCAGTGTACCTGGAATATATAGGTATGTTCTAACATGATACGGAGTCCTATATTGAAATGGACAGTAAACAGCAGATGTCGCACAGAAAAATAAAACCCCGGGAGACTAAGATGTAAATGGAAGTGCATCCTATTGATTTGCCATTATGAGATTTTAGCCGTGGCTGTAGATAATGGTAATGAGAGCCATCTCCGGTATATAATAGTGGGATACCCGGCAACACCTGTCATTGGAAGCTTGTTTAACACAGCACCAGTAAATGTATATAATATAGCAAATCCAACATCGTCGTAGACTAGATGATACGTATATAGAGATTCTTGACAAGCAGTTACACATCAGTAGCAGACTCACACGCTGATATGTACATGGTCAATATTTTCTGGTTTAAAATTCTCATTTATGTTGTATTGTATTCATATGTGATCAATTTAAAGTTAATAAAGACTTCATTCATTGCTTTACAGAACAAAGAGAAGATACAAATACTTTTTTATCATGCTTTTCCAGTCTGGTTAAACATGGTTGTTTTCTCGGAACACGGGAAATGTCTACACTATGGTAATTACAGTCTGCTTTTGATAAAACCATGTACATAATTTTATTATAAAAAGCTTATAAGCTTTTTTCCCTGTGATTACATTTTTTTCAAAAACTGAGTCTATAATATTGGCGAGGACTTAAAACTTTGAACCATCTGTAGAACAACCTTAGTTTCCTTTATTATTAAAATGAACAGTATAAATCTCTTTCAGTGAACATTAAAGATATCTCAGCACTGACGCATATCTACATATATTTTAAAAGTTTAGTACAAACTAAATGTTATTCGCGAATATTTATGATCTACAGCATTATTTAATCTACTGTAACGGCATAATTTTCGCGGTGAGAAATTGTTATCGTGAAATTAAGACTGCACAGTAAGATTAACTTAACAAAGTTGATGGCAATGGACATATATAGAAATTAGAAAACCCGTCAATTCTACATGTACACAGGACAAAAAGGTGTTTAAAACTGCCTAAAAATATTACATACATGTATATTTCAATCTGTGGAAATAACTTTATTGTGGAATGCATGTTTAATTGAATGTTAAAAACTCACCTGATATACAAGTTCAGTAGAGGAAATTCCCCTTCTTAGCAATTTGAAAACAATAGCTGATATGTGTCCGAGAAACAACACGAAAATCCACCCACAGCAAGCCCAGTATCTTACAGGGAGGGTGACAAACGCTAAAAAGACCAAGAACACCACCCATTCCATCCGGGTACTTGTAACCGAAATATCCCGTAGATCCAAAATCTGTATACATACTAACAGGAAAAAGGGCAAAATGTTAACAAATTGTGAAACGATGTGCGAAATGTTAGTCTGAATTTCCTTAGCGCAGTACAGACTAAGAACGGCAATATTCACCAGGAGAAAGATGCAGGTTGATAATATAGTCGGTACCTTCTCTTCTCCAAAATGGAAAATACTGAGCGCAAAAATAATGCCTCCGAATATAACAGACGATAAAGGTAAGTGTTTTGAGATACACAGCATTTTCTCCTTCCTGAATATTATGTATTTCTGCTCTATAGTCTCTGATTTGTAGCGTTTCCACGGGAATCTCTCGTGGAGAATTGTCCATTCATCCTCCCCATCCATGGCTTGTTCGTCTGCTACTGTAAGCTTAGCGGTCAGTTTGCGATCGTCTGCAAGCATCGGGTAGACTCGCGCGCTTGCAGTTGTCATTTTTATCAGTGTTTTTTTTAAGTTATTCACTTTAAGTAGTACATGTATATCAGCAGTACATTATATGTTCTTATCTCATTATACAGAATCTAAATCACACATCATATACTCAATTCACTTTGACAAAAGTCTGCTCTCATTTTTTCTATATTCAATATAATGAGCCAATCAGGGACTTATCACAAACCTTCACAATTCATCCTCCTCGCAAAGGCACAATTGTAAAGCCATATTTACTCTTCAATTAGCAAATTCTAGAGAGCTGTGAAGAGAATCTACAGTTCTGATTGCGATATTACACCATAATACGCTATTATACCCTTTTATACATACATTCTGCATTTTCCTATTTCAGATGTATTGTCTATTTATCACTTCTGGATCTTTTCCAAATATCTTTTTCCCAGTTTCCGGTAGTTTAACATTTTTCCATATCCTTCATCCTACTGATGTATCCATATCCATCTCTACCACCAAAGTGATCACTACACTAGCACGTATTTGCTCTTTCGGAATCGGACAAATCATTGATTAACTTTTCTGGAGACAACAGCATTGTCTGCAGTGGGATATCTTTAATCAGAGAAACGGTGGATTTTTCTCTTTATCAACACAGAGAGTATTGAAACAATTTTAATTACATTTTATAAAGGTAAAAAGTCTTCTTCCTGAGAGAGATCAATTCTTGTAATTCAAAGAGGGAAAAGATTAACATGCTTAGAGCGATAATATCGCTTCTCTTTCAGTTATAAGTGTTTGATTTGCTTTGTGTAGTATGAAACCATATAGCAGGCTTAGTCTGGAAATTATCACTACACGGTCAATTTTCAACACTGAAGACATCATACGAATCAAAGAAATATAAAACAAGATGAGCAGAGATGGAAATCATTGAAACCAATATTGTAATGAAATTATTTTTTAAGAAAAAACACAAAATTAATTTCATAGCACAAATTTTATTTCGTTTATATACAAGTCAAGAAATGCTCCGATATGTCAGAGTTTGTCTATAATTTGCTTTATAGGTCTTTGTTTTTTTTTTGTTTTTTGTTTTTTTGTTTTTTTGTTTTTTTTTTTTTTTTTTGCTTTTTTTCAATTTTAAATACTTATTATTAAAGACTACCAACTATTCTGTCTCCTACGAAAGACTATTGGAATCAAACTACGGAAAAAAAATATGCAGAATGAAAAGGTGTAATAATGTTTAAAATAAAAAAAAAAAAAACAGAAGAGGTAATAACGTGCTTCGCGGATTATACAGCGTAAACTGACCCAAACCAGGTTATACTCGAATAATTTGGCCAAAAATTAGAGTCATTCCTAAAATAACGTGTAAAAATACGAGGGTTTATCCAAAAGTTCGTGGAATTTTTTTTATAACTTCTTTATTTTTTAATGGAAGTGATTGAAAATTTCAAGTGAAAATATAGAGGCTTGTTGAATTTTCTTAATAAAAAGATATTTTAAAAATTCATGATAGTAATACTTTGGTAGTTGCCATAGAAATGGACGGTTGAAAATGCGGGGGAGACATTTTTTGTTCATTATCATTTCAATTCTTGATACTCACTGTGGGGAAAATGCGCTAAGTTTCATATAAAACGAAAATGATATCATAATTACAATTAGTTGAACTTTTATAACCCTTGGTGTGAAATTTTTATTGATTTTGCGGGATATTTAGTGTTTTTTATTAATGATTTGTTGATCATGATGACATCGTTAGACAATGTCGACGGTCAGTTAAGTTTTGTGAAAATCTCGGATACACTCTGACTCAGACGCATATATATTAATGATACAGGCAGAACAAAAGTACAGTAAGCAGCCGGTTTTCAAGTGGCGTAAGACATTCAAGGAAAATAGAACTTGTGATGATGATAAAATATCTAGCAGCCTTTTGGAAGGTCGTTCTTTCCTCGTAGACAAATTGAGAGCGTCTATGGACATGGACCGCCGATGCATTGTGCTCGATATTGCTACTGAAATCGGAAATCATATGGAACGACAGAGCGTATTTTAATAAATGATCGTAATATGAAGAAAGTGGGTGCGAGATGGGTACAAGGCTTTCCCGAAGGCACAAATGGAGAAAAGAATGCAGTGCTCCGTAGAATTTCTAAGTCAATTTGAACGTGAGGGTGAGATGCTCCCAGAACGTGACGTGACATACCTAACTTAATGTGACGTCGAGGTCTCCGACCCCCCCCCCCCGGGGGGGGGGGTTTACAGCTGTACATGTTAAGAAAGCTCGTGTGATCATAATGGTTCTTGGAATGTAGTGAAATTTTCCAATATTGTTGCATAATTACTCTATTTTATATAGTTTTAATAAGCAAGGGTATTTTTACCAGATTTTTGATATTATGGACCATTTGATTAAGTGTTCAGAGTTCTAACATTTTGTATTCTACTGAGAGAAGGTAATCCCCTTCGCCATTCACCTTTGATAATTAATCATTGTAAATAATGTATTTGAAAGGTTAATAGAATAAGAAAATTATATGCAAGAATTTTTATTGTATAGTACAAAAAGTACTTTCATAGTTTTAATGACCAGGTAATCTTGTAAATGATAGATAAATAAAAATAAGGCAAAAATAACTCATTATATTAAATTTTCTTCAAAGACCAAGAGAGACCAATGTGTGTGGTTGAATATGTCCGCGATTTCAAAAACATTGTATAGAAGCACTTTTGTTTTGTTAATAGTGTGCTTGGTGATTAGTGATAAATGGGGGCAGGTAGAACTTATGAATACAGGACTAAGTATTTTGTTGATCCTGATCTTCCTATTTCTCTTAATTTTGGGTAACTAAGCCTCATTTTATACTTCAATGGATCCTCTAAATTGTTGTATTATACTCAGGTGACTGTTAAGGCCTTTGGGCCTCTTGTCTTTGATCAGATTCTTTAGCAGGCTTATACTATCCATGGATGCCATTTTGTCTTTGCAGGCAAATGCATGAACTATCGTGCTAATAGTAAAAAAGCTGACCACTCTTGGATTTATTTACTATAGTACATCTTCAATGAAGCTACAAAGCAGGCGACACGTGCGTTCCTTGGAACACTCTAGTTGTTGCCATAACTATATTGCATGCCGACATACTATTGAAAAATAATTTGCATACTGAAGACGGAAATATATAATAGTATGCCACGATTGCAAGAGTAGAAAACAAAAAGAATTCAAAATAAGAATTCAAAAAACTATAATGTTTTCCTTCGTCAAATGGGAGACATACATGCAAATATCCCCCAACCCTTTCGTTAGATGTACATGTATAATGTACAGATACATGCATAAAATGTACAATGTACATGTAACATGCATCTAATGACTCATATTTAGTTACCTTGTGTATTAAAACAAGCCGTAAATAACTCAAACTTAATTAGAATTAGTTTCAGTCTGAAGATCACGAGAATAAAGAAGCAGTATACCTAAATCATTCTACATTAATATTACATCTTTACAATATACATCCGGGCGTCGAACGCATCTGTGATGACACTTAGGATCAAATTCGATTTTCTTTTCATTTCAATTATATTGGGGAGGTCTCCGGTGGTTACATCACGTCTTTAAACTTATTTTTGGGTACAAGTATCTACATGTTCGTCCCATATTTGCAAGTTACTGGTACCGTGCTTTGAGTTTTGTTTCACAGCTTTGCATGCTACTATTCTTTGATCATTAATAAATTCTGTTGACACCATGACTGAAACCTTAGACGCACCGATGACTGCGCTCATTTTTCACAAATCTAAAGAATATTGCCCAAAAAAGTACGTATATCAACTGCTGCTTTTTATATTTGGTGTAAATTGACCCCGTCTATTGATTTTCTGCCAGTCGGGGTAT
Organism: Saccostrea echinata; assembly: GCF_033153115.1. Taxonomy (NCBI): domain Eukaryota; kingdom Metazoa; phylum Mollusca; class Bivalvia; order Ostreida; family Ostreidae; genus Saccostrea; species Saccostrea echinata. The sequence goes on from NW_026889763.1 coordinate 17,116,667, forward strand.
CAGACGGAACCCCCCCCCCCCCAATATGTAATTGAAATCTTAAAAAACCGATACTGCTGTGTTTGTGCCGAATTGAATTTCCTGTAAATAACTTGCTTCTGAAATGAATTCTGAAAAAAATATGTATTCCTTGTTGTATCCAGGTAGGGCCATGTAGTTCACTGTCGCATCATCGAAGTTTGGGTCGATGGTGCGATGACGATGAAACAATGGTGCGATGACAATGAAGCGATGGTACGATAGGGCGATGACGATGATGTGATGGTACGATGAAGGGATAGCGCGATGGTGCAATATTGATGACATGATGTTGCGATGACGATGGTACGATGACGATGTTCACTATCGCTCATCATGCTGTCACACAATCGTCATCGCATTGTCGCGCAATCGCATCATCGTCATCGCTGCATCGTTATCGCACCATCGATATCGCGTCATCGATCCAACAATAGATGCTAGATGGTGCGATAGTGATCTACGTGGCCATATCTGGATTCCATACTGTTAATAAAATTTATGTCAAGATATTCAGACTAATCTTGGATTATTTTAGGCCGGCCTGACTGAAGAAGAATATATGCGAAACAAGGATTTTGTATAGTTGTTAGAAACGTGGAAAAGAATTATTAAAAAATCATACTGTTTATCTTTCTATGGATTTTCGGCTCTATTGCATCAGTAATTTTTGTATCTTTTTTAACCACTGCTTCTGGTTAAATTAATTTTTTTTTTACTTCTTGATAACAATGTAGTCATAAAAGCTTTTGCGTTAGAACATTTTTTATGCAATACAAAATAAAAGTTATCTGAAAATTAAATCTCATTTATTTCTTGGTATACAAAACATTTATACCTTTGGTAGTTATATAAGAAAAATAAACGTTAAATTGGAAATGAATGAAATAATATGCTTAACATTTATTTCTTGGTATACAAAACATTTATACCTTTGGTAGTTATGTAAGAAAAGTAAACGTTAAAGGAGATGGGCGAACATAGCGTGCAGAAAGCCTATAGCTTCAGAAATATAAATATAATGTTCAGTTTGTGAATTTAATATTTAGAGTAAAGTTCTCATTATTGAAATTTATGAAATTGTGATAAACAAAACTTTTCTGAGGAAAATTTTCTCGGCAAAATGTATTCTTTTATTAAAAAAAATTATGTGGTATTCGTGGGGTTGGAACCCTAGCAATAAAAATCCTGAGTATCATTTTCTTTCGAGACTAGCACGCTAACCACTAGACTAAACAAGTCCTGACGAACAGTGGCATTTAAATCATGTTTGTGATATGACCCTTGACTTAATGGACTTCAAGTATTTCTCGAAAAGAAGCGAATGTTATGTCATAAAAGTATATTTTTAAGGTATAGTGGGCCATTGCTCCATATTTTTGGTAACCAAAAAATGTATATTTTTATGCAAACTTTGAGGATTAACTTTCAAAAAGGTGGAGCGAAGACCCACTCACATCGAAAAATAGTGCTATAGTATGCCAAAATGACTCTTTTTTCCCGCTTTAGTGTGTGTCTAATATTTCACAGGCAAATAATTTCAATCTTTGAGAGATTTTTGCAAATTGTAGAGATTTTACATAAAGTATATTTTAATGTTAGACGAAATATCAAGGAAAATTTTGATATAATTGAAATTTAATTTCTCATCTTCATGTTTGTCACACTATAGGCTTATCGCTCGTCATGTTCACCCATCTCCTTAGAAATGAATTATTATATAATATGCTTAACATTCATCCCGACACGGTTTTAGCACAAAATCTCTAACAATGAAAATCTTAATAAAATGATATGATAATATTATGCTGAATAAAACATGAAAGATGAAATGGATGATGATGTATACATAAAATTATAGTGAATAAAGGCAATGAGATAAAAAAAATAAGTCTTCAAAAACATACATCATTCTGACGTTCCTTTCCTCATATACAAAACTTCAAATAACATTTATACCCAGTATGTTATATCAAATTACAAATTAATTCTTAAAAATTTCTAAAAACAAAAATATTATATACAAAAAAATACAATTTCTTTTCTTTAAGACAGATTTATTGCATGGATTTCACTGAACTAGTTTCACTAGTATAATAGAATTGTAACGATAAAGAAACATTACAGTAACTACTGTTATATCACAATTTATACGAGATTCCATCCTGATATTATGAACCCGTTGCTTACTAGTGAATATATCGCACTACTGTCCATATAAGGAGTGATAAAGCGACTGTATAGAGGGCGCCACTCTGGATTCTGTTAGATCGGTCTGCTAGAAGTTGTTGCGTAATAGTTCTATCAATAGGCACACGTGAGCCAGCTGCAAAGAAAAACGTGATGCAATCTATCGTTTTATGAAATACATTCAATTACAATTTTTAGCTCACCTGAGCCGGAGGCTCAAGTGAGCTCTTCTGATCAAAGTGTGTCCGGCGTCCGTCTGTCGTCTGTAAACTTTTCACATTTTCGACTTCTTCTCAAGAACCATGGCCCAATTTCAACCAAACATGCCACAAAGCATTCTTGAGGGAAGGGGATTAAAGTTTGTTCACAGGAAGTGCCACGCCCTGATAATTAAGAATTCGTGAAAACTGGTGGCATCATTAAAAAATCTTTCTTTCAAGAACCACTGGACAAGAAAAGCTGAAACTTATGTGAAAGCTTCATTACATACTCTAGATTCAAATTTTTTATATCAAACCCCTGAAGGTAGGGCAGGGCCACAAGAGGGGGTTGAAGTTTTAGATAGGAATATATAGGAAATATCTTTAAACATCTTCTTCTTAAGAACAGCAAAACCATGATTATTCATATTATAATAGAACTTAAAAGCATCCTCGGGTAGTGTAGATTTTGTTCCAATTATGACCCCTGGGGGTAGGGCAGGGCCACAACACGGGTGTCAAAGTTTACCATAGGAATATATAGGAAATATCTTTAAAAATCTTCTTCTCAATTACAGCTAAGCCATTATTAGTCATATTAATTAACACAGAAGTATCCTCAGATAGTGTAGAATCAAGTTTGTTCAAATGATGAACCTCTGGGGTAGGGTGGGGCCACAACCGTGGTTCAGAGTTTTACATAGGAATATATAGGTGTAATGGTTAAGGGGCATTTGCGTAAAACGCATGAAAGACTTCAAATAGTGGAATGGCCTGACAACCCTTGGAAACGACTAGCTAAAGGGTATATAAGGCAAAGATTTGGGAAAGTCAGGCACTTGGAAGCTAGAAGAAGAAGGTGCAGGTTGAATAAGCCATAAAGAAGTGAATGGTAAGAGCAAAATAAAAATTATAAGCACCAGTGGCAAGTATCCTAGGGTACTGATGTTAAGTTCTGGTGTAGTTAAATCTGAAGAAGTTTGAGACAGATGGTTCTTATCAATCAATTGGAACCTAGGGAAGAAACATGGTGCAAGTAGAACCTTACCCAGTCCCCATCTCTAGATAAGAGAAAATTTAAGTACTGTGTGATTTACCCTCAGACAGAGCTGTCTTAATTATCACTCCAATCATTAACTCAGAGTAAAATGAAAACCAATATATCCATTGTATGTAAGAATCTGATCATCATACACATTACGTAGGGAATATCTTAAAAACACCTCCTTCCAAGAACATTATTAGTTATATTTATACAGAAGCAACCTTAGGTATTGTAGAATCAAGTTTGTTCAAATTATGATCCCAGGTTTGAAGGAGGGGGGGGGGGGGGCAACAGAGGATCAAAGTTTTGCATAAGAATATATAGGAATCATCTTGAAAAATATTCTGCACAAAAACAGCAAAGTCATGATTAGTTATATTATTATAGAAGCATCCTCGGGTAGTGTAGATTCAAAGAGCTAGGTTCACTTTATGAATAAAATGGCCCTGTAGATATACCAATTTATTGACTAACACCTTATGTTCCATTTTAAACATCAAGATAAAGTAGAGACTTAGTGCTTTCATTTCCTATTAAAATTTTTCTCCTTAAAGTCCAGGTCTTGGAAAACAAGCTTTATTGAATTGCAATGTTCTTGAACTTTAAAAAAACAGGTACATGTATATTTAAGTACTTTCAGAGAAGAAAAATAATATGAGCGCACTCTCTGATCTAAAAAATAAAACATGTTTTGTAATCCTCAGAAACGGTTCTATCAGTAAATAATTGCATATTTTATATATTAATTATCGAAAAATAGCTTTAAAAATTGGCTGTTTTTGTAGAATTGTTCAGGATATGAAGAAAATGACGCATTTCATGACGTCATAATGCATTGACTAGCCAGAAAATTATGTCATTTTTGGTAGATTCGCAATCGCCAAATGTCTAAATGAAATTTAATGCATTGTCAACTAAAACTAAGCAGTTTCAGTTTTTCAGAAATTCACAGGGCCAAAAAAGGCCCTAAGTGAACCTTGTTCTTTTTTGAAATATAGGGTTGGTAGGATGGAGCCACAATGAGGGATCAGAGTTTTAGATAGGAATACACAGGGAAAAAATCGTTAAAATTGTTCTTCTCAAGAACAGCAAAGTCATGATTAGCAATATTGATATGGAAGCATCCGGAGGTAGAGTATATATAAGTTTGTCCCTACCCCCATTACTCCGGTAAACTTTTAAATACTGAACTGATTTCTGCGTCCTCCTAGCCAACGTGCTCAGGTGAGCGATGTGGCCCATGGGCCTCTTGTTTTTTAAATAATGTTCAATAAGTTTAGATAATATTTTTTTTAATATTCTTATCCATAATCACACAACAGTCTTACCTAGAGTGAAGTATAATGTTGGAGATTTCCTCCCGATTCCTCCAAAACTGTACCCCGCGACCCTGACCGCGTACACGTAGTCCTTCTCTATCCCCGTGAGGGTGTACTCAGTCGGGTGTTTGGCGACATCGATAGGTTCCGCCGTACGGAAATGCTCATTAGCTTTCCAAATAAAGATCTGGGAAAACAGAAGTAATGCTGTCATTAAGCTTAATAGTGTCTGAGTAGGCTCTGGAAAAGAATTCTTTTATTGTCAGTGTGTTATCCATAAATCATTAGCAACTAATGGCTTCGATACCCTGCAACAAATACATATATTTTCAATAACTAGCACTTCCATTTCCCTCCCCTATCTGACAAATAAAATTTTACCTTATTAACCATTTCAATCACATATATTTAGTAATCAATATTGATGGTTTTAAAATCATGCCATGTAAAACAGTTTCCACAATTATATTCGTATTAAAACTTAAAGAAAAGCTTATTTTTGAAAAGTCTGATTTAAATCTGACACATACCCTGTATCCCTTTAATGAGTCTTCACTCTGTGATGTGCTAACCCCTCGCCATGAGAGGATAACAGAGGAAGCGTCCTTCGATACCACATCCACTTCCTGTGGATAGAGGGACGGAGCTACAACAAAAACATGGTCACAATAGCTATCAGTGGATTTCTGTTTTATAATGGATATGTTGATGTGGGTCGGGAGGGGGGGGTTCACTGACATCATGTTTCTTTCTTTATATTTAAATTTCCTATATACGTGTCTAATTTGGAAACTTTAGGATGTACCTGGATTCATGGTTTCCGCGGGATATGGTTCTCCCAGTGGACCGAGCCCGGCATCGGTGAATACTTGGGCCTCCACAATGTAGTACGTATCGGGTTCTAAACCTATAATCACTCCCGAGTCCCTCTGGCCGTGAAACCTTATAGACTGTTTGTACTTATAATCCTTCGTGTCATCTTCACTTTGAACTCGTAGGTAATAATTTACCTGAAAAAAAAATCAATTTAGTGAGAGAGAGAGAGTTCATTATTATTTGCATTATTGAATATGGCAAGCATGTTATCTTTATACAGAATAGGAACTCCGATTCATATTTTTTTCAAAATCCCAATTTAACAAAGAGGTTCCCCGATAGTTATAATTATTCTTATGGCGTATTTCATCCGATATCCTGCCAAAGTATCAGCTGATGTGTACGAAGAGATACTTAATTTACTCCGTAAGCTCCCCATTCATGATATTACTTTGACAAAATTATCTGGTTAAATATACTTCATTGGCGGATCCTTGAATTTTAACGGGTTCCATACCCGCTCAAATTGCGCTTTCCTTTATATTTAATACCATTTTTCATGGACAAGCATTTTCCTTCAAACATGACTTACAAGAGGTCCATGTGTTCTTTTTTCATTCGTTACATTACTGTATGAATTTAATAACTGAAAATACAAGGGGTGGGAGCCGACCCCTGTATGACACGCTACTACACTCAATATTTTACCTGGTAGCCTCCTAATCTGCCTTTGATTTCCTCCCTGGTGTCTGGCACCGGGTTCCAGGATACCACTAAAGCTGTGGAGTTGTAGCCCTCTCCTCTGATCTCAGTGGGGACTGCAATCGGCACTGAAGAAAAAAATAATGAATTTACAGAGGGTGGGGATATAGGCTTAATTTATAGCATATTATTTCATTGACTTTAACCAGATGTGATTAGATCTAGAGGGGCTGAAGACATATCTGATTGTATCATTACTGGCTTATGAATGTTGATTTCAATACGTCTAACATACATAATAAGAGACCAGTTCATTTATTTGGCAAATAACAGTGTTGTGTATATAGAATCATTTGGGTGTGCGCATGCGTGGTTTCTTTTAATCAAACATGCGCACACCCAACTGGCAAAATCTTCAACTTGATGAAAGAGGCCAGATATGGAGGAAGAAGATTTGTTATGTATTACCGTCTTTTTCATATGCATCGTTCGTTTTGCAAAGGTACATGTAACTGTTCATTTTGCATTTACATTTTCTTCGTTACGTGCCGGGTCGTTAATTTTTCTTTTATGTGTATTTAAATTGCAAAACGATTTATTGGTTGTATTTAATGCCATTTATGAAGTTTTTATAGCCATTGAAATTATAATAACTGTTTTTCTCTTAATCGTTTTAATTAATTAATTAATTGTTTTCCTTTTTTCCCCGCTGCCCATAAGTTACCGCTATATACAAAGAGTAAAGTCTTCAAAATCACAATTTTTCGGGCCTTCCTGCACGCTTTAAAAATATCATGAACTTTCTTAAGATCATCGGATGAAAGAAATTCCTGCAATAGAGATATGTCGTGTACAGGGTGATGGAACGCAGGGACTGTCTTATATGAGGATTAAACATTATATGCAGTGCTCTCTTCATTATATGTGGTACATGTACTATTTTAATTATACGAAGTAGTTTTTACAGTATATGGTGTGCAACTTCCATTATATACAGTACTTCTTTCATTATATGACGTAGACATGTCATTATATTATGTACATCTATCATTATATGAGGTGTTTTTATCATTATATGAAGTGCTTTTAACATAATATGCGGTAGATCTAACATTATATGCAGTGAACACAACAATATATTATGTACTTCTCACATTATACATGTATATAGTATATTCATCATTATATGTAGTATTTCTGTTATTATGATGATGCCGATCCTTTAATATTATGTCCGGTCCTGTTAGCATTCCGTGCGGTAGATTTAATTTGCATTTCGTTATGATGTAGGGTGGATTAAAGAGGGTGGTTATCTACGGGTATCACAGTTGTTGTTACCTACAGTAGTACTCGTACATTCGGAGTGAGATTTTCCCATTTGTCTGAAAGATCCGAGGAGTTCCTATACTGGTACTTAAAATTCTTAAGACTTTCTTTATCTACATGGTTCTAAATCTCTTTAAGACCACGGTAGGTATATAATTAATAAATTCTCGTATACAGTCTGGTTTGTAGTTTAGATTCCTAATAAAATCAATTCATAAAGTAGGTCAAAACAAATCCAAATAAATAGGTCATATTATTGCCGTATTGTTTCTACTTGAGGAATAAGACAAACTGAATTTGAGAAACCTGGTCATATTACAGAGCTTAATAGGTAAGTGTGTTAGTACTTACTGCCCATAGCTGAGTACACAATGACTATAGAGGTATTCTGACTGGTTCCGTGTTTGTTTTTGGCCTGTATTTTAGTCTCGTACTGCGTCCAATAGTAGTCCTCTCCCACCTGTACAACCACCTGCTCCTGTTGCCAGTCTGTTATGATTTTCTGTAAGTAAAAAACAGAGGTATTAATGGTGAAATACTTGTATTGTTTTTTTTTCCCCTCAAAATTGACTTGATGAAAAATTCACCTTGTTCCACAAAGAGTCGGTGGCAGAGTTCGGCTTGAACAATCTATAGTACACTATGTATGACAAGTCATTGGCGCCATGGTATCTTAGAGGTAATTTCTATAAAAACCAAAAGAAGAGAAAAGAATATCAATACAATATATAAAGTTATAAACAACTAAATGTAATAAATAAGGAGTCTAGATATCCAATAACTTTATACCATACAAGAAAAACAAGGACTTCATAATGCAAGTTGAAATTTTTGAATAATAGGTACTAGAAGAGATAACTTAACTGCTTTTAAGGATTTGATGTTAATTGACATGTACCTCTACTAGATTAAATTTCAGTCGCATGTAAAACACTGACCACATAATAATTATTTTTTAATTTCAGGTAAACATTTACAATAAATGACGTCACAAATTCATGCAATTTTTGACTCTTTGGTTGAATTCCTTAAGTGGTTGCAGTTTTTATTTGCTCCTAAAGCCTAGCGGTAAGACATCGATTGCAGATGGATAAGATTATTGATTTCTGATACATGCGATAATCGATTGATGGTGCTTATAATCACCAGCAATGGAAAAGATCGACGGCAATAAAAGTCGGAGGCAATCGTGCGACTTGTGGTGACTTATTAGTGATCAAATGTCAGTCAACGCAAATCCCAGCTTAATTTGTCATGTAAAGATTGCTTACCCACCACCAAGTCAGAAGAGAGCATACACATGTAGCATTTGTCTCTCATAGTGCAAGTGACGTGAACTCCGAAATTCGCTATAAATACACCACTGACCTGTCTCATAAGCATTCCAACAACATTAAGAACCAGCTCAGGTTAAAGGATTATTTCAGAAACATTTTAGGTCCATGATATGGCCTTGACTAGTTCAAGACTGACGGCATACTAGTGTTATTTTCCATTTTTCCTGGTCTTAAACTTTCTATGCTTGATGTTATAAAATTTTGAGAAGCTGTATTAATATAAGTAATATGACAAATGTTTGATAATACTCCATCGTAAAGTAACTTAAAAGTGTTATAACGTTTCAAGTACAATTTCAATTGGAAGTTTTGATTATACAGATGGACAGAAGCAATCAACATAACCAGCTGCTCGACCCCTTTGTGTGGCCTGCAATTATCATGATTGGTGGTTCGAGCATAGCAGACCTTTCTACGACGTCTTATATTTGGAATCGTGACCTTCTACGGACGGTCCATAACATTATTACAGTCTTAGAATGATTTCGACTTGCAGATTTAATTCTTTTCATCACTTTCAGTTCTTTAATTTATCTACACTAACCTTCCATGTGATCATCAGTTGACCTACTGATTTCGACTTGCAGATTTAATTCTTTTCATCACTTTCAGTTCTTTAATTTATCTACACTAACCTTCCATGTGATCATCAGTTGACCTACTGATTTCGACTTGCAGATTTAATTCTTTTCATCACTTTCAGTTCTTTAATTTATCTACACTAACCTTCCATGTGATCATCAGTTGACCTACTTCCACGCCCTCTGTTCGACTACTGAGGTTGCTAGGGGGCTCAGCCGGGGCAGCCTCTAATGTGTTCACAGCACCTAATAAAAAAAGAAAATATTAAGCTTGACTATAATTTTCGTAAAACGTATCCCTAGACTATGATGTCTTTTTATGGTGTTTACTTTGGAAGTTTGAGTTGCGCTGTTTCGTCAGTATTCGTCCTTGTACATTTATGTCTTTAAATGAATTTCTTTAAAGTAAAGCCAGTCTTAATAAAGTTTCATAATACGTTATATCTGCTAGATACTCACTTGACGGGACACAGGGTGGACCGACTCCTTGTACATTTACTGCTTTTATCCGGAAGCTGTATCCATTGCCCGGATTTAACCCGCGCACTGTAATGGTCCGCATGTCACGGTCGTTTCCAGAAATGACCGTCGAAGGCGCAAAAACGGCTAAAAACAAGAACAATCATGTTCTAATTCTACCAAGTATTCTTATTTATCACTTCTGCACGTTCAGTGGTCACATCATGTACTAAACAAAAAGTAATTTGTGTCATTTTTTAAAAAAAACCTTTACTTACTGTGTGTTTCATTGCTGAAATACCACGTTCCCTTCTCCGACTGAATTTCAAACTCTACAATGAAGTACTCGATGGGAAACCCATGACTTGCGCCAGGAAAGAATAAAATATCGATGGAGGTAGTAGTGGGGGTTCCTGGGTCTGCGTAAAGACCGCCAACCACGCCAGGGGGTCCTGAGAGAGAAAGCATATAAAACATGAAAGTTCTAAAAGAATGCTGACTGAAGACTTCATGGATATTGACTAAGTGATCATTTCTCTTTTAAACTTTAGAATATATCGCTTACCATACACCGCCAGTTCCCCTGCCGCCCTAGCTTCGTTTAGTGGCGTTCGTGCAATACATTCATACTTCCCTGCATGATAGAACTGTGCCATTTTGATGTATAAACCCTTGCCTGATGGCAAGTTTGCCTGTTGTAAACAAAAATTATAGTTGATGTAGAGAGAATTTACATGTAATAGTAATAGATGTCACTATGGTGTTTCATGGCTTAGTTTCTTCAAATGAGCCTGTGTTTTATTTTATGTAAATCTCTAGATAGAGCTAAATAAGATGAATTTTGTAAAATACCATTTCACACTATAGAAATTAATACGGTGATTGTGGAATTATACCATTTCATAGTGAGCGTTTCTCTGGAGATCTATTATTTTCCCGCTGAAGGTCCACACATACACGAGATCCAGTGACACGTCATAGGACGCCGTGCAATAGATCAGAGCCGTCTTGTTTTGGTATACCTCGGTCTTGGGACTAGGGGGGTAACTTATTGTTGTACCAACTGTTAAGGAAACATATTAAATCCACTTTTTCTCTATTGATTTTGACTAAAAAAAATTCTGATCACAAAAGTCACATTTTTAAATGTAATGAATGTTTATTAACATGTACTCGCATTTTTTGGAATGTAGTGTTACTCAATTTGATCGCGAGTTTTTCCACAGTAAAATTTGCATGTATAGATGTTATTTTTATTTGAAATCCTTTATGTGTGTGATAATGTTTCCATATATAAATGTATATCCCGATTTTTGATATAGTGCTACTTCTATGCTTAGTAATTTGTATATCCCGATATTTGATGAGGTACATTTACTATTTCTAACTTCTAGCTAATTGGTTTGTAACTGCTGATTTTTTTGTAGTACTAGTAGTTTGCTTACCAAAAAAAAAATGACATTACCTTTCACATTAAGCTTGCAAAAACTTGCATCACTTCCGTGAGTATTCTTTGCTCTGCATTCATAGTAGCCCTGGTCTCCATAGCCAATGTTGGTTATTTTCAAAAAATTATTGGGCATAACTTGAACCCGAGAGTCTCCACCAATCGCTGCACCATTCCTTAACCACGTGATTTCCGGTTTGGGTGCTCCTTCTGGTTCACAAGGAATGATGATTTCTCCGTTAAGAGCTGCATCCATGCTTTCTGGGAGTTGCTTTTTCTTGAAGGTTGGTTGGAATGCTAAAATGAATAACAAGCTAGTAGAAGTAGGGTGGTGAAAACATAATGCATCTTTATTCTGCACAAAATAATTAGATACATGTAGAAACTGAGAAAGTAAGTGGACGGTGCACCACCGTACAAAATAGCTAGTGTTATCTATAGCAAATCTAGTCCATAAATTATTTTTTTTTTCATGAAATTTTATGTGTTTGACAATTCACAAGACCGATGTGCCAAATTCAAAGAGCTTGATGCCTTTCGGCAATGAAACTGTATTTAATCAGTATTTTTTTAATCCTTACCCAGCACCCGGACTTGAGCTGCACTAAATGACGTGCCGTGGACATTGGTGGCAGCACACTGGTACATGCCATTATGTTTGAGGGCGTTAGCGTTTCTTATGGTCATCGTATTCCGATTAACCTGCGAGGAACATAATATATTGCTGTTTTTTAATCAGTACAGTGATTTAGCTACCTGAGGAGTCAATATTCACTGAACCCCAATGGCGAGGTGAAAATGATTTCTACAATCTTTTATCTAAGTCAATCAGAGAGCTAGAAATCATATATATTATATATACATCAAGCATATAACAAAATGATTAAACTGTGTATCAAGTGGTATAGTTTTTTTGTAAGTAGAACCATCTATATATATACCCTTCTTTCACTTTTACGGTAAACATGATGAAGTAACAATGTATTATTGAGTTTAAAAAAAGAACACATTAAAGTGTTCACAAACAGGCATGGCGATTACTGCTGCATTTTAAAGCAGAGCCACAGCAGGGCCATATTCAATAACTATGACATACACTTACTACTATATCGTTATTGCTGTTGGGATCAAATAGCGTTCCATTGATATACCAGGAGTAGGTAGGAGTAGGTTTACCGTAAGCCAGACACCGCCACGAAGTCTCCACACCTTCATCTAAGTGTTTGTGGTCCAAGGGAATCAGAAAATAGGGCTTAGCTGTAAGCAAATAAGATTTACTATGAAACATTTTCAACAAACATTACTTTATAAGCTAAATCTGCCTTTTGATCATATGCATAACACCTTATCAGTATACATGTGTATATTATCCATGGTGGCAACTTTAATTGTGGTATGAAAGTAATGGTTCTCGTCTAATTCTCTTACATTCTACAGACAGCAGGACTTCTTTTGTGGCAATAGAGCTTTTCCTTTTGACGATACATTGATACGTCCCCTCGTCTTCGTATTGGATATCATCGATCTCCACCACTCGGTTAAAGTCGTGATACTTTGCCCTGTCCGGCATTCTCCCGCCAACCTTACTCCAGCCGTAGGACCAAGTCTGTTCGTATTCTACAGCCCTGTTATAAAGCAGTTTTCACAGAAATAAATATAAAGTCCGCCCTTGTGTTCAACTTTACTTTCATATGACGTTTCAGTTCACCTGAGCCAAACTTATAATAGTGTGATTTATGGAGCGTTGTGGCCCTTGAGCCTCTTGATTATCTGTATACAAGAATTATTTATATGTATTCTGTAAAGACTTACGTGCCGTAGGCGAAGCACTCCATTCTGACCTTGTGTCCTCTCATAGGGGGACTAGGGGAGACTTCGATAAAGTCAGGGTGGATGACTGGACCCCACTCTGTCTTTGCAGCTGAAAGGTAATATTGTAAATGATTAAAATTAAACAAGGTGCGACTGTCTTTCCTTTCTTACCCAGTTTTAATTAAGTCCAGCAAAAATGTATCACAAAACATGAAGATTTTACTAAACAGTATGGTAAATGCATTAAGTCTTAGCGCTTCAAAATAAACTTTTCGGTTTATTCTGTAGCATACATTTAATTATAAGATTGAATCATATACCGCACATATACCATAATTGATGTGGGATTTTCAAAAATTAATAGCTGGCCTTAACTGAGGTTTTTAAGGGGATACATGCCATTATTAAGGCTTAATAATTCACCTGGAATGAGGATTTCTAAGTGGATACGCATTTATTCCATAAGGCTTACCTTGATTGAGGATTTCTAAGGGGATCTTTCTGCTCATTCGGCTGGGGGCCTGACTTGAGCCGACCACATTCTGTTTGCTAGGGACGTTTAACGTTACCTGTCAAGATACAACACAAGGCGCATGGGAAACAATGCTCATATTTTTTCTGAATAATGAATCCTAAATTAACTCTGTGAAACCCAAACCAAGATGATTTTCACAGTTTCAACCCACAGTTTACGAAAAACCTCCATTTTAAAAATAAATAAGACAAGATATAGTGTTGTTGGTCTTTTGTTTCCCTTAGGAGACCCCATTTTAGTGGTTCTTGTTCTTATAGTCTAGTAGTTCTTTAAAACAAGTTTCCACCCTATCATGATAATTCTTGTATTTTTCTCTGTTTCCTGCCTAAAGAAACGCAGTGAGTCGTAATGACACATTTTGTTTATTATATTTGTATCATAAATTACAAGATTTATTTTAAAAATATAATTTTAGCAAAGTTTTGATAAACTGTAAACCAGCAGAGTGAGATATACATGTGTAAATGCCGGGAATACAAACTTAAGGTTGTATCAACCGTGTCGTTATCAGCAATTACAACGTCACGTGACATTTATAGATTAGGAATCGGAGTAATATGCAGATTCTGTCAAAATAATCGGTCCACGACTTTCTACGCCATCTATTTTGCATTCTCGTATGGGAGCGAGGCATCGTGATATTTATGTGTTGTACAATACGGTTATAAATTTTCACGCTGAAAAAGTAGAATTTTTAGGTTGTAAAACTTCTAACTTTCTGAAACCTAAAAATTCATGAGCCATGCAACAATTCTATTTTTCTCAATTTGTTCGCCTCACTCTGTTTCTTTTGCTTGTTTTGTAAGGGGAAGAATTCCATTTAAATTATACACTAAATCAAAATGTTATCTGGACATGGAGAAACTTTTTGTCGCATAAAGGTAGAAATAATGAGCTTATCTATTTCATTTTCAACATAGGGTATGTGACATTCACCCCCAAGAAAATTATTTAAAGATATTGAAGTATTGATGAACAGAAATTTACTAAAGTGGGGGAAATGCATGCAAAGAAAGTGTTCCGTTTATTTATCTTGGACTATTCAAATGTTTAGAATGCCTAAATTCACTATACAATTTGAGTAATGGGCTAAATATTTCAATTTGTTAATTTTTTTTGTCAAAGGACAAATTACTCTGACTCCGTAAAAAATACCATAGAATCAGTTCTTTAGTGTGCAGTGAATAGAGGGTTCTTAAAGCACATTTAAATTTCTTTCACCAAAGGAATCTTCATGTAAGTTTAATTGATTAACATTAGCACGGATATCTTGAAAAAGAGTCTAAGATTTGACAGACAGACGGACAAATTTTGATCCAAAAAGAACCCCCCAAATTTTCATACAATTCGTATAACTAACTACTGATGAAGTCATAACACTTTATCAGTGAAACATCTGCAGTTTCATTTTTTTTTTCATTTACATGTACTTATCAGATTAACTTAGAGTAGCTGAATTAGAATACTGAGACAGGTAAATTAGATAATTAGATATATCATTAACATCTCGTAAAGGGCCTATATTTTACCTCGCAGTAATAATCCGTGGCGTCCGCATATGTGGCCTCGGTGAAGTAAAGTTTGCCGTTATTGGAGATGAAGATGTATGGTAATTTCTCAGTCTCGATGATATAAATATCTTCGTTTATATAACCGTTTGTATTGTGTGAATTGTCGTGTTTCGTACTGCGTCTTCTCCAGGTATAGGTTGCCGCTGAAACAAGACCAGTAATACATAGATAACCCCGTAATATAATAAAACATATATCATTTGCTAAATTTCAGCACTGTAACTGTTAATCTTTCTTTGAAAAGCACTACTTTCATTGAAACTAAATACAATTCAGACATCATTTGGCAATGCTATGAAAACGTGGCGTATAAAGAATAATTTAGACATCATTTGGCAATGCAATGAAAATAATGTCGTATAAAGAATGATTATAACGTGAGATAAAACACATAAGATAAATGAACATCAACCTACTTTTAAAGATATTATTTCAAAGCGGTACTTCAGATCTGCACCGCTTAATTTGTAATAAGGGTAAAACAAATACAAATCTTCCCCGACTTGTAATTAATTTCCGACCACTCAATGACTGCTCCCTCGCACTCCTGAGACTGCATTCTAAACTGGCTTGCAATTAATCTCCCAAGCCCTCAATGACTGCTCCTTCGCATGCCAGAGATTGTATTCTTACCTAGCTTGTTATTATATCTCGAGCACTCAATGACTGCTCCCTCGCACGCCAGAGATTGTATTCTTACCCGACTTGTAATTACCTCTCGAGCATTCAGTGATTGCTCCCTCGCACGCCAGAGATTGTATTCTTACCTGACTTGTAATTAATTTCCGACCACTCAATGACTGCTCCCTCGCACGCCAGAGATTGAATTCTTACCTGGCTTATAATTAATCTGCGAGCATTCAATGACCGCTCCCTCATACGCCAGAGATCGTGTGGGGGCATTTTCAACATTGGAGAATTCTCCAAGATCTAAAAATAAAAATGGAGAATGTCTTTGCTTTCAGAAAAATTACTCCTGTAACGGATTTAAATATCATGATTTCCCCACTATCACCTAAAACACTTTTGCAACCGAATGTACATGTATATTATTCTCTCCACTTTGATTCCACAATGAGGCTTTAATTTTTTTAAGTGGTTTTATACGTTTATATTCTTCGTTTTCAGTTACATGTGTTTGACAAATATGCGAAACTTGTAGTTATGTAACAAAAATTTCAAAATCCGACAAAGTCTTGTTCAAAAAATACAAAAGATACTTCATATCCGGTGTAAAGGACTTACATCCAAAGTCGATATTGATGGGGTTACTGACAATGGTTCCGTATTGATTATGGGCCCTACATTGGTATTGACCCTCGTCCTCTTCCACGGGGCTCTGAATGGACAGCTTACCATTCGTCAACGTGTACCGAACGTTTGTCTGGGGACTAATCTGGAAATGGAGGGGGGAAATGTCACAAAAATGGCGGGAGATATCATGATAAACATGTGGGTAAGTATGTCTTGATGGTATGGTAAGGGAAACTTACAGATACAAGAACTAAAATGGTTCAAGTGAAATCTTCTGATATGTTTAAACATTGTATGGATGATTATTTGTTTTTAAATTGAATTCCCATTGAATCTGATTTAAATAGATCTATGTTTCACTGGTTTGAATGCGACGGCATATCATTTGTTTGTTTAGGTTAGAAGCTGTCTTTTTAAGTTTAACATAATTTGCTCTTCCAGATGCATAAAACAAACAAAAAAAGTAACGAGAGGTTCCTCAGCTATTTCTTTACTTTTTGTCACATTTGTTTATATTCATCCTCTTTGTGTGTGTATATCCTGTCTAAAAGCTAAAGGCCAGCAAAAAATTCCGGTCCTATTTTCCTTTCCAGAGAATAATGAGTTGTGTGCTTTTTTTCGATTTTGAAAATAAATGTATAGGTAATAGACTTTTGTATATCCTTGTATATTTCCAAAATAGATAGAAGTACATGTACATATGACATTTGAAACTTCTTTGAAGCCAGTATGTTTGGCTATTACTGTCATAAACTTTTAAAATTATTTTGTTTCCCTGTGGATTTAGTAAGACATCGAATACCATTATAAATATAAGTATTTAGACGGTCCGCTAATACCAAGAATATAATACATGTAATATTAGAATTTTCAGATGCCATGTATTAAGGGATATAATTTCATGTCACAGCGAAAATTTCATGTCATTATTTTTGTAAGTGAAATACCTGCACTTTGCTCATCTCTGCTTAAGAGTTGCTGAAGTATAGAGACTTATTGTGACTTAAAATCGGTCTCAGCCCCGTGTATTAACCTTATTTGGTATATTGAGGAATCAGTGATTATATTTGTTACTACATTAATTGCAGCGTCGGGGGATCCTGTGCGAGCCCCAGTAAAATAATCAATTAAGAAAGACTTAATTCAACTTATGCTATTAAACTCATATTTATTGCAAGTATTGACTTTTTGTTGTCTTCATTTTTTATTAAGTTTGCCCCTCCCCAGCTTGAAATCATGGATCCGCCAATGAATTGATCATCAATCTCCTGGTTATATACCAATACAGCTTATGAATACGTGTGATTTTTTTTTATAGATGCATGTGCACCTGTTTGGTTATCGTCCGTGTATAAGACGTTAGTTTTCTATACTATATATACATCAGAGTATAGTTTTGTCCTTAGATATGACTGCGCCTTACCTCTTCCTTATTCACCTGTCAAACACGTTACATCAGGTGTAATTGTAAAAAAAGAAGTGAATTTTACCCTGCTTAAGTTAACTACTAAAAAAAGACATAAAATTGTTAAAAACCATTACTATTAAAATAAGGTTTCAAAATTAAATGTAGAACCAATTTATAATGAGGAATGTTGAAATTATATTAAAATCCACTGTTGAATAGAATAGCAACGATACACGTAAAATTCTACTAAAACAGATTTGTTCAGTCCCCTACTTCTAAAAAGTGAATTGTAAGACTAGTCTATTGTGTACAATGTGAGGATTTTTACCAGAGTTTGATTAGTCTTTGGTCCACGGTACCACTGGTAAGTGGCCGGGGGGTTGGACGACGCCCGGCACTCGATAAACAGCGATGGAGTTTTGGCGATCATTGTGACGTCAGAGGGAACCACAGTAAAGGTTGGACCGTATTTGATATCGTTCTTGTCTGTGGAAACTACCCCAAAGCCTACAAAATTTATTTAAAAGTATATACTATCAACTAGTCTATTCATGTATATAATCTGTATATATATATAAAAAATCTCGCTTATGGTTTAAGAAAGAACAATTTGTCTAACAGATGTACTGAAAACACGTATTAATCTTCTTTCAAATAACAATCATTCATTCAACATTTCATTTTTGAACACACTTACTGAAATCACGTTTTTGTGTCAAAATGGTGTAGGCATCTTGTTGACTGATTTCACAAATGTAGGACAAACTCCTGTTGGATGAAACATGTTGCCATCCATAGCTAATACCTAAAACCACATCAAAACACAAAATGGTTGAGATTATATTAATTCCACTTTCATTCATGTTTGGAACTTTCCTACTTTCTAACAGATGTGTGATATAAAATTAAACTGTTTCTTGTGATGTTGATTTCTATTAAGCATGGCCATGCATGTGTGTCTACAGTATCTTTGTTTGTTTTACAATGTTGTATGTTTAATTAAAATGGCTTAGGTTGAGCAAGTAAATGTATATTGTTATGCAAAATGCGTTGATTTTGATATCACAAAAAAAAACTCTATCAAATTTAAAGCATAAATATCCCAAAAATATGTCATTGACTAATATTTTTACGAAGTTGTCCGATGGAGTAATTTATGAACGTTCTCATCAACAGTGTGGAGAAAGTTCCGGGCATGCCTTACTGTCTGGCAAATGAAGTTACAATATATTGCAAATTGCCAATTTTTTCGAAGAGTTGTCGTTCCTATCAAACAATAGTTGCGTTAAAAGGACGACAACTCTGGGTAGAAACTGGTTTTTTTTTCAGTTTATAAATTTAAAATAAAAATATAGTTTATTTTTGTTTTTACCAAATATAGTTTCTGCAGTTTACAGAGCGACCTACCGTTGAAAGCGTAAGCAATCATATTTCCGGGTTGCTGCTGCCCGTTATCATTCCAGAAATTAAGGTCAAACCTCAGATTCGTATTATCCCCGTCCCATCTGTAATTGCTGGGATTAGACGGATTCTTGATGCCACTAGTGTACCAAAGACGCCTAAAAACAGACAAAGTTATAAAGGCTATACCAAACACGGCTAGAAACAGACAAAGTTATAAAGGCTATACCAAACACGGCTACAAACAGACAAAGTTATAACGGCTATACCAAACATGCCTACAAACAGACAAAGTTATAAAGGCTATACCAAACACGCCTACAAACAGACCAAGTTATAACAGTTACAAAGTTTTAACGGTTATACCGAACACGCCTTTAAACAGACAAAGTTATATCGGCTATACCGAACACGCCTACAGAGTAATTGGGATTTTAGTTTGTAGTGGTACCTTTTGTTTAATTTTATTTATTTTATTTTTTTTGTAGTCATCGCCTGCAAACACAGATGTCTAAAGCAAACATTTGTCTCTGACAGTTCCTGTAGATAACTTTAAATTTATTTAGATAAATGACAAGTTAAAAAATTAATTTTATTTTGGAAAAAATGGTGTAGATATTGTGTTGTTTGTTTTTCTACATAAGAAGTATGATCAATATGATGGCAAAAGTGAGAAAACAAGTTTTAAATGGTCACAAATTTGATAGTCCGTTAGTACCATCTAAATTATCTTTGGTCATGTTTAAATTTATAATGTCTGATTTACCGACCAGATCTTAAAAGAGCAGAAGGCATGCATTTATGTTTAAAACTGTTTGAAGATGACTGATACATTATTATTAATTCCTGATGATAATCCGGTGTTCCTGTTTACAAATGAAGATTTACAGCGGCCACATTATGCTTTAGTGTTTGGTATTGGTAAATAAACCCATCTTAGCTCTCTTTGATCTTTAGTTTTATTCACTCTTTACGTTTAAATTCTAAATACTTAGTTCAAGATTTGACAGCACATAAACAGAAAAATCGCATTCACCCCCATCCTTTCCAATCAAATTAGATTTGCTTTATCTTATAGTCTTATACTATGATTTTCTCGATACTGAGAAGAAAACATTAAGCGTTTTTCTTTCTGTTTTCTCTGTAGGTCTAAAATAACTTGGTAATTAATTGTCACAGTCGTGTCACATTTTAAATATAAAATTCCTAAGCATGGTAATGATTGACTTATTTACCTGACTGTGTCTTGGTTTGTCAACCAATCGCTGATGAAACTGTGTTCTTGGGCATCATTGATGGCCAAAACATAGGCACTGCTGGCTTCCTCCTATGAAAGTCAAAACAGGCTTACAATTAGATTCATTTAAAGTTTGTGTACCTACTCTAAATTTACACTGAAATAAATATGTTTTTTTCTTCAAAAGAAAAATATATAAGGTGGTGAAGCTATCTCCACTACGCTTCCAACAAAGCCTATAGCCAAAAGCTTTCGGTCCGATACGTTAGCGGACCGAAAACCTTGGATTAAGAAGAAGAGTGGTGAATTACTGAATTTTAATGTTGTTAATAACTAACCACACAGTGAGCTACCGCCATGTCATATCGGGCGGTGGGAACCGCCTTAAACTTGTAACATCTCTGGCCTACATCGTACGATACCCAATCATCCGGGCATTCTGAAACAGAAGTGTGAAGAATTGTAATCAATTATTAATTAGAGTAATGTTGCATAGATTTTTTGCATGTAATTAATATCCGACTAAAATTTAATTTAATTGATCTTTTAAGAAATACGCATTTGATAACATACCGGTAGAAAAATAGAGATTGGTTGTGTGTGTTGCAGTGTAAAAATTTGTCTATAGATCTTTCATAATTTAGGATATAAGTATATTTATTATCAATGCATGGAAAATTATAAACTAAACAATATCGACTTTCTGGCCCTTGTGACATGCCTCACTATTGCTAAAATTGTATTGTTTTCTCAGACAACTCTAAATCAGATGTTGTTATATCTTACTTTGCTCCATATAAAAATTCAATCTTATATTTATGTACAATATTTTAGGGGTTGTAGTTACTCATCTGAAAAATTAAGCATATAAAGCAAAACAATGCTGTGCATCTTTAGTTATGTCATATTTTAAATTTTATTTATTTACCGGGTGGCAGTAAATACAAAAAAGTAATATTATATGCGCCTCGGTTGACAATGGTTTTCTTGGGGTGAAAATTTTCAATGTTACACTCAGCTACATGCAGTATTTATATAATATTTATGCGCTGCCTGTGAATTCATAATTTACAACATGTCAGTTATACCAGTTTGTGATGCTTGAGTTACATAAGAAATGCTCTGCCTCAAAACCATTATTGGACCACTCGGGAAACATAACTATGATACAACATACGAAGAATACATCACTTTATGCATCATCCATGCAAGTATAGTCACGGCAGAGTTTAAAGTTACTAGGGAAAGGGCCTGCTCCAAAAACTCTAAAACTGTAATTACTATGTCAGAGTACCCGAAGCATGAGTGGTAGGTAGTTATCATCCATTCATAAATAACATGCAAATTTGGTTGGTATGACGTATTACTATATGTGGAATGGACTTTCTTCCAAAACTTAATCCGGGGTCTGGAACGCTAAGAATTGGAGTATAACATAAATTCTCCCAAACTTCTTCGAGATGAGCTAACCCACATAACAAGGGAATAGATGTGTATAGCATTTACCAACGTCAAGGTAGAATAGAAAATAGGTATAGGAACCATTGTTTTTATCCCTAAGCGCATGACAGGCGCATATTGTCAATCCTTTGCAATCAGCACAATTAATGTTACAATCGAAAGCCAATATTTGCACATATTCTACGATTTGCATTTTAAAGAAATATATCTATAAAACTTACCATAGAACTGTGAGTGTGCAGTCCTAAAGCCCAAAGTCAAGATAGAAAGCAATAGGACTTTACACATGGCTCATCTCTGAATGTCTGCTTAACCTGCAATAAAACTTTCAATTTCATTCTTGTATTTTTGCAGTACATGTTTGATCACTTTAATTTACTCTTTTTTGAGATGATAAATTGCATGTAGAAGGCATTCTATGACGCAAAATCACTTTATATTAATGATCGTTAGGTGGTAGGAGAGTTCGGCACCATGTGAAGCCTTCGTCATTGAGGGCAAAGAGCAGCGTAAAATTTCGAAAGTAAAATCTCGTTAAGACATTATTAAAAAGTCATTGCGTCCATTAACCTTATTGAAATTTTAAAATCTTTTTTAGATGTATAAACTTAAACTTTTACATAGTTTTACATGTTAATCCTAAGGTATATTTTAAAAATGCAAGAAAAAAAAATCATTTACACTGTACAGTTTTTCATGCATTTATGTGTGTATTAAGTCTAGATGTTAAGCTGAAGATCGAACTGCATTTGTCTAGTAAATCCCGGAGATTAATTTAAGAAAATTTGAAAGCAATTAAAAATATGAGATCTCGGTGTCATTTGGGCTCCTGGCTGGTGTGGTACTGAGCTATCGCAGTGGCAGGGGTATACGGTATACCGTATAAACTAAAAGCCCGCTGTACGTAATACAAAGTCTATTTCTGAATTATAGTAAATTGAAATTACAAAGAGGTTATAAATGTTTTTCTTAACTTCATAGAGATTGGCCTTTTACGTTAAGTTTATCATGAATTAAGATGGTAGAACAATTGATGTAAATATATGTCAGAGTAGTAAAATTATCGACGTCGTCGGTACACAAGTATTTTAGTATGTAAATTCATTGAGCTTATCTGTGAATCCGTTTATTAACTCGAACGGGCGTGTTTTACTTTTGGCAAGTGGTTTCAAATTATGCAGCATCACACATTGTTGTTTTATTGCCGGTGTGTAAAACCATTGATACATGACTCCGCATTATCTGATCAACGCATGCCCGACTTTCTCTCGATCTTGTCTATTGCATAATTGAAGGTGTAACTATTAGCCTCAAATTTTCCATTGTTGGAAAGTTCTTGTAAATGTTTTAACAAGAAATTGCATGTTCTTTGTTAGACTTCGATGTTTACCACTGTTTAGCAATGTTCTGCGACTTATTCAGTTTTTAACCGGAAGTCGTGTGTTTGCCATGATAATCATGGCGTTAATTGTATGAATTGTATGAATG
The DNA here is from genome assembly GCF_033153115.1 of Saccostrea echinata. Classification (NCBI taxonomy): domain Eukaryota; kingdom Metazoa; phylum Mollusca; class Bivalvia; order Ostreida; family Ostreidae; genus Saccostrea; species Saccostrea echinata. Next base: position 17,140,274 of record NW_026889763.1, read on the forward strand.
CTTTGAATTTGATTCTGATATATCACATAAAACCTTTTACTGTATAATAAAACTGTTTCTCTTAAATGAAATTCATTTTAATAGTCTTTAAGCCTCCTTTTGAAATACAGACATTTATCTGATTCTTTCTTTTGTTTTTGATATAATAATCTCAGTTTATGTTGGATCAGATTTCTATCAATAATAACTAATTTGAATTGTTAATTTTGGAGTTGAAGGCAATCGTGGTAGGTGTTTTCTTACCCTTCCCTTCCAAATTAGTCTCCCTTAAAAACCACGAAGACGCCATAACTGTACAATTGCATTTCAATAAATAAATTGTTACAAAACAGTACTTATGTTTTATATACAAGTCTCTCTTCTCTAAATGAGAATTTTTGTGTTATTTTTTCTCTCGGTGACCAAGGTAGGGTAAGGTATGGCAAACTCACCTGTCCAGGTGCGATGCTGATGTTTACATCCGTTCAAAATAAATCGATACATAACATCTACGTACATGTAAAGCCATCTTGAAATTCCCTATGAATCATTCATATTAAGTCATACTACACCCCTTATAGTAAAACAATACTTTGTTAAGTAGGATAATGGTATATATACCCCCTAATCTCTGTAGCATACACATTTATTTTGTTTTGGATCATAAAAAGTAAAATTTCCATTTTTCCTACCTTCCTTATATGTAAATAAAATCCAGTTGTATTTGAACTTAAATATATGATTGGCCCCCTTTACAACAGCTTCACAATTCACTGCGTCTTGAGCTTTAAACCGAATGCATACCTAGCTTTTGTATTGGATAAGGTTCAGTGATCTCGGGTAAAAATCTATTGATCCGCGCTAATTTGGCGCGCGGATTTAACAGCTTTCTCCTCTATTTTTAGTGTGACAGCGGGTGCCACTCAAATGACGACGTAATTAACTTAAAACAACAGCATTGAATTTTACTGATCATATGGCATTCACTCATTTCACTGTCATCTTTAATTTTAACAACGATAACGGCAATGGGTGAATGATTTGTCCTTTAAAATGTTTCAAGGTTGTCGTAAAGGGCATACGAAAATCTTGAGGCCGTAAGATTTGTATTATAATACTTTTGAATTAGTACTCTTATGTGTACACTCTAATATAAAATTGGCAAGACTGTAAATAGATGTAGATGTTATCCCGCAATATTTCTCTCCAAACAATTTTAGTAGTGTTTGAACTACTCTCTGTACGTGGTAATTCGTTTACTCTGTCTTGGTTCTCTGCCGTATGATAATATTACAATCGTTTTGTATTTTTGCATGGATCCGAGTCGCTTAAATAAAAGGAAAAAAGTTAATGAAATATGATATACTAAATGTAATTATGGAAATCTTATGTTAACTGTTTATATTTTTTTGAGTCAAAGCAACGTGTTATATAATAAAAATAGAATTGCCTTCCTACAATTTTTTAATAAAATATAAAATTTGGTGTTATGACCATTTTTTTTTCAAATTTGGGCAAGTTGTTTGTCATAGGTTAAGATATATTTTTTTCATAACGTCGTATTGTAAATTTTGAATTTACTGCATGGATGACAGTAAATACAATTTTTACAATAGTCTAATCGTAAATTTTGTATATACATGTACACTGCCACCCGATAAATTCATTATTTACAATATGTCATTTATCCTCTTAAAAATAAAATACTTTACCCTAACCCACCCGTTTGAAAGTATTATTGCCGCAAAATCCTGCATGACCCTCAAAATTTATAAACATTTAAATGTTCTTTAAAAAATTTTGTAATGAGTTAAAAATATTTTATTCACTTACTATGAAATTGTTTTCAGATGTTTTATAATTTTTAGTAGTTGCATGTGTCGGCATGCGATTTAACATGACAAAGGTGTACATTTCTATTGAATCATCATTGTTAACTTTAGTGTTACTGTAAACATCAGTAAAATAAGTCTTATATGAATGAACAAAATAATCTGGCTTATCATTTCTTGAGTATTTATCGGTCTATTATCTTAATTGTAATAACATCAACCTCTCTGTTTGGACTTGGTTTTTCTAATTATCATGGAATATTTGTCACACCCCGCGGGCACGGTCATGTTTATAATTTCTTACTGGGCCGGGTCAGCGTTAAAATATACATGTAATTGTATTAATTTAATTAGCATAAGGAAAATAAAAACTTGAAGACCTAATTACACCAATTACTTATGAAACCTATACTTTGGTGATTTTGCAAAGCACTGTGGACATTTGCTTTAGATGTACCAAAATTTAAAAGAAAGGATTGTTACATTTGACATACTGCAATAGGTACTGTATTAACCAACGAGAATAGGCGTATGTATTCCGACCTGCACGTGGTAAATGTGGCAAGGAAATATGATTTTAAAATAGAAAAGATTTTAAAAATATATATTATACATTGTATCAATGAGCAGTGTCTGGGAACACTTTTGAGAAAAAAAGTTACCATGCAATAACCACAGTTAAGTAGGGTTGTTTCACAAATTATGTTCTTAAGTATATTTGCAACCAAAATTATGAAGAAATGTTATAATGTGTCAAAACGTGACAAGTGGTTTACAAATCCCAAAATCAATGAAAGGTCACGGTATCTAAAACTAGGATTGACCTCGTCTTGTGGCTCTCGCGATGTTTCCCACACTATAATTACAGACACAGACAATTTCCATTTTTATTTGATTTTCTCTTTGACTTATGTAGTATGACTAACTGACCATAACCTACTTGACTTTGTTCCCCCCCCCCTTTCGCTATTTTTGGTAAATATATAGACTTAATTCACAGGGACAAAGAATAATGAATAAACCAGGAATTTGTCATTAGAATCGTCAACCATTTATTCACCTGTTGTATTTCTGTTCATTTGTTTATTTTTTATCACCTTAGGTGGACGAATCTGCAGGATAGCAACACTTATTACACTCCTTATAATTCTTTCTTAATGTCTATTTCAAAAAAAAAAAGAAAGAAAAAAGAAAAAAAAGAAAAAAAAATCAAAATTTGAATTTTTTAACAGAGTGTCAAAGCAATGATAAATGAGTTTTATAATCTAATATTTGACATCGAAACACGAAAAAAAGTCAATATTAATTAAAATGTCAGTTTTGAAAATGCTTTATTTTTGTTTCTTTAAAATGTGAAAGGAGAAAAACATAACAAAGAAAAATTTGTTAAGAATTAAATTAGCAAATAATAATACACAATCATTTTATATATATATATATATATATATATATATATATATATATATATATATATATATATATATATATATATATATATATATATATATATATATATATATATATATATAATCAGCATAAAGTAAAAACAACAGAAAATTGCAATATTTATCGTAAATGAATTGCAGTATAAAGGTTTTCACGTTCAAAGCGTTTCGAACCCAGTTGCACATTTTAACACCGATGACAAAATGTTGCTAGCTGTACAAATGGCGGTGCCTCCTCTTGCAAGGCATTTTCTACCAAGATCTGAATGTAGATATACAAAACTATTATAGAAAATACTGTAGGCACATGCTGTGTATCTTGCTTCAATTTTCATTTTTGTAACCATTGTTTATCTTCTAAATTGAGCTTCACATTATATTTCACAAACAATCTGGCAACTTTGAAAAAAAAAAGTTCCATGATTTATGTTATCCATAATCCACATGTAAAATGTACTCTGAATAATTTTAAAAATTTAAAGAAACAAAGTTAATTCATTCACATGACGTAAATTGTTACAACTGTACCGTTCTGTGAATTCAGACGGGAACTAAATCTTTCTACTGTTATCTAAGTAAACAAGTTTTGAAAATACATAAAAAAAATTATCAATAAATATGTGTTTTTTATTGTTCTCTTTTTTCTTTTTGGTGTCAAATGGAAAGAACTTTCATGAAACACATATGATTATTATATTGATAAATAAGTACAGACCTCAATTATTAAGCTTCTCCAATAATAAGACAACACCTAGCAAAGGAAAAGTTGTTGTGACTACGAAATTTATTTTTTACAATTATTTATAATGTTTTCACAATTGTGCATTTGTCATCGAAGTTTGTTACGCCCCATGCATGATTGTGAAATCGACATGTTAGATTTTGAGTTTTTAAAAAATTGTATCACATTCCCGTGTTAGCAGTGTCCATTCAATTTTCAAAGTCAATGAAGTCACGTGCATCGTAAACAAAAATTATCATAAATATGTAAAAGTGCTATTGGTATGCGCTATAATACTTTGTACTTTAGGTAATAATAAATGTCAAAAACTGACTTTAAAAAACCTCACATGTCATTTGTGGGTGAATGAGTGATCTATATTCAAACTGTTTTGGTGCATCTTATTAAAGTTTGGGGAGGAGGAGGTTAATTTGCAGCATTATGGTAGGGGTGTGCCACTGAGACTTTGAACTCCTACTCTTTTCTAATACTCCAAGTTATATACCCAGTCAATAAGTAATCTTTATTCTTTAATTAATCTTTAATTTATCAATCTTTCTCAAGGCAATTTTTTCATATTTAAAAAAATTCCTATAGAAAACAACTGAATAGAAATTCTATTTACTTCGGAAATGTAGTCCCTCATTTGACTGAATCAGACCAATATAACTTCATCAGATATTGTAGCAAGGTTTCCACACAAAATCATTCATTCTTGAGCAGAAAAAATGTCCTTTTCCAGCAGCTCTGATATGCCTAGATAGGACCAAGGTATGGTGAGTGCTACTTTGGAACGTATAGAAAAAGATAGCATTTTAGACAATGTGTGAAGATTTCTGCGAAAACACAAGTAAACCAGGACCCGGTTTTACAAAACAATTTACGACTAAGATGAAAATGTACTTATGCAATTTATTAGCTTTCATGAACAGAACGCTCAAGTGAGTTTTTCTTACCAATTTTTTTTCGTTGTCTATCGTCATTGTTGTTGCTGTCGTAAACTTTTTAAATTTCATCTTCTCCAGAACCACTGAGCCAATTTCAACCAAACTTGGCCGAGAGTATTCTTTGGTAAAGGGCATTCAGGTTTGTTCAAGTAAAGGGCCACACTGTCTTCCTAGGGGTGATAATTAAGAAATAGTAAAAATTGGGTGGGCACATTTAAAAAAATCTTCTTCTCAAGAACCACTGGGCCAGAAAAGATGAAACATTTGAAAGATTCCTGACATATTGTAGATTCAGGTTTGTTCAAATCATGACCCCCGGGAGTAGGATGAGGCGAGTATTGTATTATAGTTATATTATATTATAGTATTGGCGATCAAACTTTTACATGGGAATACAAAGGAAAATCCTTAAAAATCTTTTCTCCGGGACCAATAAAGCCAGGATAAGCCATATTCATATGGAAGCATACTCAGGTAGTGTATATTCTAGTTTATTTAAATCATGACCCCCGAGGGGTAGGGTGGGGCAACAATGGACAATCAAAAAGTTTTACAAAGGACTACATAGGAAAAAAGTCTTCCTGAACAGCAAAGCCATGATTGGTCATATTTATATGGAAGCATCGTTCAGGTAGATCAAGTGTAGATTCAAATTTCGTCAACTCATACGCCCCGGGGATAGGATGGGGCCACAACAGGCAATCAAATTAAAAGTCCTCGGGGGGGGGGGGGCACAATAGAAGATCAAACGTTTACATAGAAATATATATTAGGGAAAAAATATTTTAATTTCTTGATTAGTCAAAAAAATATGGAAGCATCCTCAGTCAGTGTATATTCAAGTTTGTTCAAATCATGCCTCCAACGGGACTGGGAGCTACATGTAGGTTATGACCACTTATATATTTTGACTTTTCCTACGGGTCTCTTGTTTCATTGCATATTCTTTACATTGATTAAACTCTGATTTTAATGTAAATGAGAAGAATTCAGTTATGATATCTAATTATTATCTCACAGAATCGTCAAGTTGGCGAGGGATTTAGAACTATGTAACATTTTTAGACTTGCATGAAGTTGTTAGTTCTTGGGAAGTAATTTAATGAATGTTAACATTCTTTAATTTTGCACAATCGAAGAAAGGTTTCAAAAAATTAAAGAACTTTTGCACAAATAAAGTGAATCCGATAAGTTAGAAATAACGAGTCTCAATTTTGGGAAATAATTCTATAATTTTTTTTTTGGGGGGGGGGGGTATGAAAATCCCTCATAAGCTCATCAGACGTATTAATGAAAGAAACAAACGCAAATTCGCTTTGTTTTATATTATATAGTTCATGTATATATTTGCTAAATTATGAGGGGATGAGGCACGTGCACTCCACCCAAACTGATGCGTACGGGTATATTTACAATATGAAAAGTAAAGATTTGATGACCACTAAAGTGTAGGTGGAAAAATTAAAACTCTGTTTATTATTGTCAAATATAATCAAAAATTAAATTTGAATACTAGACGTGAAGAATTTTTTTAAAAGAAATTTTTGCACTAATTTTTGCTGCGCAATAAAACACCTTTAAAATTCGTTCATGCCGTCTGTGTCATTATTGTTTGTGGGTTGTTCAGTTGGTGATTAATGCATTTTATGACATTTGATTAATAAATTACGTAATTCATGAGATAAATCACAAAAAGGTTAAACGATACAGCACTGCATTAGGTATGCATTAGTTACGTAAAATAGTTTCACACCAGATCTAACTGGTTTCAGGAATGTATACAAATAAATATTAAAAAATTAATTTCCATGAACTAAATTTACATGTAAATATTCAACGTTCCACATAACAATTTTTCCTTTAAAAAAAAAAAAATTAAATATTTATTTATTTATTTATTTATTTTATTTTATTTTATTTATTTTTTTATTTTTTTTTTTTTTTGGAGAATTCAGCATTATCATTGTAGTTCGAACTTTATGTTATAAATTCCATTCACAATAATTGCAAAATACACCGCCTAAATTTCCTAAATTTAATGCTGATCGTTTTAATATATCAATCATTTATGACTGAATGGAATTGAAATTTTACTCTGAATTCCTCGCCAAGATCGAAAAGAGGCGTTCAATTGAGATTACTATTATTGTATTAATATATTATGATAATATGTATACCTCGGCCCAAAATTCAACTTCTGCCATTCCTGAACGTTCATTATACTGTTTCGATTTTTGAGGATTGTATGAATTTTGATGCGTTGTCCCCAACCCAGAATTCCAAGCAGGTTGACGAAATGTGAGATACACTTATTTATTATCCAAAATTTAATCAAAATTAATTTAAATTGGTGAAGCCATTTCAGAGAGAGAGAGAAAAACTGAAAATATCATTGATCGACTTCCATTCCACTGAGTACACATACCCCGATACAACATACTGACTACATGTATACTAACTTTGACATTTCCGAATGAATACAAATACCTTGTCACATCCCATTGACTTCACATATCTTGATACAACAAACTAATAACATATCTTGATACATCATACTGACTATACACATACCTTAACACATCCCACCGACTACACATACCTTGACATAACCCTCTGCCTACATATTGACACATCCCATTGTTTTCACATAACTTGACTACACATGCCTTGAAAAATTTCGCTGACTATACATACCTTGACACATCTTACTGACTACACATACCCTTGACACACCCCACTGACTACACATGCCCTGACATATCCCACTGAATATATCACCCCTGACACACTCCACTGCCTACACATAGACACATTTCATTGTCTACACATACCTTGACATATCTAACTAACTACACATACCTTGACACATCCCACTGACTACACATACCTTGACACAGCCCAGTGACTACACATACCTTGACACATCCCACTGACTACACATATCTTGACACATCCCACTGGCTACACATACCTTAACACATCCCACTGACTACACATACCTTGACACATCCCACTGACTACACATACCCTGAAACATCCCACTGACTATACATACCTTGACACATCCCACTGACTACACATACCTTGACACAGCCCAGTGACTACACATACCTTGACACATCCCACTGACTACACATATCTTGACACATCCCACTGGCTACACATACCTTAACACATCCCACTGACTACACATACCTTGACACATCCCACTGACTACACATACCCTGAAACATCCCACTGACTATACATACCTTGACACATCCCACTGACTACACATACCTTGTCACATCCCACTGACTACACATACCTTGACACATCCCACTGACTATACATACCTTGAAACCTCCCAATTACTACACATACCCTGACACATCCCACTAACTATACATACCTTGACATATCCCATTGACTACACATACCTTGACACATTCCACTGACTACTCACACCTTGACACATCCCACTGAGTACACATAACCTGTCACATCCCACTGACTATAATACCTTGACATATCCCACTGACTACACATCCCTTGAAACATCCCACTGACTATACATACCTTGACACATCCCACTGACTACACATACCTTGTCACATCCCACTGACTACACATACCTTGACACATCCCACTGACTACACATACCTTGACACATCCCACTGACTACACATACCTTGACACATCCCACTGACTACACATACCCTGAAACATCCCACTGACTATACATACCTTGACATATCCCACTGACTACACATACCTTGACATATCCCATTGACTACACATACCTTGACACATCCCACTTACTACACATACCTTGACATATCCCACTGACTACACATACCTTGACACATCCCATGACTATAATACCTTGACCTATCCCACTGACTATACATACCTCGACACATCCCACTGACTAATCATACCTTGAAACATCCCACTGACTTTACATACCTAGACACGTCCCACTGACTACACATACCTTGAAACATCCCACTGACTATACTTACCTTAATTGACACGTCCCACTGACTATAATACCTTAATACATCCCACTGCCTACACATTCTTTGACACATCCTACTGACTACACATACCTTGACACATCCCACTGACTACACATACCTTGACACATCCCACTGACTATACATACATTGACACATCCCACTGACTACACATTCTTTGACACATCCCACTGACTATACATACCTTGACATATCCCACTGACTGTATATACCTTAACAAATCCCACTGACTACACATACCTTGACACATCCCACTGACTATACATACCTTGAAACATCCCAATGACTACACATACCCTGACACATCCCACTAACTATACATACCTTGACATATCCCATCGACTACACATACCTTGACACATTCCACTGACTACTCACACCTTGACACATCCCACTGAGTACACATAACCTGTCACATCCCACTGACTATAATACCTTGACATATCCCACTGACTACACATACCTAGAAATATCCCACTGACTATACATTGACACATCCCACTGACTACACATACCTTGACACATCCCATGACTATAATACCTTGACATATCCCACTGACTACACATACCTTGACACATCCCACTGACTAAACATACCTTGAAACATTCCACTGACTTTACATACCTAGACACATCCCTCTGACTACACATACCTTGAAACATCCCACTGACTATACTTACCTTAATTGACACGTCCCACTGACTATAATACCTTAACACATCCCACTGCCTACACATTCTTTGACACATCCTACTGACTACACATACCTTGACACATCCCACTGACTACACATACCTTGACATATTCCACTGACTACACATACCTTGACACATCCCATGACTATAATACCTTGACATATCCCACTGACTACACATACCTTGACACATCCCACTGACTAAACATACCTTGAAACATCCCACTGACTTTACATACCTAGACACATCTCTCTGACTACACATACCTTGAAACATCCCACTGACTATACTTACCTTAATTGACACGTCCCACTGACTATAATACCTTAACACATCCCACTGCCTACACATTCTTTGACACATCCTACTGACTACACATACCTTGACACATCCCACTGACTACACATACCTTGACATATCCCACTGACTACACATACCTTGACACATCCCACTGACTATACATACCTTCACACATCCCACTGACTACACATACCTTGACATGTCCTACTGATTACACCTACCTTGACACATCCCAATGACTACACATACCTTGACACATCCCACTTACTACACATGCCCTGACACATCCCACTGACTTAACATTCCTGGACACATTCCACTGACTACACATACCTGGACACATCCCATCGACTATAAATACCTTGACACATCCCACTGACTATACATATCTTGACACATCCCACTGACTACACATACCCTGACAGATCCCATTGACTAGATATACCTTGAATTATTTTAAAACGTCCTAGATAAGGGAAACCCCAATTTTTCAATAAGCGACGTAACTTCATTTCTATTATGAATTCCGTTGAGGAGTATGCCAAATGTTTATTCAAAATATGACTGTTAAGATCAGAAATTGTCAGAAAGGATTAAGTGATATTAAAGAATCGTCTTAAGTTAAAAGGCAATCTATCCTTCTGTTTTCACTAAAATAATGTTGATAAACGAAATAGATAGACAATTATTGGAAGTCTTAAATTGTACAGGGAATTTTTTTCTTTCTTTTTGAATTCCTACATTTTAGATGGTAGCAAAACAAAAAAATAATTCTCTTTGCATAGGTTTGGTCTATCTGTGATAAGATTTTGGAATTTGTGATTTCGGTCCCAATACCCTAAAAGGTGTGCTTTAAAAGCAAAAATTTCGATTGAACCATTCAATACTTATAAGGTAGAAAAACTGACCAATTATTAAAATGTTGATAGTGTTTCAGAATCTTTTTTTTATCTGTGTATAGTTCTTTATTTTCTCCTTTCAAATCTCAACATTCTGGTTTTAGGAATTTAGTTCTTTTTGGAATGTTATAATACTATAAGGTCACTAAGTAAACAAAAGGCCCATGGGCCACAACGCTCACCTGAGTAACTTTGGCCTTGCTGTTTTTCACCTGATTTCCCCCCTTGTAGTACTGATTGTGGCCCTGCCCTACACCCAGAGGTCATGATTTAAACAATTAGAATCTACACTACCCCAGAATGCTTCCACATAAGTTTCAGCTTTTCTGGCCCAGTGGTTCTTGAGAAGAAGATTTTTAAAGATTTTTTCTACATATTTCAGTGTAAGACTTGGATTCCCTATTGTGGCCCCGCCCTACCTCCGGGGGTCATGATTTGAACAATTTAGAATATACACTACAAATGCTTCCACATAAGTTTCAGCTTTTCTGGCCCAGTGGTTCTTCAGAAGAAGATTTTTAATGACCACACCCAATTTTTGTCTATTCTTGATTATCTCCCCTTTGAAGGGGGCTTGGGGGCATTTAAACAATTTGAACTCCCCTTAACCCAAGGATGCTTTGTACCAAGTTTGGTTAAAATTGACCCTGTGGTTCTTGAGAAGAAGTTGAAAATGTGAAAAATTTACGGACGGACGGACAATGGGTGATCAGAAAAGCTCACTTGAGCTTTCAGCTCAGGTGAACTAAAAACGATTTCGGATGTCGAAGGAGATACATTTTCCGCACTATAGCTACCAATAGTAAAAAAAAATAAATTCATTTCCAGGTAAATTAATCTGTCATTGCATCGATGTTGACTTGTAGTATTGGGATACTGCATATGACATATATTTTTGTGATTGAGGGTTTTGGCAGGTTCATTTCTATAGAACAATAAATCCTATTTTCACCAGTCTTTTGATTAGATTTTCATGGCAATCGTTCTTCGGAACCTTGTGAACTTTTTTTAATGTTGAATGTGATGCTGAAAGAAAGGCTCTCATTCTTTCATCCCTACAAACGTTGCCTAGAATCTGTTCTTTAATGAAATCTTTCAAATCATCTTTCGTTTCTTTTGGAAACTAGGGAAGACGAAGGCAACATGATTTTTAAACGTTTGAGAATTTAAATCCATCTTCTTGTAGCTGGGACCTACATCTGGTGACAAGATCTTTCTATAGTCTCGGAAGTCCTATCAGGCCCGCAGTAACGGTTTTAAACGTGGGGGACCCCTTAACATTACACTTAATGAATAAAGAACATTTGTTATCAGAACTCTGAAATTTGTTCCTTGTAGAGGTACCTTCTCTCAAATAAGATGTAAGAAGGATTTCAGGTTTTAACTTTGATTATTAAATATATACATGGTTTAACTCGACTAAAAAAAGTCCTTGAAAGGAATTAATGATCAAAGTCGACAACTGAGTATTCTCCATAATTTGATCCCTATTGATATGTGTTCTCTTCAATGTTAAATATAGTTTATATCAGATCCATTTCCCGTATAAGGTGAATCAATTTGACCATACCTGTGCTCCATATTACGTTATCGTACGGTTTGAATTCTTCCTCATTCCGCACGTGCCTTCTATAACAGGATATGAGTCATTTTGTTTCAGTTCTACCTTCGCTTTTAATCTACATTTAGCGTATTTTTGGAATTTGGAATTCGTTGTTTTTGTAACGACACTAATTTTTTTCCATAGTCTGGCAATCAATATTTCTAGTTTGCATGCAGATTTTAAAATGCTATAGATTAAAATTATCTTTGCCGTGAGGTGGGGTATTCCCATTAGTAAAAATTTCCAGGAAAGTAGTATTAAATGACATCCAGAGAGAGAGAGAGAGAGAGGGAACGTTATTTACTTGATACAATGTCTTAGCAAAATGTTAGATAGAATATTTAACAAATATTTAACAAAGGTAAATCTAGGAAGATACTTTTGCGTCATTTTTTGTAGCTAAGCAGACTTTCTCTCAGAAAATATTTACAAATCCGTTGATAATTTGATACCTTCACTAAGAGATTGTGTTCTTGTTTCTATAACAATCTGTCAAACATGCCGTATGCTGTATATTCTGCATTTCAAAAGTCAGCTAAATTTTATATTCTTTAATCGGTGAGAACATGCATATCCCAATTTCAATCATTTGAGAAGTATAAAAGATTCTCAATAAATGTAAATATGTAGTATGTACAGTCCCGTTCTCTATCTCAATAAATGTAAATATGTAGAATGTACAGTCCCGTTCTCTATCTCAATAAATGTAAATATGTAGTATGTACAGTCCCATTCTCTATCTCAGTAATGTAAATATGTAGTATGTACAGTCCCATTCTCTATCTCAATAAATGTAAATATGTAGTATGTACAGTCCCATTCTCTATCTCAATAAATGTAAATATGTAGCATGTACAGTCCCGTTCTTTATCCCAATAAATGTAAATATGTAGTATGTACAGTCCCGTTCTCTACCTCAATAAATGTAAATATGTAGTATGTACAGTCCCGTTCTTTATCCCAATAAATGTAAATATATAGTATGTACAGTTCCCTTCTCTATCCCAATAAATGTAAATATGTAGCATGTACAGTCCCATTCTCTATCCCAGTAAATGTAAATATGTAGCATGTACAGTCCCCTTCTCTATCTCAATAAATGTAAATATGTAGTATGTACAGTCCCCTTCTCTATTTCAATAAATGTAAATATGTAGAATGTACAGTCCCGTTCTCTATCTCAATAAATGTAAATATGTAGTATGTACAGTCCCATTCTCTATCTCAATAAATGTAAATATGTAGCATGTACAGTCCCGTTCTTTATCCCAATAAATGTAAATATGTAGTATGTACAGTCCCATTCTCTATCTCAATAAATGTAAATATGTAGCATGTACAGTCCCGTTCTTTATCCCAATAAATGTAAATATGTAGTATGTACAGTTCCGTTCTCTATCCCAATAAATGTAAATATGTAGCATGTACAGTCCCGTTCTTTATCCCAATAAATGTAAATATGTAGTATGTACAGTTCCCTTCTCTATCCCAATAAATGTAAATATGTAGCATGTATAGTCCCGTTCTTTATCCCAATAAATGTAAATATGAAGTATGTACAGTTCCCTTCTCTATCCCAATAAATGTAAATATGTAGCATGTACAGTCCCATTCTCTATCCCAGTAAATGTAAATATGTAGCATGTACAGTCCCCTTCTCTATCTCAATAAATGTAAATATGTAGTATGTACAGTCCCCTTCTCTATCTCAATAAATGTAAATATGTAGCGTGTACAGTCCCCTTCTCTATCTCAATAAATGTAAATATGTAGCATGTACAGTCCCCTTCTCTACCCCAATAAATGTAAATATGTAGCATGTACAGTTCCCTTCTCTATCCTAATAAATGTAAATATGTAGCATGTACAGTTCCCTTCTCCATCTCAATAAATGTAAATATGTAGTATGTACAGTCCCATTCTCTATCTCAGTAATGTAAATATGTAGTATGTACAGTCCCCTTCTCTATCTCAATAAATGTAAATATGTAGCATGTACAGTCCCATTCTCTATCTCAGTAATGTAAATATGTAGTATGTACAGTCCCATTCTCTATCTCAATAAATGTAAATATGTAGTATGTACAGTCCCATTCTCTATCTCAATAAATGTAAATATGTAGCATGTACAGTCCCGTTCTTTATCCCAATAAATGTAAATATGTAGTATGTACAGTCCCATTCTCTATCTCAATAAATGTAAATATGTAGTATGTACAGTCCCGTTCTTTATCCCAATAAATGTAAATATGTAGTATGTACAGTTCCGTTCTCTATCCCAATAAATGTAAATATGTAGCATGTACAGTCCCGTTCTTTATCCCAATAAATGTAAATATGTAGTATGTACAGTTCCCTTCTCTATCCCAATAAATGTAAATATGTAGCATGTACAGTCCCGTTCTTTATCCCAATAAATGTAAATATGAAGTATGTACAGTTCCCTTCTCTATCCCAATAAATGTAAATATGTAGCATGTACAGTCCCATTCTCTATCCCAGTAAATGTAAATATGTAGCATGTACAGTCCCCTTCTCCATCTCAATAAATGTAAATATGTAGTATGTACAGTCCCCTTCTCTATCTCAATAAATGTAAATATGTAGCGTGTACAGTCCCCTTCTCTATCTCAATAAATGTAAATATGTAGCATGTACAGTCCCCTTCTCTATCTCAATAAATGTAAATATGTAGCATGTACAGTCCCGTTCTTTATCCCAATAAATGTAAATATGTAGTATGTACAGTCCCATTCTCTATCTCAATAAATGTAAATATGTAGTATGTACAGTCCCGTTCTTTATCCCAATAAATGTAAATATGTAGTATGTACAGTTCCGTTCTCTATCCCAATAAATGTAAATATGTAGCATGTACAGTCCCGTTCTTTATCCCAATAAATGTAAATATGTAGTATGTACAGTTCCCTTCTCTATCCCAATAAATGTAAATATGTAGCATGTACAGTCCCATTCTCTATCCCAGTAAATGTAAATATGTAGCGTGTACAGTCCCCTTCTCTATCTCAATAAATGTAAATATGTAGCATGTACAGTCCCATTCTCTATCTCAATAAATGTAAATATGTAGCATGTACTGTCCCGTTCTTTATCCCAATAAATGTAAATATGTAGTATGTACAGTTCCCTTCTCTATCCTAATAAATGTAAATATGTAGTATGTACAGTTCCCTTCTCTATCCTAATAAATGTAAATATGTAGCATGTACAGTCCCCCTCTCTATCTCAATAAATGTAAATATGTAGTATGTACAGTCCCATTCTCCATCTCAATAAATGTAAATATGTAGTATGTAGAGTCCCGTTCTCTATCTCAATAAATGTAAATATGTAGTATGTACAGTCCCATTCTCTATCTCAGTAATGTAGATATGTAGTATGTACAGTCCCCTTCTCTATCTCAATAAATGTAAATATGTAGTATACACAGTCCCGTTCTTTATCCCAATAAATGTAAATATGTAATATGTACAGTTCCCTTCTCTATCTCAATAAATGTAAATATGTAGCATGTACAGTCCCCTTCTCTATCTCAATAAATGTAAATATGTAGTATGTACAGTCCTGTTCTCTATCTCAATAAATGTAAATATGTAGTATGTACAGTTCCATTCTCTATCTCAATAAATGTAAATATGTAGTATGTACAGTCCCATTCTCTATCTCAGTAATGTAGATATGTAGTATGTACAGTCCCCTTCTCTATCTCAATAAATGTAAATATGTAGTATACACAGTCCCGTTCTTTATCCCAATAAATGTAAATATGTAGTATGTACAGTTCCCTTCTCTATCTCAATAAATGTAAATATGTAGCATGTACAGTCCCCTTCTCTATCTCAATAAATGTAAATATGTAGTATGTACAGTCCCTTCTCTATCTCAATAAATGTAAATATGTAGCGTGTACAGTCCCCTTCTCTATCTCAATAAATGTAAATATGTAGCATGTACAGTCCCCTTCTCTACCCCAATAAATGTAAATATGTAGCATGTACAGTCCCCTTCTCTATCTCAATAAATGTAAATATGTAGTATGTACAGTCCCATTCTCTATCTCAATAAATGTAAATATGTAGCATGTACAGTCCCGTTCTTTATCCCAATAAATCTAATTATGTAGCATGTACAGCCCCCTTCTCTATCTCAATAAATGTAAATATGTAGTATGTACAGTTCCATTCTCTATCCCAGTAAATGTAAATATGTAGCATGTACAGTCCCCTTGTCTATCTCAATAAATGTAAATATGTAGTATGTACAGTCCCCTTCTCTATCTCAATAAATGTAAATATGTAGTATGTACAGTCCCCTTCTCTATCTCAATAAATGTAAATATGTAGCATGTACAGTCCCGTTCTTTATCCCAATAAATCTAATTATGTAGCATGTACAGCCCCCTTCTCTATCTCAATAAATGTAAATATGTAGTATGTACAGTTCCCTTCTCTATCTCAATAAATGTAAATATGTAGTATGTACAGTCCCCTTCGCTATCTCAATAAATGTAAATATGTAGCATGTACAGTCCCCTTCTCTACCCCAATAAATGAAAATATGAAGCACTAGATGAAATCCCGCGCAAGCGCTGGGAATTGAATTTATACCCCTATCGACAGAAAAAATCCATTAAATTATATATTGTAGTTTCTACTGACAGCCTACAGGCTTATAGCAGGAAGAAATACTTTGTTCAAAATCCCGCATGAAGTAGAAGTACGTCTCCACCCCCACCCCACCCTCCTTTGTAAAACTACAATAACAATTACATTAATTTCATTAATTTCATTAATTGACG
Source organism: Saccostrea echinata (assembly GCF_033153115.1). Classification (NCBI taxonomy): domain Eukaryota; kingdom Metazoa; phylum Mollusca; class Bivalvia; order Ostreida; family Ostreidae; genus Saccostrea; species Saccostrea echinata. Next base: position 17,157,534 of record NW_026889763.1, read on the forward strand.
TTTATTGTAAAACTTGTTATATACTATATGTTATGGATATTGTATATACTGTATTGTACTTCAGATACTCTTTTTTTCATTTCCGTCAAGAAATGCACATTTTACTGAGAAATTGATTTTTTTTTTTTGGTAAAAATTCACAGGTACATGGGTCTTGGTTTATAAATATGTATGCACCTTATTGATATGTAAAAACTGTACCTTATCTCTTTTTTTTTTAAACAAATCAATAAGGTACATACAGGTTTATAATCCAAGACCCAAGTACCTGTGTAAAAATTAGTTTTTATATAACGCCCTATGAATACACTGGCGGATTTAGAGGGAGGCCCCCCCCCTCCCGTTTTGTGTCCAAAATATACATAAAATTTAATAATCAATTTTTTTTGGTGTGTCCGTGGGCCCCTACCCCAAACTGGTCGCCCCCCCCTTCAAAATTCCTGGATCCGCCACTTGAATAGGCCGTGTATTTGATACAAAAGACTGTATTCTGAAAAAAAAAACTGAAATGAATTGATTAAAGCACAAAATTTTACAGCATAATTGTATTTGAACAATGCCTTGTTCATTAATTTTTCTCTTTTCATGTAAGCAGGTTTATTACGAAATCCAAATTGTACTTCGGGTTCGTTGCCACGATGCTCTCAGTGAGGAGTATATACAAATTTTACCGATAAATTTATTAGGAAAACCTACAAAATACATGTATATGTAATAGTCTTTCGATATATAAATATATTCACAACTTACAGTGTTATCAATGATTTACCATTATTTCAATAACCATTCACACAAAAGCCTTTTTTATGTTAAAGGCAAGCAGCTACATGTAATTCTATATGATGTTCTAGAAGCTTCCGTCAATATTACGATCGGTGAATGACGAAAATAATTTGCACATTTTCCTTTTTAATCGGTTATCACAACTTATTTCTTTTATATCATTTAAATCAAGTTTTGATTGAATAATTCAGTAATGACGTTTAATGAAATAAATAAACGATTGCTTGTAGCCAGTTTCATTAAAAATTGCCAGTAACTTAGATCCGCCAACCGGAAACGCCACCGTACTCGCGTTTTTGCTATTTCATGGCTGTTTACAGAAAATAAAAGTAGACTTTTAATTTAATGTACGATATTTACAATGCAAGTGAAATCTAAATATAGTTTACGGACGTCATCTTGTATCGTGTGTATTCTTAGAGGAGTAAGTAAGAACTCTGGTGCACCCGTTTCGAAGTTTATTTGCAAAATTTATTAATTTATAAGTATAGATGTACAGTCCCCTTCCCTATCCCATTAAATGTAAATATGTAGCATGTACAGTTAATCCCCTTCTCTATCCAGATTTGTCGTTCCTGCCAAGTTCCCACACACCAAACCCTCTTTGAACAAGATTTTTGGAAAATTTGAAAAATTGTATTATAATTTTAAGCTGTCTTTGTTTAGATTATCAAATAATTTATTTTAAATCTATCATCCATTAAAAGGATTGATTTAATATTCTTTTTCAAAGTTTTTAATCTATACTCCGCAAAATAGTTCTTTAATTTAAATACTTCGAAAATAAATCATTTATAGGGATAAAATAAATGTTTAAATCATCTTTATTGATAATTAAAATAATTTAAAACGATTTTAAATACAATTTTTCACCCTTTAAAACTTTTCCAAGAATCTTGTACAACGAGCGTTGACAGAGGTGTACATAATGTGAGGTACAATGTACGAACGACAACTCTGGATAGGGAATGGTACAGTCCCTTTGTGAACGGAGCAAACAGAACGATGAACAGAGCAAACGAAGAGCCAGGGCTTTCAAGCCACATGTAGGTACTGGTCCTACTGCATGGGACCAGGGCAGTTAAGAATAGGACATTTTGGGGAAATACAACTCATAATACTTGGTTTCTGCCGGATGTTTGTTATCAATTTTGTTTCTTATTTGTAATACACAAGAATACGAGTAACAAGTTGGATTAATTAGTAATTTTATATACAAATAATTTATAGGTTCTTTAATTTTTTTTAGAGTAATGACGATTGGGAAAAAGAACACATTCAGTTTAGGGAAAAATGTTGTTTTTTTTTTAAACTGATAGACAATCGAGAGCCCTGAGAGTGCAGCGAAGGTAAACGAACGGTGAGCAAACTGTGCGAAAAATACCACTGTATTTCTGTCATTCCTAAAAGAGCGAGAGACTTTTTCCTGTTGTATCTATATTTAATGACAATTATTTTGACTTTCACTTTAACATTGTACCACGTGTACATGACTTGTATTTATTTTTACCCGCTTGTTTCTCCGTACAGAGATAGGCACCGGGAAGTTGGCGCGGCGCACCTGAGTTGGAGAGCCTACAAATTCACCTGGAGTACGCCTTAGCACATTCTCGTCTGTCGGGAAGGGTAAGTGATTGAGGTAAGCAGAAATATAAAGGATACGTAGAAAGTATTGTTATTTAGCGTAGATGACAACAAATGAGCTGATGCATGTCGAGTGTAATTTTTTTTTCTAGAACGGGGGTTGAATATGTATGGAAACCCACTTCTTTCATCAACGTCAAATACTAAATAACTTTGATAAATCGTTAATTTCTGAGAACATGTAATAATTTTCTGTTAAAATATTTCAAGTGTTCAAATCATTAAAAAACTATAATTTATAATCAGTTTTATTTCAAACTGGGAAGGGAAGGAACGAAATACATGCTTCTGAGAAACTTTTTTTGGGGAGGGAAAAAAGTAAATGGGGGAAGGGTGCAAATTAGGGGGCAAAAAAGTCAACCAGATATCAGTACATTCAGTCTCGGTCAGCAAAACAATTTTGGAAATCGGCTATGGTCATATTTTGGGGATCGTGTTCTGCACATTTATATTTGGTTGTCAGACCTTTGAGCTACAGAAATGCAAGGAAAGCCAACAGTGCTAGTTTTGGGGAAAACAAATCATGATGACTCGTACTAGTGCAAAATACACCGTGTTTCTGGTTGAATTATTTAATACGGTGTAATTCTAAAAAAAAAAAAGATTGGTAGGGGTATAACCCCTTTAATATAGATTTGCTGAACTTTTTTAAAAAATCTATCATTTTTTGTTTCAATTTTTTTCTTTGATAGGTTCAAATCATGAGTGGAAAGAAAGTTTCTGTAAAATCAGAAAACGCTCAAGGTGAATTGCCTTGTGTTGTGTTTGATGAACATTTGGCAAAGAGCAAGAAAGGGCTCGTGGTCATCCAGGAATGGTGGGGAATGAATGAGCAAATCCAAAAGGAGGCTAAAGACCTAGCAGATATGGGTCCATTTGTTACAATTGTTCCCGATCTTTACCGCGGAAAATTGGCCAAGGACAACGAGGAAGCTGGTCATTTGATGAACAATCTGGACTGGCCTGGCGCTGTTAAAGACATCAAAGCCGCAGCCTTCCATCTGAAAACGATGGGGTGTACCAAGGTATGTGAAAAACCATAAGTCAAGATAGGCAACTAATTACACAAAATTTGCAGGTAGATAAAACGCTCTTATTTGTCATATATTTTTTAATGCAAGATACAGCTCGTATATCTTCTCTGCTATATCTTGTAGGTGGGTGTTACCGGCTTTTGTATGGGCGGTGCCCTAACATTGGCTACAGCCGCTTTAGAACAAGACTATATTTATGCAGCGGCACCTTTTTATGGCATTCCAGGCGAAACTCTCTGTGACGTATCCACCATTAAATGTCCGGTGCAGTGCCATTTTGGTGAGCTTGATGCACTAGAAGGTTTTTCGTCACCAAAAGACGCGGCAAAGCTGGAGGAGAAATTCAAAGCCAAGGGCGTTAAATACGAAATGTACAAGTATCCCGGAGCTAACCACGCATTCACCAATTACACCGGTCCAAACTACAATAAAGAAGCGTGTGACCTTGCGCTAAAGAGACTGACCGAATTTATGAACAAGAACCTGGCGGGTTGATATGAACTCCATGTGAAAAGTGTGTGATTTGGTCCATTTTAATTTTTTTTTGTTCCTTTGCAGATCCGTTTTGGAAAGTCTACAGTGTTTGGTGTGTAGTCTTGTTGGACATACTAGATCAGAAGAAAAATGCCAAACAATCAAAAATTCTGCTCACAGAAATGACACTTTTTTTCGGAAATATAATTAATGTTGCTAACGATTGTTCTTTGCTTCTTGAAGTATAATTAGCAATTGTTGTGTTTCTTAAAAGACCTATCTATGTACAAATAAACTGCCTGACTCAAATGTATTGTTTTATTATATCTATATATACGAGGGGTGATCAAAAAGTTCGCGAACTAATTGAATAACTTCCATAAAAGAAATAAAATTACATTTCGTTGTTTATTGTTTTTTTAAAGGTTTAGTGCACATTTGCCACCGTTCTGCCCATGCGCGAATCACGTGATCGAGGCGGTCACGTGACATGTTCCATAGCGTTCGGTTCACAGATGCTAAAAGATTTTTCCGAGTCGTTTATTTCTTACCATGCAAGTTATTTTTTTTAAGCAAGAATTGTCAATTTGACATAAATGGCCAAATCTCGGCAATAGGATGGTTTATTTTGTTAAAAAACATTCTGATTGTACACACAAGTACTCTGAAGTTGACATTAAAAAGATGCTTGAGTTTCTGATTGACAATATCTATGTGGTTTTTGGAGACCAGGTCTTCCAACAATCTATTGGAATTTCTATGGGTACCAATTGCGCCCCGTTATTAGCAGACCTTTTTTGTATTCATATGAAGCAGAATTTGTCCAAAATCTTGTACGTGAAAAGAAGAAAACACTTGCTGTGGCGTTCAACTCGACATTTAGATATATCGACGACGTATTGTCAATTAACAATGGCTATTTTCATTCTTATGTCGATACGATATATCCTGGTGAACTTGAGATAAAAGATACCACAGAGTCTGACACATCTGTTTCATATTTGGATATTTTACGTGAAAAAGACGTTAATGGTAATCTAACAACCAAGCTTTATGATAAATTGATGACTTTAACTTTTCAATCGTCAACTTCCCTTACTTATGCAGCAATATACCTTCATCACCTGCATACGGGGTATATATCTCTCAGTTGATTCGATACGCAAGAGCATGCTCTACGTATGTACAATTTCTAAAACGAGGTAAATTATTGACAAATAAGTTGATGAAACAAGAATATCAGCTGGCTCGTTTAAAGTCATCATTTCGTAAGTTCTATCGTCGATACAATGACCTTGTCAACAAATACAATTTATCATTGAGTCAAATGCTGACTGACGTTTTTCATACTAATTGTTAGGCCATTATTTACACACTGAATTGTCGACGGATTTTTCCGTTATTTCCCGATCATGACAAGGAGCACACGGCGGGTGTGACCGGTCGGCAGGGGATGCTCACTCCTCCATGGCACCTGATCCCACCTCTGATGTTTGGAGGTCCGTGTTTGCTCTGCTCCTATTTTGTATTGTATAATGGACTTTTGAGCTTGAATACTGTTCGTTATCTCCATATATTTCATTGATAAGGATATCTTATCCCAGAATGCACACGGTGACCATCACAACCCGTCTTCTCTGTCTTGGATGCGTCGTTTTTCAAATGTGAATCAAGTATAGGCTCCTTCTTTTTATCATAACTGATATGTTTAAAGTCTAAAGTAAACGGTATTTTAGGGATTTAATAATTATAATATTCTTAAAATATTAAACTTTATTTCTAACTGTAACTTGGCGATCTTTCATAACAAATTGCTCAACTAAGGACACATCTCGTCCCCAGCTTACTTTAACTGGGCATCAGAACAAACATCATTTTTAACCATCTCCCTTCCTTCACTAAAAGTCGCTCGCATAGCGCAGTGGTTAGAGCGTCTGCTCTAGAGTCGCGGAGTAAGGAGTTGATCCTTACGTCGCGGGTTCGAATCCCACTGCGGGACGTGGACACCGGTCCCTCGGATGAGACCGTATATACCGAGGTCCCGTGTCGCAGTAGGTGCAGGCACGATAAAGATCCCTTACTGCTCAATGGCCCTGAGTGCCGAGTATAGGTCAAAGTTTGTAGCCCTCCACCGGCAAATGGTGGCGTCTCCATATGAGTGAAAAATTCTCGAGAGGGACGTTAAACAACAAACAATTAATCAATCCTTCACTAAAATAATCAATCCAATTAATGATTGAACTTTTGGCAAGTCTTTTGTCTAAATAAACCTTGTACAAATTATTATATGCTACTGCAAAGGAATTTCCAGGATATACATTAAACTTTACAACCTTTCTTTGTTTGAGTACGACTGAGTCAGCCATTTTTGTTACAATTCATCTACATATTGACGTCATTTTCACATTGTGACGTCACAAAAATGGAGCAAAACATTACTAACATCTGCTATTTATAGAACATGTTTATGACTATGTGTGCCAAATTTCATTCTGTTCTGAATAGTTGTTTTGTAAATATAGAGATAGTTAGCGAACTTCTTGATCACCCCTCGTATATATACAAACATTTTTTATTGTAAAATATGTTTAAATTGTGCATTTATATATATGTTGAAATGCCTTTCGGGGCCTTTGATTGGTAAATAAAATATCTTGTATATATACTGAAAGGAAAAAGAAATGTAGGGTAAACTTTTGATGTGTTCTATTGATAACTTTTTGAATGTATTTTCCAATATTGCTTTCTAACATTTAGACACATCTTCAATCAACAATTTAAGAAAATTTCATTTGATTTTGACGAATAATTCAATAGGAAATGAAACTCATTTAACGGTACCCCCACAAAAGTGAAATCGAAAATGTAGTCAATATCTCCTATACCTCTCTTACGCATGGGTCACAGCCTTAATACTCCTGTGCGTGGAGGTCTTCGGTACATTTTTCTTTCTCATAGGGATACTATCCACTCTTCCAACAAGGTAATCCTTAGCTGGTCAAAAGGGGCTGGGATATTCCGACGCCTTCTTTCTCTACGGTGGAGTTATGCCCACAAATGTTCAAGTGGAGACAAAGTTTCTTTGCTAGAAAGTCTTGATTATACCCTGGCTACATTGAGTGGGGGTAAATATGCTGAAAAAAATAGGCATACAGTGCTCACGTGCGCGTTTGAGACGAACACCTCCGTAAAGTCGACAAGCTCGCAGACCAAACTCACACAATCGGTTTCTTCCAGTTTTTGGGGTGGAAGTGAAGATTGTGACGTCGCGATTACGCAGGTAGTAGGGTGGAAGGCCCTGTCTTGACAAGGTCTCGTTTCGCGCTGACGTTCCCGTCATGGTTGAACGAAATCCCTTCCACTCTTTCTCTAGGGACCGATAAGACGCCTTATGATAGAAAATCCACAACAAACTTTACAACAACCTATTGTTGCCTTTGTTCGTTCTCAGGCAAAGAAATCGCCAGACAGCTTTGAACATCCGTCAGCCGTACCATTTTTGCAAGAAATTCAAATTGACTTTAAATAGCGAAAAACAATGTGTATACCTCCAGAGTATCAACTTTTATTAAGAAATTTGTTGACAAACCTGATATCGTCAATCTGCACGTGCTTTTGGTCCATATGTGCCATCATAACTTTTATGGTTAAGTAATTCTGAACATCAATTTAGGTGCAAAGTAACCAAAATACCTCCCATACAAATTTTCATAATTTTTGAGTATTAGAATAATTATCGAATATTATGTTACTCTGCGTTTCTTTTCAATATATATGGCTACACTACTTAAACTGTTGAACCGAAAGATAAATGCATATCGATTTTGTATAACATTTAAAGACACGAACACGTCGTGCTGAAAACACCTTTTATTACCCGGAAGCATGAAGTTTGTTAAGACCAAGGTGTATCATTGATTGTTATCTGGAGACGGGATAATTTTACATTGCTTTAACCATTTAAAGGAACGGTGAATATATAATGAATTTGGCCATTTTGTTCGGGGTTGTTTGTACTTGATTTTCCCTGGAGACTCTATAGATGGCCTTACTTTCATTGCATCATTCTGTTTATAGGGATCTTCCGCTTTTCATTTTTAAGTATTGCCACAAATGTAAATGTCCCAATAAATGCAGTATATATTTATACAAGCTTATCTTTTAAAAAGATGGGTGAGCTAGCGCTGTAGCCAAGTTGCGGATTCGATTAATTATTAATAGGAAGGCACAGTAGTGCACTGTGGGTTGGGGGTGTCACAATTCACATCGGCAATGGCATAACTCCTTAACTGTGCTTTAAGCATTCTGTATTTTATTGAAATTTCAATTTTGAGGTGAAAAATATAATAAGAGATCAGTTGTACCAATGAGCGCCTAGTTAAAAATATTCCAGTGTGGTACTGTTTTGTAGCAATCGCATCGTCGCAGGCCTTTCCGGTGTCGCATAATATTTGGTCCGCCTCGTTTAAAGGTCCGGGGGGACCTAATACGATAACATATAAGGTCCGCCTTTTATAAGAAAAGGTCCGGCCCGTATAAGAAAAGGTCCGCCGAAGTTTAAAGGTCCGGGTGGTGCAAAATGTTTTAATCTTTACTTAAACACATAAAATTAAAGAGAGTTTGTTTACATCATATGAAGAAAGATTAAGGATTTACCCTAGCTGTTGTGTTTATTTTTTTGTACAATATATATCTTAGGGCAGGAATTGCTATTCCATGTTTAGTGTGCTTTTAGCAATACCGTTTAGGGCAATGATTTAAAAAAAGAAATGTCGCATTTATTGGGCTTGTGTTTGTTTTTTCCTCAGCATTTGCTTTGTGTAAATTAGGATGATTAAAGGTGTGAAATCTGCCGGTGTGTATAGGCAATAAAACAATGGGGGTGTGAAGTATTCGTATACCTGACAGGTACCCGCAGGTAGAGCCCGCGGCAGATAGCAATGACAATGTAATGGTCATGTGTTTGCTTTAAATCAACAGATATGAATTCTCTATTTTAATAAATTATGCTGAAGAACAAATTATAATACTATTATGATATTCATGCGTACGCATCAAAATTGTGATATAATTATATATAGTCTATTTTTATTACAATATTTAAAGAAATTTCTTATTCCAAGTGTAGAGTTTAATACTAAGACCGATAAAAAATAAAAGTATGTATATGCTTCCCTTTAGTTTTAACAATTAACTTGTTTTCAGTTTATAATAATATTTTGCCCTTTATTTGTGGATAGGGTAATATATAGCCTAATGTTGTATTCGATCTGTATTTACTGCAGAAACAAAATACATGTAATGTTAAAGCTTAAAACAGGTAATTCAATATTGAAAACATATACATCAGATTTAAAGTATAATCATGGTTTGGACTTAATTCTTTCTTATAAAAACATCACTCTTCCTCGTCATAATGAACTATATATGAAATAATATTTCATTTTTGTATTTTTTTTTTTTTTTTTGCCAAAAGAAAAAGAAATTACACATTTTACTGTGACTATAATAGACAGACTGTGGGATAATCTAGCAGGCTGTATTGCATGACCGATTAAAATTTGAAATCATTATTGTAAAATATTTTCTTTTATTACCGACATGAAGCATTTTGGGCAAAGTTGAATGTCCAGTTCTATATACAAGTCATTTATGTATCTCACGTCTGTATGAACGGGGGAAGGGGGAGGGAACATCAGTTGATCCTCTTCCTTTTTTTTTGCGTATCAAGGAATTTCTATTTTCTACATTAATTTGTGCTATAACCCCCCCCCCCCAATTGCACCCAGAAATATACTGACTGATTGTTTCTGGGGATCTTGTCAAGCGTGCGTCATATTTCCCATTTCAAGCTACATGATATGTACATTTTCGTGATGTCGACTAGAAGCGTTTCAGTCTAATTTTAAATCAAAAATATATTTCTTTTATAAAACGCTGATTATTTATGATTATTTATTTTATTCATTTATGGAAAGTGGCAACTCACGGTTATCCGGAGAAAAAAGGTGATTCATGGGGTTTTCCATCATGAGAGTCCAAGCTGCAGACAGCTCAGTATTACGTTACGCTACAACTCCATACCAAGTAGTCCGGGAGAATTGACACTGTATGGAGTATGACTGAGAGTCATACTCCATACTCTCCGGGACTTCTTTCCCTACGAATAATGATATGAAGTAATACTGAGCTGTCTGGAGCTTGATTGAGAGTGATCTCCCGTGTAGAATTTTCTACGCGGTGAAAACCAATAAAGTGTATTGTTTAGTACCACTACACCTGCTCAAGAGTTTTTGAAAAATTCTTTACGAAAGCTAGGAACTTTGCCAATCTCCTTGAATTATCCTTTTCGAAGTCCTCAGTCATTCTCCGTGGTAACCATGGAGGAAATAATACAATCGGTCTCATGTAGTCATGACAGAATTTTTGAAGTTCGATTTTCATAAATGCTATACATTGCATATATGTTGTTTCGGATATTACCTAACAATTTTGAATAATGATTATACAGGCGCGGATCAAGAATTTTTCCAGGGGGGGGGGGGGGCATCCCAGTCAAAAAAATTACTGACCCAAAAATTTCTTGACAAGGAAGAAAAAAAAAGTAAAATCCAATTCCATTTCCAAAACGTGAAAAACACCTATTTCGTGGTGGTGATGGTAGGGTCCATGTTTTCTAAGGGGGCCCAAAGTCGTATTTTATTTACTTCAGTATATACTTTTAATAACTCTGCAAATTCCAGATGGGGGGGGGGGGTCCCCCGACTCCCCCCCCCCCCCGATCTGCGCATGTTATATGAATAATTTCGGTAGTGGCTGGAGAAATTTCCGGTAATACATTGCATCTCAGGTGAGGAAGAGGGGGAGGGGTGGCAATAACACCTTCTTTAAATTTCCATCTGCTCCTTGCGTATCAAGTACGTAGAAAATAAACACCATCTGGTATATTACAGATTTCTTTTTACTTGTCACACAAGGCATTTACCACATACATTATGTACGTAGTGTTGATGAACCCCTTTCTTATTTTTAAGGTGATTATATATTTTCCCAATTCATTGTATGAATACAGAAACAAATACTCCCTCTTTTTCATGTTATATGAATCAAAGTCTATAGATACGGATACAGTACAACTAATGATCATTCTAACATAACATTTTTGTGATATACATGGATAATAAATCTGAACATATCTTTTGATTGTATGTGGTGAATATATTCTAGATAAATATACATTGTACTACCATTATACATTCAGATTCGTCACTGCCTTTTATAAAAGAATCGTCCTACGATTTTCCAATTTAAGACCTTGATATAAAATTATTTATTCTAACATATCTTCCAATGTAAAACATTAATCACTATTGTGACCCCACCCTACCCCAGGTGTCATGATTTTTATAGATATAGCGCTAGCCCCACCCTACCCCTCGGGGTCATGATTTAAACAAACTTGAATTTACACTACCTCAAGATACTTCTATATCAATGTGACTAAATATGGCTTTGTTGTTCCTGAAAAAAAGGTTTTAGAATTTTTTTCCTATACATTCACATGCTAAACCCTGATAGTGCATTGTGGCCCATCCTACCCCTAGGGGGTCATGGTTTGATTGATTGATTGATTGATTAGGGTTTAACGCCGAGTCGACTATATTTCAGCCATATTCCGGCGCAAAATTTATTTTATATGACCTGTTATCATGGTTTAAACAAATTTGAATCTACAATACCTGAGGATGTTTCCATATCAATCTGACTAAAGATGGCTTTGCTGTTCTTGTGGAGAAGATTTTTCGATATATATATCCTCTGTAAAACTTTGATCCCCCCTTGTGACCCCACCCTACCCCGGGGGTCATGATTTGAACAAACGTACATCTACACTAACTGATGATGCTTCCATATTAATATGACTAATCATGACATTGTTGTTCTTAAGAACAAGATTTTTGAAGACTTTTTCCTAGATATTCCTATGTAAAACCTTAATCCCCCGATTTGATCTATCTATTACAAGGCGAAAATTTTTTCTGTAGCATGAAAAATAGAGAAAGGGGCAGGGCGGACCTTAAAACGCAGTATAATAAAAGGTCCGCCTTTTGTATTTCAGATATCGTACTATTACAAGGCGAAAACTTTGAACAGGTTTATTTTCGTAGCATAAAAACTAGAGAAAGAGGCAGGGCGGACCTTAAAACGCAGTATAATAAAAGGTCTGCCCTCTGTTTTTCAGATATTTTACCATTAGAAAGCAAACATTTTGGACAGGGTTTATTTCCGTAACATAAAAACTAGTCAAAATGACAGGGCGGACCTTAAATCGCAGTAAAATAAAAGGTCCGCCCTCTGTTTTTCAGATACCGTAGTGTTAGAAGGCGAAAAATTTTGAACAGGGTTTATTTTCGTAGCATACAAACTAAAGAAAGAGACAGGGCGGACCTTAAAACGCAGTATAATAAAAGGTCCGCCCTCTTTATTTCAGATATCTTACTATTACAAGGCGAAAATTTTGAACAGGGTTTATTTTCGTAGCATACAAACTAGAGAAAGAGACAGGGCGGACCTTAAAACGCAGTATAATAAAAGGTCCGCCCTCTATATTTCAGATATCCTACTATTACAAGGCGAAAATTTTGAACGGGGGTTATTTTCGTAGCATAAAAACTAGAGAAAGAGACAGGGCGGACCTTAAAACGCAGTATAATAAAAGGTCCGCCCTCTACATTTCAGAAATCTTACTATTACAAGGCGAAAATTTTGAACGGGGTTTATTTTCGTAGCATACAAACTAGAGAAAGAGACAGGGCGGACCTTAAAACGCAGTATATTTAAAGGTTCGACCTCTATATTTCAGATATCTTACTATTATAAGGCGAAAATTTTGAACAGGGTTTATTTTCGTAGCATAAAAATTAGAGAAAGAGACAGGGCGGACCTTAAAACGCAATATAATAAAAGGTCCGCCCTCTTTATTTCAGATATCTTACTATTACAAGGCGAAAATTTTGAACAGGGTTTATTTTCGTAGCATACAAACTAGAGATAGGGCGGACCTTAAAACGCAATATAATAAAAGGTCCGCCCTCTATATTTCAGATATCTTACTATAACAAGGTGAAAATTTTGCATAGGGTTTATTTTCGTAGCATACAAACTAGAGAAAGAGACAGGTCGGACCTTAAAACGCAGTATAATAAAAGGTCCGCCCTCTTTATTTCAGATATCTTACTATTACAAGGCGAGTATTTTGAACAGAGTTTATTAAAGTTATCGTAGCGTAAAAAAAATCGTTAAAATGGCAGGGCGGACCTTAAAACGCAGTATAATAAAAGTCCGCCCTCTGTTTTTCTTTTTTCCCACATACATGTATCTCACTTACAAAGAAAAAAATTATGGAAATGCTGTAAGTTCCTATTGTTTTTTTTCTTTGTTGGTTCCTGTGTTTTTCCAGGGTAAAAAGATAATTAGGTTTTTAATTTTAGAATGGACGCTAAATTAACTTAGAAAACTCTTGGAATGGCCTAATTGTGCATAAGAATTGCATATATACTACATGTAGTAGTGTACTTTTTTCATTTAATATGCTGACAAAAAGACAAAACTTTAATGTCAATTAATTATCCACTCTATGTACGTTTGCAGGAGATGTGTCTACTGTATTGTATGTCTATATGCAACCATAAACATCTGTCTGAAGGGACCAAGGATATATATTATTATTTAATTAGTAATGTTGATGACGTGCAACAAGAGAACTATTAACCCCCCCCCCCCCCCCCATCACACACACATAAATAAAAAAGAAATAGCCGCTTAAAGTCGTAGAAAATCTTATTTAAACCAAAATCAAAATAAATATAAAAAATATTAACAAAAGAACACGACTTGGTGGTGTTTTATGAATTTTTATATCAGTCACGATCTCAACAGACACTCCTTTTTATTTTAGGGGGAAATACATGTCAAGTTGCTCTGTAAAACCCCTCTGTAAATAGTATGGGTGGATAAGATTCTCCCTAGTAAGAAGGTGGAAAAGGAGAAAATTCTGTACTGAAGCGTACTGAGTATTTCCTATGGTGGATAATAAAGCCGGGGTTGTTTCTTCCAAGCTCGCTGCATGTCGTTTCCGAAATTTTGCATTGCATTTCCGACATTTTTTGTTTTCATTTTACAATACAATCAACACTAAGTCTAGTAAAAATACAAAGTTTAGTAATAAAATGCAATAATTTCAATAATAAAACATGCAATTTTTGATCACCAAATTTTAATGCCCACTGAATTATATGTGTTTGAAAGCACCGAAAAACAGAATCTCCTCTACTTTGATTACTTTATTCCGTCAAACATAGTTTCTGTATGTCATAAATTCTATCTAAACCTTTCTGATCTCAAATTCAGTCTGATTATCTTGATTTGAAAAGATGAACAAAAATTCACAACTTACACTTACATGTGTCCGAGGATAAAATCGTCATAAGATTCTTTTAAATATAAGCAGAACTTATTATTTGGAAATCAATGAATTATTCTTGATTTATTCTTTAATTTTTTTATAAGGGAAATTTCAATTCTGTTTTCATTGCCGGAAAAGTACTTTATGATGATAAATGTCAGAGATGAAAATTTATAAACGTCAGAAATGAAAACTACAAAATGTAGGGAATGAAATAAACAATATTTAAAAAAAAAAATCCGAAATGAATTAGGGAGGTATGTACTACGATAAGGAGCTAACAGTTAATCAGTGCTAACATCAAATTTTGAATAATTTTTTGATAGATAATTTGAGGTTTTGTACTGAGATATATCATAGTATTAGAAATATAATTAATTAAAATTGGCTAACGAAATCCAGCAACTAGCGAGATATCGCAAGACTTGATCCTTCTATAGTATATATACAATGTATATACATGTAGGTCCCTGGAACTCCATTTTGCTGAGAGGGACACTTTTATAACAACTATACCTTAAATAATTTAAAAAGATTAATAAAGCAAATTAATTTCGAATCAATAAAGGAGAAAAATCTGCATATAAAACCGAAGGCGGACCTTTTATTATAGAGGCAGGCCGGACCTTATATGTTATCGTATTAGGTCCCCCCGGACCTTTAAACGAGGCGGACCAAATATTATGCGACACCGGCAGGCTCATCTGAGGTTGCTGCGGTTTTTCGAGCTTATTGGAAAGATTCAGGAAGGTAGATAAGAATAGCTAGGACGGTATTTTTTATAATTTTAGAAATAACTGATCTCTATAGTCTTGGTATTATAAGACCCAAGTAAAACTGTTACTTTTTGTACATTTACGTACAGGTTAAAGAACAAAACACGAAACTTCAGATCATATGTGTCTTCAAATGAAAAAACAAAATTGACATGGTACTGTTTATCTACAGCAGTTTTCCCAGACTTACGGAAGCGTATTAGTGCCACGTAATATTTTTTTAAAGGCGGAAATTCCAACTTTAAAGTTGGAAGTTTCAACTTTAAAGTTGAAAATTCCAACTTTAAAGTTGGTAATTCTAACTTTAAAGTAGGCTTTTCCAACTTTAAAGTTGGTAATTCCAACTTTTATCATGACTTTTCCAACTTTAAAGTTGGTAAGTTGGTAATTCAAACTTTAAAGGTGGAAATTACCAACTTTAAAGTTGGTAATTCCAACTTTAATCTTGGCTTTTCCAACTTTAAGGTTGGTAATTTCAACTTAAATCTTGGCTTTTCCATCCTTGTACGGCTTTATGCGTTATATTCAGACACTTTGTAGCTGGACTCGTGTTGCTGTTTTATACATGTAATTACAATGGAAGGAAACGATTTAATTATGAAATTATGATGAAAGAAGGAATTATTTCATAGTGTTTTCTTATGCAGAATTGATACATTTAGTTCTTTTGTATTTGTAGCATGTAATATAGTGTTGATTCATCCCATATACCGGTATATCAAATCACCTCATGATGGTCTCATTTGTTTAAGCTTATCCTCTCGCACAAAACAAAATACATGATTGATTTCTTAAAGCAATATGTGCTGCATTTTTGCTGTTAAAATGTTATTATGATAAATTTGTGTGTAATTTAAACTTTTTTGATAAAGTATCAAATTGTTTCGGAATCAAGATTCTGTACAATCAAATATATAGTATTATATAAGAAATCAATATTGTACAGGACGACAATAATGTAATTTTGCTTCAATCAAGCTTATAAATAGGTCTTCCATCGCAAATATGAACAACAAAAATTTATAAACGTTCTTTTTTCTGTCGATGAAATAGTTAATTACAATTTTTCCACAAAAATTTCTGACATCAACGTTGCAGCTCATATTGCTTTAAATAGGTTTGGTTGAAATCCTGTCATGTACGGAGATGTATGAAGTTTACCTCTATATAATTATATAACATGAACCAAAAGAAATATAAGGATTTTTTAATTAAAAGTTGAAAGTTATATGTAAGGTCATAGGGAAGGTCAAGGTAAAAAAAATAATTGACACAGATTAATTGCTCACCATTCTATTTCAGTGTATTAATTGTGCATTAATAAAGTTGGTAAAAATTTAAAATAAAGGAAAAAAGCTAAGAAAAGGACTAGAAGAGCTCAAATTAAAGTAGGAAAAGCCAAGATTAAAGTTGGAATTTCCAACTTTCAAGTTGGAAAAGCCATAATGATTAAAGTTGGAATTACTAACTTTAAAGTTGGAAAAGTTACAATATGCCATAAATAATTGCATCGCATCCACAAAGACACCGAAAGCGGGGGACCACAATTCTTTGAATTTGCTTGTATTGATGATACATGCCCAGTCGTCTATTGATGCTACTTATCAAAATTGTTTGAAAGCGACAAAGCCATTTTAGAAAAGAAGGGAGCGACTCAGGTGAAAAAACATCGCCACATTTTAAACTTACATAGGTTATTTATATTATTAGAATTTCCTTTTGTTAAATATTACATATATACATATACCAAAGGCACAGAGGGAAGATAAATCAATGGCAAGATCAGGATCCACTAATGAGAGAACAGACTCTTCAGAACAGAATGGTCCAAACAAAATGTGTCATAGAAGGAATGAAAATTACCATGGGTGCATCGAATATATATAAGGGATAGGTGTGCATGTACTAGAAGGAGTTAGTCTAATATTATATCTTTATCATACAGTTATATGAACAGTATTTGATACGGTACATCATATGACCCGCAGTGCATGTATTCGTTATCGGGTGCATACTCGTGATATGGCGGTCCTTATTTCATGTAAGTGATAAATTTACACAACAAACATGGTGGGATAATCAAACCAAAACAACAGTTATGGGTGATGCGGTAAGATTCTGAAGCTTTACCAAGAAATATACTATAGCAATAGTTTTATGATATATTTCTTGTTTCGATATTCTAATAATAAAACCATAAATAAATTATATCATATTCATAAAAAGTAATAATCTGAAATCAATGCACACACCTTGATGTCAAAAACTGAAATTTACACTTTGAAGACAATAGTCTTCCTGATGTCCTACAAACACTTTATTGCCGTGCACTGACAAACATTTACAAGAAAGGAGAATAATTTGGATTCAAAGTGTGTTTTCTTTATCATAACAATTTGACTACAATTATGAATGATAACTTGTACATGTAAAATGAAAAGTTTTGTAGAGGACTGAATTCACTGAATTATGACATTCATCATTAAAACTTAGTGAAGTACCATCTTTCCCTCCGATAATGAGAAAATCGCCTATATAGTGTAAGTCTTTCTCTCAAAATTATCGAAATAATTAGTAAAATTAACCCTTAATACCAATATGTAGTTGAGGATCGAGGAGCGTCCACATTTCCATAACCGCCTCGGTCTGATCTGCTCCTGTCTCGGTTCTGTGGTTGGTACGGGGAATATATGGAGGTTTCCCAGGATACTTGCTTCCAATAGCGAGGAGAAAGGTATATAAATGATGATTACTGCATATAAACGGCAAAAATTATCCTGAAACAGATATTATTAAACGTGTATATTTTTGCCGCATTTCAGGTGGTTTGGTTTTCCTATTAGCATGGGTCCTGTTTTTGGTTCTCTGGTCCAGCCCTATGCTGCTGATTGAGTATGGAACAGGACGCTATACAAGAAGAGCCGTGATTGGTTCATTCCGAGCTATTCTGGGAGAGGGCGCCGCCTGGTGTGGCGCATGGATCTCCATGGTTACTTTTCTAATATCGTTAGTTGTAAATTCTAGAATATATTTAAATATCTAATGATTTTAT
Source organism: Saccostrea echinata (assembly GCF_033153115.1). Lineage (NCBI taxonomy): Eukaryota > Metazoa > Mollusca > Bivalvia > Ostreida > Ostreidae > Saccostrea > Saccostrea echinata. The sequence goes on from NW_026889763.1 coordinate 17,175,762, forward strand.
ATCAAGCTTTATGCATACTAATTGCATAGATCGTATTTATTTGGCATTATATGATAAATAGTATGCACCTTTCATGAGATTTGAAGCAAAGCTAAATTTTTTAAACTCATATGGTTACATTATTTTCATTACATAATAAATATCTATTGTAAATTATATTTTAAATATTTCCGTTTAATCTGTACATGATATACCAGCGTCATCTGCTCAGTATCAGAATACAAGGGCTTTTTATCAGAGCTGCTCGACTTTTTGATGGAATAAAGATGGGGAGTCAGTAATATCATATTTTATCGCCAAGAAACTGTGGAATATTATCATTTACAAAATTGTAAATAAATTTTAAAAAGGCATTGAATTAAAAAATCCTTTTAGATTTCAAAACTTTCTGTTTACCTTGAAGCATGTTAAAAGGCTTAATTAATTTTTAGACCCCCCCTCCTAAATTTGTGTTGCTATTTTTAGATGCTACTACTCGGTAGTGTTAGGATGGTGTTTGTACTACTTCGTTTATATGATTGCAAACGATCTTCCGGAAACAGCTGAAGCAGGCGAAACAATATTCAAGGATTTTGCAGAGGTGATTTGAAGAGAAGTTTTCGCTGAATTTAGTATTTTGCAATAGTGAAATCGCTCACCTTTCAAACTATACTTTTCGTATTTTATTTTTAAACAGGACAGCTATTGGCCAGTTCTCACGCATGCGCTAGCTTCACTCCTGGCTGGACTGGCAGTGGTGAAGGGAGTGAATACAATAGAGAAAACAAACATGTTCTTAGTTCCTCTCCTGTTACTGATCATTCTGTTTACTTTTGTTTGGTCTCTAACCAGGGATTACGCTGACATCGGCATCAAATTTCTCTTCACACCTCATTGGGGTAATAATTCAAAAGAGCTAAGCAAGTAGAAAATTCTTAGGGTGTTGTTTAATTGTGCTCACTGCAACAGTATTCTTTTAAAAGAAAATATATACATCTTTGTAACCGTGCTTGTAAATGATATCTTATTGCTATTTAATATATGCCCAAGAGTCCCTGGTTTCTCTTGTTCATGTGTTCTTTCTCTGTTTAAGAATCATTCGGTGAGCCCCGGCTATGGGTAGACGCCCTGAGTCAGAATGCGTTTGACACTGGAGCAGGGATGGGGCTAATGATACCGTATGCTTCTTTTATGACGGTGGACAACAGTATTGTCAAATACGGACTGTTTATTCCGTCTATCAACAACCTCATCAGGTAAAGAACCATGTGAGCAATCTCATCACATAAAAGGCCAGAATTTTATAAGATAAAGGGTCATGTGATCAATTTTATAAGATAAAGGGTCATGTGATCAATTTTATAAGACGTCAAGCGATCAGTCTCATCAGGTAAAGGACAGTGTAAAACAGTCTAATCACATTAAGGACCATGATAAACAAACTCATCAGATAAAGGGCAATGTAAAATAAACTCATCAGATAAAGGGCAATGTAAAATAAACTCATCAGATAAAGGGCAATGTAAAATAAACTCATCAGATAAAGGGCAATGTAAAACAAACTCATCAGATAAGGGGCAATGTAAAACAAACTCATCAGATAAAGGGCAATGTAAAATAAACTCATCAGATAAGGGGCAATGTAAAATAAACTCATCAGATAAAGGGCAATGTAAAATAAACTCATCAGATAAGGGGCAATGTAAAATAAACTCATCAGATAAGGGGCAATGTAAAACAAACTCATCAGATAAGGGGCTATGTAAAATAAACTCATCAGATAAGGGGCAATGTAAAATAAACTCATCAGATAAGGGGCAATGTAAAATAAACTCATCAGATAAAGGGGCAATGTAAAATAAACTCATCAGATAAGGGGCAATGTAAAACAATCTCATCAGATAAGGGGCAATGTAAAATAAACTCATCAGATAAAGGGCAATGTTAAACAATCTCATCAGATAAGGGGCAATGTAAAACAAACTCATCAGATAAGGGGCAATGTAAAATAAACTCATCAGATAAAGGGCAATGTAAAATAAACTCATCAGATAAGGGGCAATGTAAAATAAACTCATCAGATAAAGGGCAATGTAAAATAAACTCATCAGATAAAGGGCAATGTAAAATAAACTCATCAGATAAGGGGCAATGTTAAACAATCTCATCAGATAAGGACAATGATAAACAATCTCATCAGATAAGGGGCAATGTAAAATAAACTCATCAGTTAAAGGGCAATGTAAAATAAACTCATCAGATAAAGGCCAATGTAAAATAAACTCATCAGATAAGGGGCAATGTTAAACAATCTCATCAGATAAGGACAATGATAAACAATCTCATCAGATAAGGGGCAATGTTAAATAAACTCATCAGATAAGAGTCGTGTTAAACAATGTCATATGATAAGAGTCCTGAAAAATCTCATGTGATTAGAGTCGTATTAAACAACCTCATATGATAAGGGCCATGTTAAACAATCTCATGTGATAAGGGCCATGTTAAACAATTTCATGTGATAAGGGCCGTATTAAACAATCTCATGTGATAAGAGTCGTGTTAAACAATCTCATGTGATAAAGGCCATGTTAAACAATCTCATGTGATAAGGGCCATGTTAAACAATCTAATGTTATAAGGGCCTTGTTAAGCAATCTTATGTGATAAGGGCCATGTTAAACAAACTCTTATGATAAATGCAATGTTAAACAATCTCATCAGATAAAGGCTATGTTATCAACCATCTCATTTATACCATTTTGCATAGGGGGGCTTAAAAATGGGGATGGAGTCATTTGAAACAAAACTTCTCTGAAATAACTGATATTGACTTCATTTGAAGTATTCTCTGTTAATAAGAAGTCATTCAAAACTCCTCACACGGGGTCATAGTATCACTACTTGTATCAAAATTTACATTGTTCGTGAAGAAAATTCTCTCGGAAAATAAATTTTTATGAATTGTCAAATATACGAGTATTAGAAACTAAACTAAACTAAATACAAAGTGTTTTCCAACTAGGGTGACTTGATTTACCCAGACCTTTTGCTGTATATGTCATCAACGATCAGTTTGGCAAATGCTCAATTTAGAATGCTGTCTTACTATCCTCATTGGTTCATTTTCTCCCACGTGACATTTTATTTTCTATTAAAATTTGAGAAACTTGAGTTATGATGATATTATACTTTCTCGTTTTCAGCTTAATTTGCGGGATTATGCTTTTCGCCACAGTGTTTTCTACAATGATTGCTTTGGATCCTAACATATCCAAACCTGGAATTCTGGATATAATGAAGCGATCCGGACCGGGAAGCACTGGTTTGACCTTCATATGGTGAGTCAATGTCAATGCAACAAATTGACAATGTTGTCAATGATACTACATTGTAGAACGTTGTCTTGGAAAAAATAAACTTTGACAGGATTGTGATATTCCAATTTAATCATAAATAAAAAGCACCTCCCTTATCAAACAAGTCGTTGTTAAAATTGGAGAGGTTGTGAATTTGTGATAGAAATAAAATCGGAATCTTAAACAATTGCATCTACTAAATTTTCTTTTCTCAGAAAATTGAATTCTATGAAATTAAACTAACATTTCTGTGATAAGGATCCCTGTTTTGTTTTCTACGATCGGCGTGTTTGGTCGAGTTCTCTCTGTGTTGTTCTTCGCTTGTCTGTCTATGGCTGGCATCACTTCTCTGGTAGCAAACATGGAAATGGTCACACATACCTTATACGACTTTGGGGGTAAAACACAAATAAACAAATTGAATTTAGAGAGAATTTCAAAAACCTCATGCACGTTCCTGATCAAAGGACAATCTTTTGTTTTCTGTTTGGTCTTTCAGTTCCGAGGAAATTCGGAATGCCCTGTACGGTAACATTAACCTTCCTGGGAGGACTAGCTTCAGCCCTCAACTTAGATATTCTAACTAATCAGGTAAGGAGTTTACATAGTCTTGCGCATGTGCAGACCTATCAGTTTGACGATACAAACGATTCGAATACTCTTGTTTTCATTCCCATAGGATTTTGTCTGGGGATTTGCACTTGTCATCAATGGTTTCTTTCTGCAATTAATGGTGATTATATATGGAACCAGAAAGTTTCGACAAAATATGTTTAACAGCTACAGTATTGGGGACTGGAAACTTCCACGTGTGTGGGAATGGGTGGTCAAGTAAGATAGAATTTATTTTCTACATTTTTATGCCCCCGGATCGAAAGATCCCGGGGGTATACTGTTTTTGTCCTGTCTGTCTGTTTGTCTGTTTATCTGTTTGTCTGTCTGTCTGTTGTCAACTTTAACCTTGCCCATAACTTTTGATTGGTTGAGCTATGACTTTCATATTTCACATCTGTATTCCTTTTGACAAGACGTTTCTTTGGGTACCATCATATTTGACCTTTTGACCTTGACCTTGGAGTTTGACCCACTTTTGCAAAATTTTATGAGACTTTAACCTTGGCCAAAACTTCTGAACGGTTGGTGCTTGGGGTTTCAAACTTCACATTTGTATTCTTTGTGACAAGACCTTCCTTTGGATACCAACAACTTTGACCTTTTGACCTTGGAGTTTGACCTACTTTTGAAAAACTTTAACCTTGGCCAAACGTTTGAACAGTTGGTGCTTGGGGTTTCAAACTTTACGTGTGTATTCCTTGTGACAAGACCTTCCTCTGGATATCAACCTCTTTGACCCTTTGACCTTGACCTTGGAGTTTGACCTACTTTTGAAAAACTTTAACCTTGGCCTTAACTTTTGAACGGTTAGAGCTAGGGCTTTCATACTTCACATATGTAATTCTTGTTTTTTTGGTTACACTAACAGAGCTGTCAGTATTATAGTACATGTATTTGATCATACCCTAGTGTAATAGATGTATCAGTTGTCAGGGCCTTCACTATAGTCTAACCTTGACAATAATATAATGTGCAACGAGGCAAAAAGGCAACCGTACAGGTTGGCAGAGGCAATTACCAGAGTGGAGCCCTTTACTACCAGTAGTTATAGACTTTCCATATTATTGAAACTGAATCCCTTCAATACATTGCCTAGTATATGTATTATTTTTAGAATAATCGCCCCTTTAGAAGCACTGTTTATTATCGGATGGTGGGCGTATGATCTGATTGACGGAGATTCAGGGGACGGGGAAAAATGGTACGAATTCGGGAGGGAAACCCTCGTCATCACCGTGGTACAGGTACAAATCTTCGGTTATTTTATTACTAGAAAACTATGTTACAAAATGTTTACCTTTTAAGGGGTGGTTATCAAATCCCCTTTAAATACCAGAAATATGAATTATTAACATCCCTTTTCTATCCTCATGCTGGGTGATCTATTTTTTTTTTTCAGTGGTTCGCATTAATGGTTCTACTGGTGTCCATCAATATGATATATCTGTGTTGTCGCAGACGAGGAGATGACGAGACTGTAAAGTTGCTAGGACGACAGGTTCTCCAGACATCACAGGAACCGGAAGTTTCATACAAGGACGTTAATTTATAGTTCTCAGATGCTCAGTTTTACATGTTAAACAATTTTCGTTTTTCTTGAAAGTGTATTTTTTAATTATAATTACATGTAGTGTAACTCTGTTTAACGTGAATATATTTTAACAAGAGACACTTAAGGATTTGGAAGCAAGTTGAATCCTTTCCCTTTAATTAATTAGTAATAATAAAATGTATATTGTCCATGTTTCATGACAGTGATAATGTATTTTGTGTATCCTTCTTGTTCCATCTATTAGCTTGTCATTTGTTGCTTTTTTTGTGGATTGAATCTAGATATAAAGAGTACATTCGTGTAACATTGTAATTGATCTTTCTAGTAAATTCCATTGATACTTTTACAAGTAAAACAATATTTTTACTGTTACCCGATACATATATACATGTATATATCAATCGTATATTATCTACACGTTAAACATTGTAAATTATCAGTTTACATACCTCATGTTACCATTAAATTAATTGTGTGAGAGAATAAATTGAACTGAATGGAACTGGAAAACACAAGGACAAACAGCATTTATTCAGAGCTGAGAAATTAATTATCTGCGTCTTTGTTCTGAGTTTGCTGGTGTCATAAAACAAGAAAACTCATTCAAATGATACTCACGTATTTATTTTTCACGTGACAAATATTGCACCTTTTTATTGTGAAAAGTATTTTGGCATAAAAAAAAAATGACCAAAAAAAACTTTTACAATATTTCACTTAAATCCCGGTTTTAAGGAAGTAAAGAATTTTGTACATCTTAAGTGAGTGGCTAATTCAGTCATAAAGTTATTCACGTAGGAATCTTTCTCCGATTTTTTGCTCTCGAATATAACGACCAGACTGATCCTTGTGTCCACCTGTGTATAGAAGTAGGAAGAGTGAGATCCCTTGTCGTACATGTAGTGTATCTTGTCCTGGGCGTACAAGGATGGTTCCTCCCTGTCCCGCCCCTCCGTCAACATCATCACCACTGCAGGAAAATGATTGGCAGGTCTATCCTTAAATACAGAGATCAGTAATATATTTCAGAGGTGTGATTATGTCACTTTCTGAATGGCAATGTCCTAGTACTTATATAAATGGTCATACAATATCACAATAAATGTATAGTTAATACAGGTATGAACAAAGTGCCCAAAATAAAATATCACCAAAAATCTTTATATTGAGATTCATCTGTATCTTAAAATGTATAGTAATACATGTAAATGTTGGTTGCAAAAAAATATTACAAGGAAAATTATGAATTATGCATACGGATATCCTTACTAGGTCTGAAAATTACTACAATTTTAAGAATTTGAAGTAAAACTAGACATACCCCTGGGTAGGAGAAAATGGCAGGAAAAGTTTCCAGTCCCTGGGGTGTTTCCACCAGTCTCCCTGGGTACTGATACCCCCCGGGGAACACTCGCTCAAGACCCTGAGTGTTCAACACCAGGGAGACATGACAGGCATCAGACTTCTTATGGAATGTCTGTATTCTATCAGGATTCATTGTCATCAATAAACATTATATTCGAGTTCAATATAAAATATACATCTTAAATGTGTCAGTTTTCCTGTTTTTGAAACAGAATCTCTTCTTGCTATGCTTTGAACCCACTGATATCTGTTAGTTTTACTCTATATTTTAATTATATACTGTATCCTTATATGTTTGTTACAGTACAGTATCATCACAATCTCATTCTGCCAAGAAAATAGTGAAAACACAACTGCAATGAAATTACAGCTGAGTATTTGATTTTAGAATCATCATTCATCTCTATTCTTGAGAACTGAACATTTATTATTTAATTCATTAATGAAATATCAATTATTATCGTGATCTTATCCTTTTTATTACCTTGTGACAAAATCATCAGGAGTTTTACTTATCAAAGATTTCATCTCTGGGGGTGAGGCCTGCCTTTGTAAGATGTCATAAAAGTAGATACTAAACTGAAACAATAGCAGGGTTATACTAACAAAGTTATCAAGAATTGTGGTGAAATTGTAAATAAGATATTAAAACAATGCCTTAGAAAATAAACAAGTTATTTTTAGACAGAGTTCTAGAAATTGTAGGAAGTTGACTCACTTTAGAAAGCAGCAGGTTTTTGAATTTACTCAGCCACTGATACATAGCAGGCAAGGAACCATGTTTACTAGAGCTTCCAAAGGTAGATTTCTTACTCTGTTAATAAACAAGTGATTATATGAAATCAAACTGTTATGGTTCTTTTATGTTATGATTATAAAAATTAACAATTTTAACTAAATATACCTTGCAGATATTGGAATTTAATTACACACATTGTACTTTGTTGTTAGTGATTATAGTAGCAGTATACTCAACTCCTTAGGGTAAATGACAGTAGCCATTTTGAATAGTTTTCTCCTGAGTGGTTATACAGACATATACGTACTTCCTTTGGGTGGATTAATGTCGCCCAGCTGGTCAGTTTTGTATGGGCTTCATGAATATGTAACAGGGCGGTCAGGAATTTCCAGTCAGACATCATGGTTTGGGCAACCAGTAAATGGTTTAATATATCACACTCAAATCTACAAATACATGTATGTTGATTTTATAGAATGATAACTTTTTACCTGTATAATATCTTGAACATTTAATAAGGAGGACACATGAAACTCTCATCATGGAATCATCATGACAAAAGGATGCACCGTTCCCAAAGACACATCAACTGAACAGATAAACTTTGACAATTCTAGGCCTCACAGTGTGCTAGCAGTCATTCAAACACAATTTGGTTTTGCAAATATTTTTAAAAATGTTTAGGATGAAATACAGTAAAATAAATAATTATAAAAGCATTGAGGTGGCTTTCAGAACCCTTTAACTTGACCTATAACTGGTATTTATAAATTCAATTCTGAAATATCAACTCAGGTCTCAATATACAGAAGAACTATAAGAACAACAAATTCATTGACTTACCCGAATACAGTTTTAAGAGGTGCTAAAATTGGATGGTGAAAATTCTTGTTGTGTCCTGCTATAATTTCCTTGACGACCATGTTAAGATCTTCAAAGTTGATATGCTTCGTCATCCCCATGATGTGAACTTGTTCATAGCTAGTCCACCCTGTCAAGGAACTTTTGTGATACAGATGTAACTTTGGTATATTAAAGTCATCAATATCATGGACATATTGAAGTAAATTCAAAGTTCCATTCATTATTTCTGTATGTATTTTAAACTGGGTATCTCAAATCCTTAGTTATCTTGAAGATTTTTCTTTTATTTAAACAAGATTCCCATAAGCACCTGAGTAGGTACCATGATGTTTTCTCAGCAGGGATGGGTAATGGTAATGTGTAATGGTAATTGACAGTAATTAATTACAAATTTCGATGTAATTGAAAGTAATATGTAATTGGCCCAATTTTCAATTACATGTAATTGTAATTTAATTAATTACTTTTGAGAAAAGCATGTAATTCACAATTACTTTTCAATTACATTCAATTACACTGGTGTTTAATAAATGAGAAGTAGCCCCCTCCCCTTTTTTCAAATCCCAAACACTTTATTCAAGAAAGGTTAACTGATTTTTAGGACAAAATGAGAAATTCTCAGGCTATGACCTACTGACCCACCTCGGACTAGAATTCTGGACTCATGTGACATGTCACAATTCATGAAGACTGAGGACTCTATGTACATATTACTCATTGCATGACTATTGTATCCTAGAAGTTCAGGAATAGAGGAGTTTTAAAAATAAAGTGCATTTAAAGCATTAGAACTACCTAGCCCCACCCTAGGCCTGAGCCAATTTCATGATTTGGTAAAGGACTCATAGCTCACTGCTCATGCAAAAATTTGCATGCTGGGTGTCCATGAGTAAAGAAGAAAGAATAAATAAATTTTGATGCCCTTAGGCCCTAGGGGAACTGGATGAATGAAATTTCTATTTTATCTTCATCCATAGATGATATTCTTTACTAATTTTCAAGGGTCAAATTTTCATGGTTGGGGGAAAGGGGGGTAGTACAGGTTTGTAGGAACTTGGTTTCTTGCCTGAAGAAGTGTACAGTTTACTTGTATTTTTAATACTTGTAACATTTCATGGAGGATATGAATTTATGGGTCTCTTCATACCTTGAAAATAACAAAAATTAACCCCCCACAAAAATTAGTGATTTCACAGTATTCTAAAATTGGTTTAATTGTTTAAAAGGGTACTAAAGTTCACAGATAGTGACTGAGGGAAATACCATGGTAGTAATAGGTCACCAGGCAGGTGACAGTGAATGATGAGAATGGACAATGATAGGTCACCAGTTGACCTAAAAACTAAAAATGTGCTTGACCTTTCGGGTAAATAAAGGTATAATTATAAACATAATAAAACCTACATGTAGGTAGGATACAAATTGATTGTCTCTTGTCTGGCTTGTGTAAAGAAGCAGAGTTGATCACAGAGATGAGCCAGTAACTTCTCAAATTCGATCGCATTACTGGTCATTCCAAATCCTTGTTCCTCCGTTGATTTCACTGCCTCTTCAACGCGTCTAAAATCATGCATCAGGGTCTGATAACAATGCTTAAGTGTCTGCAATCAACAAAAATCTTAGTACTTTAATTCTCAAAATGTCATACTAGTATTTATATATTATACATAACGTTTTTACAAGTATTAACATTAAATTATAGAAAAGCATAATTTTTCTACAAAATATTTACAAATTTTTGCTACTACATGAGTATCTGCATATGCTAGATGTCAATCATACATGTCTCTAGAAAGAGATTAAAAGTTGAGTACTGGTAGATTTTTATTTTTTCTCAAAGTTTAACCTCTTTAGTCTTACATGTTTCACCATTAAACATAGTATTTAATAGATCACTGTAAAATAAATTACATCTTTTGATCTCGTAAAGAAGCTCTTCTGTTCTAAAAATCCAAGTGACATGTAGGTCTTCTCAACAGTGGCAAACTGTGAAAGTGAAAGTAAAAACAGGGCCCAGGAGGAACCAAACATTGCCTTGTAGGCCTCTCTCTCCTTTTCCTGTTAAAAAAAAATCCAGTTCAATGCAGACAATTAGCTTTTATCAGAACTAATTCCTGGAAAAGGTAAAAAAAAAAAAAAAATCAGGAAAGGGGGAGGGGTTGCTGTTCACATTCAATTTAATGAAAACCAATCAATATGTTCCCCTATGTTAATTACATGTATGCATGAGAGAAAGTAAAAAAAGGAAAAATGAGTTTTTAAAGAAACATGATAAAAATCCAACTTAGTAGAATTCAAAATAACTCAAAGTATGAACTAACTTACAGCAAGTTCCTTAGCTTTGTCATGTTCACAGTGACTAACATGAGAAAAATAATGTTCCAGAAACTGTTCTTCTTTCTCACCATTTAGAGATACTAAACTCAGACTAGACATCTTTATCTAAAAATAAAAAAGATAGGACACTTGATTCAAATATTTGGTATTATCTTTGCAGGTTCTCTTCTCCTTCCTGATAAATCAGAATTAAATCTATTTGTCAAATTTTTGTGTGAAACCTTCCCAGAATTCTTTTACAACCATGATGTCACGTGATAATGGTATTGCAGTTATCGAAGTTCATTCTTGCAAAGAGTTTAAAAGATGCAAAAAATAATTGCACTCTTAATAAAAATTACATGATGACTTTTATTAATAAAAAATTTGTACTGGATCTATTTAGCCTCCATTATGGAAATGCTACTTATATACGCATACATGTGATATGTACCGGCGGTACGCAAATTGTACAGTTTTTCGAGCCCATTCATCGTGTACTGGCGGGACACCAAAATTCACGGAATATGAAAATTTGTACAGTATTTTGAATTTCTCGCTAAACATGCTAAATGCCGCCATTTTCCTCTCATTCTCGCTCGTGAGACACTGGAAAACGTCACCTGTGTTTGACACTTGACCTTCCGAAGTACACAAACCATCGCGTGGAAGGTGTGAACTGCCAATTGGGATAATTATCTTGCTATAAATCCGTATCAAGATACCCCTTTAGGTAGCTTTATTTTTAAAGGGGTACTTAATTATAACTGTTAATGTTTCGTAACTTGATTGAAAAAAATTAAGCCAACTTCTAAAGTTGATATACATGGCTTAATATACATGAATCTGACCCAGATGTTCGTAGGTATAAAATATACGATGTTTATTACCATGATTAAATGAAATAAAGGATATAGTTTTTAAGTTTTTATGTGCTGAAATTTATGTATGATTGCTGCTGTTATTTAGCATTGCTGATGTATATATCAGTAATATGAACAAGACGATGACATTGACTCTCACAATAATACTATATAAAGCTGGCAAACAAACTAACATCTAAGCTAGCTTAATTTATAGTCGATACATAAGAACATTGTGATTATAAAACACAATATATGAAATTTTTAAGCATTCAAATCTCCATTACAACATTTGCAACAATATATATATGTTGGTTTAGAAATAAGGTGCCTTTAATATGAGAAGAATTTAAGCGATATTTTATACTATTTTTTGTACCGTTTTTTGATAGGCAGTGTACAGTTTTTTCACCCATATTCCAGTTTTTTTATGGCTCCTGTACAGTTTTGTGGTCTTTGACTTATCACATGTATGATATACGTCATGGGATGTCACAGTTTTGACTGAGTTTCATGAGTCTTACTGTTAGAGGTCGATCAAAGTTAAAAGTGTAGGCTATGATAATGGTAAAGTTTATTGATGGTATCCGGTGATATATATAAATACAACTGCGTTCTCCCAATGGTCGCACCATAAAACATATTTTAGCGAATATGGATTCTGACAAAAAAAGCAAGTAATGATTCGCTCCATGTTTATTTATCATGACTATAGTAACGAGCAAATCATTTGCCAAATGCAAGTCAGTGATCAATGAAGGACAATAAATATAAACTCTGTTTTTAAGTTAACTCCAAATAGTGTCAATAGACCGAGACATTATGTGATTCATCCATCTTTTTTCAGTTTCAACAGAGACATAAAAAACATAAAATTTTTATATCTCTGGTTTCAATAAAACTTTTAACAACCTGGAGTATAGAATGATCTTGTTAATTATCTTTGTGATAACGACTTGGATATTGTCTTACTTGTTAAAGTAAAAATGTGCTGTCTTTGAAACATCTCGCATATTTTATATTATTTTCAACAACATTGCCATGATTGTTTTTTCATTCACCTCAAGCAGGAAGACAATTTTCGTTACTAAATGAAGAAGGAATATGCTAAGAGATCGTAATTCCGAAATACTAAAGGGCCCTTACTGCTACAAGTGCTTGTATCTAACTTTATTTTTTTTTTAACCTTTGCACGATATTTTTTTCCAATTAAGTATTTTTTTTTTAAAAATAAGAACCAATTTAGAATGCCGGGGGGGGGGGGGTGCAATCCCTCTCAAAAAAGAGGCCGATGGGCCACAACGCACATGAGTCATCTTGGTCAGGAATGAAAAATCTCTCTTTATTCCTATGAAAATGAAGACACCATAATGTGACCCCACCACAGGCCCAAGGATTTATAACTCAACTGAACTTGAATCCATCCACTGCTGATAGGGATGCTTCAATATCAATATGAATATATTTGTAACTTCTGTCCTGTAGGACGTCAACAAGCAACGGGAAACTGTAACCTCCGTCCCATAGGACGTTAACAAGCAACGAAATACATGTAGCTTCTGTTCCATAGGACGTTAATAAGCAACGAAATACATGTAGCTTCTGTCCTGTAGGACGTTAACAAACAACGAGATGCATGTAGCCTCTGTCCTGTAGGACGTTAACAAGCAACGAAATACAAGTGAACTCTGTCCCATAGACCGTTAACAAGCAACGATATACATGTAGCTTCTGTCCTGTAGAACGTTAACAAGCAACGAGATACATGAAACATCTGTCCCATAGGACGTTTACAAACAACAAAATACATGTAGCTTCTATCCCATAGGGCGTTTTACAAGCAAAGAGATAAATGAAACCCCTGTCCCATAGGACGAAAAACGATGTACATGTAGCTTCTGTTCTATAGGACGTTAACAAATAACGAGATGCATGTAGATTCTGTCCCACATAGGACGTTAACATGCAACGAAATACATGTAACGTCCGTCCCGTAGGACGTTAACAAGCAACGAGATACAAGTAACCTCTGTCCCATAGGACGTTAACAAGCAAGGAGATACAAGCAGCTTCTGTCCTATAGGACATTAACAAACAACGAAATACATGTAGCTTCTGTCCCATAGGGCGTTGACAAGCAACGAGATACATGAAGCTTCTGTCCCAAAGGACGTTAACAAGCAACGACATACATGTAGCTTCTGTCCCATAGAACGTTAAAAAGCAACGAGATACATGTAGCTTCTGTCCCATAAGACGTTAACAAGCAACGAGATACATGTAGTTTCTGTCCTTGGACGTCAATGGATCGAGTTAAAGAAGTGAATACATTTTTGCATATAAATCTTCGAAAAACCATATTGTATATTGTGACACATTTAGAAGTTGACAAGTATCAAAATAAACAATGAAATTAGTGGCTACTCATCGTAACTAATAAAGAGGCAAGAGGGAGGGGATATGAACCTACATTTATAACTGTCAAATTTTACTGCATTATTTGTTCAGTTTAGTTAAAATGATAGTTTGTAAATGTTTTTGCACTTAAAAATGCGTAGATCATAAATTTTGAACATATAATATCATGAAGAGCGATATTGTCTATGTATTTTTTTGAATGACCCTCTTACATGTCGCCATATTTTATTCCGAGATAAACAAGATACCTGGCTTTGAGCGTTATCCCGAAATAGAATTATTAAATAATAATTTTGGGGACTTCGTGATAAGACATAGTTTAACACCTTATCGCGGGTTAACACCACCTTGACTTTGGACATAATACGAATATTTCCCTCTCAGGCTAAACAAATATTTTCATCAAACTCAAGTTTTACCCCCGTTTTAACCGAGGACTGAGAATTTTGGGATTTATTTTAAATAAATTTATTTATAGTTGAAATCAGGAATACATGTAGGTATTCCTCATGAATTGAAGCAAATACATGTACCAAACTAAATAAACATGTGAGAAACAAAAGATACCGAATATGTACTACCTGAAAATGAGCACTAGCAAGAAAAAGAACTCGGTTTATATATTATTTTTTTTTGTTAGATCCACGCCAAGTCCTCGTCGATAAGATGTCCTTATCATCATTCAATGCATCGTGACGCAGTTCTCTAACGACACGCTTGTGCCTCGACATCTTAAATTCAAGGTAGGTCCATATAAATATATGTAATGAGCCTTGAATAATGAATAATTCAGTATAGATATAGTACGTTTTCCGGCATGTTATTGTTTACACGTGAACGGAACTGTAAAATGGGACAGTTAAAGTGGTGGTTCCTTACTATGACACTGGAAATCTCAAAAATGTATGTGAATACATTGTACGGAGGAGGTTTGTAAACAGGAACATCACTTATTGTGTCTGAGTTATTTTATCTGAGTTAAGCATGGTGTGAATCCCTGTACTTACTCAAATTAATAACTGAATTTTTTCCCCTTCGTTACTTATTCGCAGTCCAACCATGTGATCGATGTTCCCAATAATTCCACTTTATTTATTTTTTATATACATATCATTTTGGAAACATTCAATAAAAGCGTACAATTTTATATATATTATGTTAATAGTAATCGAAATTTGCACAGGCATTGCTATTCAGCGACATTAACCAGTTAATTGGGTTGTTTTACTATTGGTGTCACTCAGAAATAAAATATTTACTGTTGTAAAATGCGCTCCCCGCGGGCGCTGGGACAAGTCATTTGGACAACATGCATACGTGCTGTTTGTTAAATGTCTGACTGCGAATTTATTAATAAAGAAAGGTGTAGGTAAATATGATTGTTTTATTTACTTTCGATATGGAGCTTACAAGTCTTTGAGAAACCATTTTATAACAGGATGTGAATATATTTTTAATATTTAAAACAAACATATACATCAGGGAAGGATCCAGGATTTTCTTCCGGGGGAGGGGGGGGGGGCAGCTCTAACAAATGTCAGACTCAGAAATTTTTTGACTAGCCAAAATAAAAAAATTAAGGAAAAGAAAACCCGTAAACAACTTGCCCAAACCTAAAAAACCTATTTCTTGAAAGGGGGAGAAGACACTTTCCTAAGTCAATTTTCTTCAGATACATGACTCTACATACCATTCTAAGAGAGGTCTAAGATCATTTTTTCGTTACTTTTACATAGAAATGAAAACTGAAAAATTCCAGGGGTTCCGGACCCCCTCCCCCCAACCCTCCTAGATACTTCCTTGTATACACACACACACAGAGGGGGAAAAGAGAGATAGAGAGAGAGAGAAATTTTTACGTCAGGGTAAATGTAAATCTTATAAGATGCAAGTCCACATGAATAATTCGACTATGTCTCATTAGCGATAGAAAAAAGGGACCTAGCGTTGCTTGATGCAATACTTGACGGATATAATGACTATCCACACGGGGCATGTCAAAATATACGTTTTTTAAAGAATGTTTTTGAAAGCATATGAAATTGAACAATATAGGAAATAATTCAAATTGTATCCTCTGCCGTTAATCTTTGGGGGGTTTTAAACACACATTCCAAATCTTCTAATTTGTATGGGCATTTTCAGGTATTCCTTGTCGGTGTGAATGTTCCAGACATTTATGTCTGTATAACACAGATTGACAGGGTTAGTTTCATTGTAAATAATATTGTTTGCATGCATAGTGTGTGGTGATTTATTTCTGCCCCCTACATGCAAGATAAATTATGTTAGCCTGCGAGAAAAGTATGTCAACAAACCAGATAATTATGTCTATATGCATTACAATTATGTTGACATGCAAGTTACTAATCTTTTTAGAGAATCTAATTTTAATGTTTGTAAACGTACTTACTAAGGCCGGTGTACGACATCATACAAGCAAGATGCAACAGAATTATGTTGACATGCGACTTATTTATGTTAACATGCAAGATAGTTATGTTAACATGCAAGATATGTATGTCAACATGCGACTTATTTAGTTACTTACATACAACTGTGATGATACTGCTGCTGCACCATCAACGTCCTCAGCCAAGCCCATCCCTCATCGTGTGTTTCGATCCCTAGCTCGGTACACTCTCAGGATGGGGAGTCCACAGTGATGATCAGTCACTGCACGTTGGTAGTGGGTATCCAGCTACTAGTGCCTCTCTTTATCCAAACCCAACATGATGATCTTTCTGCTGCTTGGGCCATCCTTAGGACTGCTGTTCTCCTGCTTCTCCCTGTCACCCTCAACCTAGACTAGAGAACATCCCCCAAACTGACTGTGCCGGGAAGCCTCTACATCCAACCTCTACTGGATAGTTCCAGGTCTGCCGTCCTTTCTCCCTACATTCTGCCAGCAATGGGTCATATTTTGCCTTCTTTTCATGGGCTTCATCGCATCTTTCTTCCCTGGAAACTGTCAGCTCTATGACAATGATCTTCTTTGTACTTGATGACCACAGTACCATATCAGGGCTGAGATAAGTTGGAATTATCACTGGGAATGTCAGTAATTCTGACCTAGATCTACAGCCAGCTTCCAATCGTCTGCCTGATTAAGTATTCCGGAGGTCTTCTCTTCTATCTTCTTCGCTGTTTCACCCTTTTTTACAAAGCAAATCTGTGTATGTTTCTCTGTTGTCTGTTTGCTTTTATTCTGCCGCTTTCTCTATAGTGTCTGTCATTTCTTTTAGAACCTGATTATGACGCCATGTGTGTCTTCCCTGTGATAATGCCACCTGGCAGGAGGATAGAATGTGCTGTAGGTTCCTCTTTTTCCACAAAGGGGGCACTCTGGTGTTTCTATATGTATGAAATCCCGTCTGTGGAGATTGTTGTTGGTAGCTGGTGTTGGTAGATCGTACACTGAGCGAAGTAGAAATTGAAGTTGGAACTGCGGGTATTTCCAGATGTCTGCCCAGGATATTGTCCGTTGGTCTATTTCCCATCTTGTCCAAGCCCCCTGGACTCCCATCTCCACTGCCTTAGCTTGTCGGTTTTCTTCCTCTCTGGCTCGGATCTCTTTCTGCATCATGCTACGTCTCTCTGTTATGTCAGCCTTCTTCCAAAAGCTGCTTTTGGCTGTCCCTAAACCTTGCCTTTCCACCGCCACTGTTTGTGTTTCAATCTGCTCTCCGCCTCTTCTACTGTCTTTGTTGCTGACCATTTCCGCCCTGCCCGTACTTCTACTCCAGATAATCGGACCTTATCATCTCTAGAGCCCTTTAAAGTCATGACAAGCCTTGCTCTGCTGGTCTTAAACTCTTCTACTATTGATGTCACAGGAAGTTGTAGTTTGGCTGATCTGCTATACAAGCCGATTGATGTAAAACTTGGTTGTACACCAAACCATTTCCTGAGGTGTTTATTGATGATTCTCTCCAATTTCTCCACTGTTGATGTTGATATTTCGTAGAGCATCAATGACCAGGCTAAGCGTGGTAAGAGGCCATGTTGGTAAATCCATGCCTTGAATTTTCCTG
Source organism: Saccostrea echinata (assembly GCF_033153115.1). NCBI lineage: Eukaryota > Metazoa > Mollusca > Bivalvia > Ostreida > Ostreidae > Saccostrea > Saccostrea echinata. The sequence goes on from NW_026889763.1 coordinate 17,193,866, forward strand.
GTTATCCTGTTTTTCTATGTTCCTCATCCCTTCTCTTACTTGTTGTTCTATTTTTTGAATTTTGGCTTTATCTCCAAGTGTTTCGTCAAACCATTTGCCTACGCACTTTATAGGGTTTCCGATGATAGATATAATATTCTCCCCCTGGATTGTTAGCTCGAATTTTTGTGTAACTTTCCCTTTCTTTATTATCAAAGATCATGACTTCTTAGGTTTAAAGGCCATTCTTGCCTATGAAGCTGTTTCTTCTAGAGCCTTTATTATCCCTCTTGCTTGGATTTAGGTATCTGTTGTTATTGTAAGATCATCCATAAGCCCTCTGTTTGGTGGTTGCCTGATGTTGCTTGATGTCTTGGGACCTCTGGTTTCTCTCTCTCTCCGGTCTTCATGATCATATTCATACCCATTACATACAGGATCACTGAGATGGTACAACCTGTCACAATTCCCTTCTGCAGTTTCTGCCAAGATGTTGTAAAACTGGCCGTTGTGAAGCGTAGATGTATCCCTCTGAAGTAACTTTTGATCATCCTCCGAAAGTGTTCTGGTATATGGTAGTGATCAAGGGCCTCCTCTATGAGCGTATGTGGGATCGTTCCGTATGCATTTGCTAAATCTAACCATACAACCGTGAGATCTTTCTTGCTGACTTTCGCTTCATGGATTAGTTGTGTTATGATGCTAGTATGTTCAATACATCCAGAGAACCCAGGTACTCCTCATTTCTGTACTGATGTATCCACATACTGATTCTTGGACATGTAAGTTGTCATCCTTCTCGCCAGGACTGAGAAAAAGATTTTCTTTTCTACGTTTAGCATTGAGATTGTCCGGAACTGATTTATCCTCTCAGAGTTCTCCTCCTTTGGTACAAAGCACCCCTCAGCCTTCAAGATGGAATCTTCCCTCTCCTCCATACCACTCTTACTAGTTTCCATAGGTGTCTGAGAATCTTTGGGCATCTCTTATAGGGGATACCATTGGGGCCTGGTGCTGATGATGTTCTAGCTTTCTTTACAATATCTTGCACTTCTTTCAATTATGGTTCCTTTTCATTCATTGGCTCCTCTGGTTCTGGTACCTCTTCTATTCGATCACATGATCCTAAGCGTTTCCACTGCTCTTTGTCACCATGTGTTTCTTCCAAGTAGTTCTCAACCTCCTCCTTAGAGCTCTTAAGTGCCCCTAACTTTGAACCTTCAAGGGTTGATTTGGTAAATCTGCATGGGTCTGCTATAAACTTTGCTCTCTTCTTTCCTCTCTCTCGTGTGGCTTTCCTTATCCTCTCTGCTCTCTGAAGGTTGTTCCTCTTCTCTCTCAGAGTTGCTCTTAGCTTGCTGAGCCCTATTTTCTGATCTTCATTTGCTGTTCTATACTGTTTGGTTATTGCATTGATCTCTGCTCTTAGTTTTTGTATCTCCTGCTGGTGTCTGTTTGGTTTTCCTATTGGTTCCTCCCTACGCGTTCTCTCTTTGGTCCCAAAGCGTTCAACTCCTAGAGTGTGTACTATCGTAGTCAATGATGATATCTTCCTCTTCACATCACCTACCAGTGTGCTATGTAGGATTTTGTCTAGGTCATTGTCAAATGATTCCCATCTCTTGTCGTCTGTTGATGGCCACTGTACTGCTGGTTTCCTATTTTCACTAGATGGTTCTGGGGTTGTCGGGTGTCCGCTTGACTTGTCTGGTTCTGGCTCCATGCTGTCCTGAATAGCATCAGTTGGTAAAAGGTCCCCAGTACTGTGGTGTTCATCCTGACTGTGGTCCTTCTCCGTCTGATCAGTGTTACTTGTGCGTCCCTCAAGTTGCCTCTCAGGTCTGCATTTAGCCCTTGCCTGATGTATTTATCAGGCAAGAGTGATTGATGTATTGCTTGATGTATTTATGTAAACATGCAACATAATTATGTAGACATGCGACTTATTTATGTTAAGATGCAGGATGATAATGTTAACATGGAACTTATTTGTGTCAACATGCTACTTATTTATGTCAACACTCAACTTATTTATGTAAACATGCGAGTTATATTTTAACAGCAAGATATTTATGTCAACATGCAAGATTATAAGTTGCATATCAACATACATATATCGCATGTTGATATAAATAACTCGCGTGTTAACATAATTATCTTAAGTGTTGAAATAAATAAGTTGCGTGTCTACATAATTATCTCACATGTTAACATAAACAAGTCGCATGTCATCATAATTCTGTTGCATCTTGCTTGTATGATGTCATTTAATGGCGTTAGTAAGTAAGTTTACAAATATTAAAATAAGATTCTCTAAAGAGATTGGTAACTTGCATGTCAAAATAATTATTTTGCATGTTGACATAAATAAGTCGCTAGTCGAAATAATTATATTGCATGTTAACATCATTTATCTTGCCTGTGGGGGGGGGGGGGGGGGGGCAGAAATATGCCACCATAAACCATACATCATAAAGTTTTCTTTCTTTTTTTTTTATTTTTCAGGGACATGAAAAGAATGTACAGTAATGAGACGAATTATGAAAACTGGTAATTATTCAAAATATTTATCCAATCTCTACCCCAGCTCCTTTCAAGGAGAGGAGCAGAAACTTTTTTAGCACTGTGATTTGTCACAAAATCGGGGATCATCTCTCCCAGACCATAGATTGCAGTATCATTTAAACTCTAGTATGTTGTTGCTGATATCTTAAAGCTTTATTAGAATCTTGTTTCATAGTCATATATAAAGTGAAAGGTGTTGTGAAATGGTGACACGACCCTAACTCTAGGGACTAACCTTGATTTATGAATTCAAACTTTTAGCATGTTGCTGTTGTACATGTCACTTTGAAGCCTTTCACTGCGATATTTAGAGTTAAAGATGTTGTCATTTAAGGCCATTACTTTGAGATTCAAGGTTATGATGTTTACAGGTAGGGATGTGGAAGACATCTGTATAAAGATGCAGTTTTGAATTTCCTCTTGAGGTCTTAAAATTAATTACTAAAGAAAAGTTGTACATTTTTTCGATCAAATCCCTCTTTAATTTTAAGTTCTTCTGTTGTTCATTCATATCTGATTATGTTGTTTGCTTCTTCTTTTGTCTAGACTTTTTGCTGCTGATCCTGTTTTTCAGTGTGTTGATCAACTGCTTCTTTTTCTACCTCTACCTTAAAGGACCTAAACATCGACTTCCGGTTCAAACTGAGGAGAACCGGTTATGTGCTTACTTCCGGGGAGGCTTGGGTAACAATATGTTTCAGTATGCCTCAACTTATGGGATAGCCCGGGCCAGGAACATGACTATAGGAATAACGCCTACATCCTTAATGTTTAATACTTTTAATATTTCTACTAAATTTTTAATCGGCAAACAGTTTTGTGAGACTGCAGAAAAAGTCGTAGAGAGGAGACCTTGTGCATATGATAAAGGTTCCGTCCATCTTATTAGAAAAAACAAACTGAACTACATTCATAAATCATATTTACAGTCGTGGAAATATTTTCAAGATGTGGAGAGCGAGATAAGGGAGCAATTTGTGTTCATGGAGGATGTTCAGCACAAAGCACAGACGCTTATAGAGACACTGACTAAACCCTTTTCTAGTAAAAATCTAACGATAGTGGGCGTCCATATACGAAGGGGTGATTATAAAAATGAAAAAAATGTCAAATATGGATATACTTTAGCCACAGGGGAATATGTCGGTAGATCTTTGAAATATTTTAGGGATAGATACAAACCACTGGTGTTCATCGTTTTTACAAATCCAAATATGGAGGATCTCAAATGGTGCAAATATCATATAAAAGGAAGTGATGTTGTTTTCGCGCCAGAAAGCGCGCGGGAAGTTGACATGTGCGCCATTTCGATGTGCAATCATACAGTTATGACTGTTGGATCGTTTGGTTGGTGGGGGAGTTTTCTGGCCAATGGTACAACTGTTTACTTCAAAAACGTAGCTAGAAACGACAGCAATCTCAGAAAAGACTTCAGCTCCGACATGTCGGATTATTTCTATCCCGGTTGGATAGGCTTGGATTGAAAAAGTTATATTCAACATGTGTTCAATGATATTTCTAAACAAAACATTGGTTTTGACTAACATTTATTAAAAACATTGATTCATACGTCATGTTTTTTTACGTCAGATCACGGAATTTTGTATGTAATGATTCTAGATCTCATTTACATGTAAATGCAAAGAAAATCCCTACTTTGATCTCTAGATGTTTCTCATTGTTAAAATTAAAAATGTTGTTAAATTCTTCCCCTTCTTGAACCTTGTAGTCACATATAATAATGCTAAATGTGTAGAGGAAATCGGAGAGGTATGCCAGGATTAAAAGCAAGGAATACCTCGTGAAGGAAAGAAACTGAATTCTATGGAGCAAATCAGAGTATGTAGATCGAACCGTCACCAGTTATTCCGGGATGAAGGTGGGTGTGGGTAGGGTTTGAAAGGAGTATCATTTATTCGAATAGGTGATATCACTTTTTGGCAGTAAATACCAAAACGGCGCCTCATAGTATCTCCTCTTCTAACCAAGGAATTTTGTTTCAAAATGGGTATCATTTTGGTGGAGTCATTTGATCAAATACCAAATAAATAAAATCTATCAGAATTTGCTTTTTGACAAACAAATAACGATTTTGATCCCAATTGCACCCCTATTAATTCCCTTTCGACTGCATTTATTTGTACAGGTAGATCATAATTTATCACAGCAATATAAACACATTTGTTTGGTAATTTAACGTCATGTACCAAATACTTTAATAGTCTGATTTTCTTAAAAAAAATGTCGAATACCCATTCAGGAATATCCTGAATTCTCGTGGTTTTCTAAACAAGTTTCAATACAACTATTATTCTCTTTAAGGATTAAGGATACCTAACTCAAACAAAAATTTGATGCGTAGATTGATGTATATTTTTTCACTGATTTTGAATAGAAATGACATAAATGATAAATTCCTAAAATGTAGAAAGAAATCTTAAGTATTCTTTGGTGCTTAGATATGCGACTTTGTGTCGTTTTCTATGTAATACATGTTTGAATATAAATCTATGACGAATATTGCTAATACACTCCCTTTCCGATCTACACCACTACAAAAAAAAAATACGTAAATGACTGATCCAGCAATGTCGAGAGAAGAACAAGAGAATGTCCGTGCAAGATCAGATCCAGCTCTGAGGGGCAACAATGCTTATTAGCATGATATGAAAATAGACGTGACCTGTGATGTACTGCAATGATAGCAAAAACATTTTACACTATGTATTATATAACAATTGAAGTAAATAAAAGAAATGAAATACTGTATAATTTTTTTTAAATGCAATTTTCTCCGAATGCCAAGATACCAATAGTTTTTTATCCTAAAATGTATTTCTTGATCAATTTTCAATTAAACAAGATGTGTTTGTGAAACAATGATGCCCCCGTATGGCAACTTATAGCGAAGGTTAAACTTTCTCAAACGCAAATCAATTATGTTGGTACCCAAAGTAAGGTCTATTACAGAGGAATATACTTGTAAAATATGAAAGCCCTGGCAGGAACATTGGAAAGATATGGAAAAGGTTAAAATTTTTCAAAAGTAAGTCAAACATCAAGGTCAAGGTCAAAATTAATGGTGCCCAAGGAAAGGCCTTCTTACAAGAAATACACAAGTGAAATGTGAAAGCCCTAGCACCAACCATTTAAAAGATAGGGCCAAGGTTAAAGTTTTTCAAAGTAGGTCAAACTCCAAGGTCAAGGTCAATGGGCTATAATTAATTGTTGGTATCCAAAGGAAGGTCTTGTCACAAGGATAACATATGTGAAGTATGAAAGCCCTAGCAACAACTGTTCAAAAGATATGGCCAATGTTAAAGTTTTCAAAAGTGGGTCAAACCCAAAGGTCAAGGTCAAAGGGTCAAAGTTGTTGGTATCCAGAGGATGGTCTTGTCACAAGGATTACACATGTGAAATATGAGAGCCCTAGCGTCAACCGTTCAAAAGATATGGCCAATGTTAAAGTTTTTCAAAAGCAGGTCAAACTCCAAGGTCAAGGTCAAAGGGTCAAAGTTGTTGGTACCCAAAGAAAGGTCTTGTCACAAGGAATACACATGTGAAATATGAAAGCCATGGCTTCAACCAATCAAAAGTTATGAGCAATGTTAAAGTTTTTGTGGACAAACAGACAGACAGACGGACGGACGAAGCAAAAACTATATTCCCCCAATCTTCGATACGGGGGCATAAAAATGCATAACTGGTGCTTTTATTCACATTTCCTGAAAATATAGTTGAGATAAGATAAATTTTTCTACATAAAATGATTAATTAACTATGATGATGAACTTTGAAAGACGCATTACTTTGTGCATTCTGATACATTTTCATGGGCATTTTCAATGACTTAACTGATAATTTTCAGTACCTGAGGATCGGACTACCTTAAATTATATATAGAATATATTCCTGTCGAAAAGGTTAGCTCCAAATCTGTCATTAATACAACACTGGAGGATTGTTATAGACACTGCAAAGTAATAACTCACACCACTAAGAATTGGTAAATAGTAGACCTTTTTTGATACGTAAGTGACTGTAATTTTACCTAGATTACATCGATGTATAATAGCTAGTGAAAAACTATGTTATATATATATTTTTTTTCTGTTTAGAAAGGGTGCGCCCCTGGTAGATACAGAAATATATAATTCTGGACAACTTATTTTCTTTTCCAGACACGAATTTTGCTTAACTAGTACATGTATGTTATAACCCTAGATATTAACGTATAATGGAAATGGGAGGATCTTGAGAGGGGAGTCCCAACTGAACCACACCGTGGAATTTTCAGAGTAATAAATTCCTATGTAAAAGAAAAAATGACCTTGGAAACCCCCTTTCTTCTAACCCTCTAAAAATGGTATGCAGAGTCATGAAGAAAATTAATTATGAAAAGTGTCCTCATCTACCACTCCTCCCTTTTAGGTTTTTCGGGTTTGGACAAGTTGTTTACGTTTTTTTCTTCTTTGCTTGTTAAAAAAATTCTGAGTCTGACATGGGCCCCCAACCCCACCCCAAGAGTTATATGCCGATTCCTATAGTAATTTTCACAGAAAATTTATGAACCCCAGATAATGTTTTCGCCTCATCCGATTTTGTTAGATTTTTTTTTTACTACATTTATTTTGTGTGTTCTAAGAGTTTATTTTTAACTAAAGAAATTGTGTTGCCGTTAGTTTGATGTTTCATGATAAAGATGACTGGACTACTTCTGATAACTGGTACAGCACTGTCACTTCTATGCTAAGCCTCTTAGTATCCTGAATATTTAGATAAAGCCTTGAAGTAGGTCAATGTGACCTAATTTTTGTTATCACACTCTGAAATCCCAAGATGTGTCAACTGAAAAAGTTGTAGGTCACAGTGAATTACTTCTTAGTTGACACAGTCCAAGGACCCAATATGTATCAACTGTTAGAATTTTACATGGAATATATTAGAAAATATTCAAAACTCTTTTTCTCAAGAACAGCAGGGCCATGATAAATTACATTAACACACCAAGAGTAAAATTTGCATACATGTAAAATTTACACCTGTTAGTAAACGAGTGCATGTGAACGGGGCTTAATTAGTCACTCATAGTGATACTGAAAAATCTCCATATTTTGTGGAATAAAATTTCATTAAGTCCTGACCCCTTTTGGCTAGAAATGAGTCATTACGTGGGGTCTAACTTTTCTTGGGAACTGAGAAAATACAAGGGTTGCCCAGTAGAATAGTTGACAATGCACTTTCATTAAAAAAACAAATGCATGTACTAAGCTTAAATTTATCTAGATCTATCATATTTGAATATCTTTATTTCTAGAAAAATATAGACAATATAGAAATAGAATGTGGATTTTATCATATGTGAATGTGCATAGGGTATAGTGTGTCAAATTGTATCAGATAACCCATGCTTGCATTGGTAAATGATATATGTTACATGTATCACGAAGCATTCCTTATTAAGTACAGTGTACAAGGGTAAAGATCAAGGTGTATGCGATAGTTTACATCATAGTAGTAAATTATAGACTAATATCGTTAACTGTAATTCTTGTCCTGTAAACTAGAATTTGTAATACTAGTAGATAAATCTAGTTATCAATGCAAAACTTGCTCTATTTTGTAATTTGGTTTGCCATATAAATGGCTATCATTTTAAACTGCATAAAAAATAAATACTGTAATACATGCATACTTAGATTTTTAATCAAATCAATACAATATATTTTCTTGCAATTCTTCTTGCAGAATTTCTTTTTGTGTCACATGTCCAAGAAGTACTGCATCTGCCTCAAGTAATGAGGTATAGCGTGCTGATCCTAGAAATTTGTCTGCCATTTCAAATTCCTTCAGGAGTAATTTCACTCTTGTTCCAAATGTGTAGCTGTAACAACATCAAAAGAAATTTTACACAGTGTTAAACTTTAAATGATCATGAAATAAAACAGTTCTATTGGTAAATGTAAACACATTCCTAAGGCCAAAATAAAATTATTGTTTGTTTGGAATTGCTTCCCACTTCATCGAAATGACCTCTCCTGGAAAAATTTTATTGACCAAAAATAATAAGAATTTTTTATTCTTCAATCAGTTTATGGCCTGTTATCACATGCTACTAAAAAAATTGAGCATCGGATCTAAGCAAAAACTGGGTTCTTGGTTGACAGGAGAAACCTTTACAAAAAGTAAGAAAATAGTGTTTTCACTGCTTATTGATACTTTTATGAACAGTTTCAAATTGAACCTCAGTTTTAAAAAAAAAAATCAGTAAGTTCCCTCCCTCTTTCCCTTCTGGGTCTGAAACCCCCTAGGTGGCAATTCCAAACAAAAATTTTTTTAAGGATGGCCTTATATAATATTTTGCAATCTACTGATAAATTTATTAAAGAGAGTAACTCAACAATGATGAAAATTCAACTCATTTTCTCAATGTTTTTTCTCGCTTTGAATTTACAAGCCATGCTGACATTTGGAACTCTATGGGTTATTCATAGATGGAACGTTCTATCATTAAAATGATATTGTCCTACGCGTCCCGTTTAACTATAGAAAATGTTCTGTGTGTTGGCAATATAGCAAAACACACATAGGCAATAACTCTTGCTCACTGCAAATACTATGAACAATCCAGGGAGTTCCAAATGTCAGCATGACAAGTAAATTCAAAGGGAGAAAAGACATTGAGAAAATGAGTTGAATTTTCATCTTTGTATGAATTATTTTTTAGGTAAAAAGGCATATACAAGCCCAAAAAGGTTTGTTAATAAATAATGATATATTATGATAATTCGTTTCTGTGCAACTCCTTTACTCCTTTTTTTCTGCAAAATCATTTTGCAGCAGATCAACTCCAATTTGCTATTGTTTCATTAACCTTGCCTATATATATATATATATATAAATTTAAACCTCCACGGACAAACTAGATAGAACGTTCTATCGTTAAAATGATATTGTCCTATGGACCCTGTTTAATGATAGAATTTGTTCCGTGTATTGGCAATGTAGCAAAATAAACACAGGCAATAACTCCAACTCAGTTCATTTACTGTGATCAATCCAGAGAGTTTCAAATGTCAGCATGGCGTGTAAATTTGAAGCGAGGAAAAACATTGAGAAAACTAGTAGACTAATTGTTCATGAACAATTAGAGGTCTTTCCACCTTCTTTAAATTTCATATATTCTTCATATTTAACTCTCAACTGTTTACTTTTTTTACAAAAGAGACCAGAAATGGCTTGAGAGATGGAAAAAATGAAAATTAAAAAAAAAAATTGAAATGACCTTGACCTTTGACAAATATTCAAGGTCAAAGGTCAAGGGTCACATTGCAATTAACCCCATGCTTCTACGACTTTTAGTTTTAAAGTTATAAGGTTTACTAGTAAGCACAAAGACGTTAAAGGGCGATAACTCATATAAGGAGTCACCGGATACTTTCGCACTGAATAGATAAGTTGTGTCTAAAGACCCTGAAGACATTAGTGAAGGTTTTGTGTCTCAGTGGTTTACGGTTTCAGAGGAGTAGCGATAACAAGGTTTTTCGGACAAGGGGCAATAACTTTTAAAAGGGTTAATCTTAGGGGACAAGATTGAAATCTTTGAAATAGTTTTAAAAGTACATATTAAAGATGTTAAGATATACTGTATATGTTGAAAGACAAAAGTGCTATAAAAAGAGCTTTATTTCTCATATTTGGAATGACCTTGACCTTTGACCTTAACATAAACTTCAAGGTCTAAGGTCAAAGAATCTAATGCAGTTGGTTTCATGTCTCTACGGCTTATCGTTTTGAAAAATTTTCATTATTTGTAAACTTCAAAAACTTTAAGGGGCAATAACTCATAAAAGGGGTCGACAAATACTTTCACAATGATACAATGAAGCAAGTACTAAGTTAGTCAAAGACATTGATGAAGGTTTTGTATCTCTACGGTTTACGCTTTCGGAGGAGTAGCGATAACAAGTATTCTAGAGAAAGGGGCAATAACTGCGAAAGGGGTTATAGGATATAGGCGTTGGGTCAAATTTGTTCATAACTTTTTATGACCTTTACGATGAAAAAAAAAATATTTTCGATTAATGTCGAAACAAAAAATCAGCGGAAGAAAAATAATAATAATAAGAATAATAAGAACTAGTAGACTAATTGTTCACAGAACAATTAGAGGTCTTTCCACCTTTTTAAGTGTTTCCATGTAATTTGGGCTGTAAAAAAAGAAGAAAAATGCAAAAAAAAAAAAAAAAAAAAAAAAAAAAAATGTTCTTCCAGCAGGGATCGAACTCAGAACCCTTAGCTTGAAAGGCAGACGCGCTAACCACTACGCCACGAATTTCGATGAAGATGTATGCAGTAAACTACCTATTCAGGAATTTAAAAAAAATTGTTGTACAACGTAGTTATCGGAATTGAATAGTTTTGAGAAACATGTTTCCATATCATTTGGCTTTCAAAAGAACAAAAGAAAGAAGAAAAGTACAAGAAAATAAATAAACTCAAAAATTCGTCTTTTGCTATAGATTTATTGTCGGGTTCGTTTCTCTGTAGAGTTCAAAAGGTCTTCGCGCAGCTCCAAAAAAAGATGTTTTTTTTTTGTTTTTTTTTTTTTGCGATTTAGGGGCCAATTTTTCTCTCTTTCCCCTTCTCTCTTCCTTTCTCTTCCTCTCTCTTTTTTCTCTCTCTCTTCTTTTTTGCTTCCGTGTTTATGGCATTTGTTTACATAGTTACCATGGAAGTACAATGCATGACATGTGTTTTACTGTGCATATCGTATTTCTATTTCTGTGCATTATGCATTCGAAAGTTTAATTTGAGGTGTTAAATGTTCTGATTTAGTTAAACTACTTAGAAAAGTTGCCAATGAAATAAATCGGACTCGAGGCTAATGGTATGTACTATGTAGGTCGTCATATGGGAAAACATGGATTGGACTCAAAGCGGCCTGACTGCGGATCCTAAGATTGTTGCAGGTTCAGTAAGACGATTCCTGAATGAAACAAGTTTCCCTGTGGGTTATATTAAATGCAGCTATGATAAATAAAATGTTCTACATGCATTTTAAGAAGAAAACAAGATAATGAAAGCGTGGAATAGTTTATTTCATACATTTATATTGGTTTAACACCCCCCCCCCTTCATATATTCTATATTTCTCATATTTTGGATGACCTTGACCTTTGACCTTGACCTTAACATCAAGAACAAAAATGCAAGAATCCATTTCAGTTGGTCCCATGTCTCTACGTCTAAGCGTTAAAATTTTTTTTCAAGTTACGTAAACAGCAAAAAAACTTCAGGGGCAATAACTTGTATAAGGCTTCGATGAATCCTTTCGCAATGATAGATTGAAAAGCCCTCTCAATTAGTAAAAAGCATTGGTGAAGGTTCTGTATCTCTACGGTTTGTGGTTTCAGAGGAGTAGCGATAACAAGCTTTTCTTGCGAAAGGGGCAATAACTTCATTAAATGTCATCGTTCGAAGTGGTTGGGTCAAATCTGAAAATCATTTAAGTAGTCGACTAATATGAAAGATGCGTCTCTTCGATAAGTTGCGAAACAAAAAATCAGCGGAAGAAAAATAATAATAATAAGAATAATAATAAACAGAAGAAAATCAATAGGACTTTCCACAGAAAGGTGGAAAGCCCTAATAATAATAAACAGAAGAAAATCAATAGGTCTTTCCACAGAAAGGTGGAAAGACCTAATGAGTTGAATTTCATCTTTATGTGGATTATTTTTTCAGTTAAAAGGCATATATATATACAATCTCGAAATGGTTTGTTATGATTAATTTGGTAGTTCTTTTCAGTGCAACTCCTTTCGTATACTTCAAAATCATTTCGGAGCGGATCCACTCCGGTTTGCTACATTGCAAGTAAACTGGTAAATGGGGCACGGGGGTTTGCTCCCGGTGTGTAATAATTATTTATTAAAAAATCATATACGGTAATACTAAAACAACACAAGGGAGGACACCATTTTGGACCCCTTCCTCGCTTCAACCTCTGTTTTCGTTATATTTTCCCGTATTTTACTAACTCACTGCCTTGGGTCTGTCAAGTAATGATTCTTCTAGGACATAATGCTTGAATTTTCCCCTTGGAGCCTCTACAATACACATTTCAGACTAATAATAATCCAAACGCACTCTTTGGGACAGTTGATAGGGACAGAAAACGAAAACACATACATTCGAAAATCTCAGGGTTTTTCTATTAGTTAAAACAGCTGCTAATTATAAAATTGAAAAAAAAAACGCGTTCTAATTTCGTATTCGAATGTAAAACCCCAAGGTTACTTTCATTTTCTGTCCTCATCAACTGTGGCGGTGAGTCAATAAAATATGGGAAAATATAACGAAAACAGAGGTTGAAGCTAGGAAGGGGTCCAAAATGGTGTCCTCCCTTGCGTTGTTTTAGTATTACCCTATAGGATTTTTTAATAAATAATTATTACACGCCGGGAGCAAGCCCCTGTGTATGGGGCGTATTCTAACTGTGGTGAGGGCTTGTCCCGAGACAAAGTTAAATTATTCAACTAGGACAAACAGTGATTTCAGCATAACTTCAATACCTTTGTTACAGTGGATTTAAATTAACAAGATCTGAGAGATCCTCTGTTAGTAGAATTAGATTAAGTGCACACAAACTTGCAATAAAAAGTGGTAAATATATTTCCACATCAAGAAAGGAAAGATGTTGTAATGCTTGCAATACTGGTGTGATTGACGATGAAATTCATTTTCTTTTTCACTGTAAATTTTCCTACGACCATGAATATTGTAAAATTATTTATTTATAATTCGATCAGGATCAAAATCGACTATAGATGCTGTTTTAGATTTTGACAAGTCATTAGAAAGGCTACAGGAAGCATATAAATCGGGGACATAGAGAATGGAATTTTCATAAAATCTTATAATATTTTCTTTCCATACAGAATATATGTACTTTGATATGTACTATGATTAATCTATCCTGTTTTTGAACCAGAGAAATATGACTGTATCCTGATATTCTATTTGTATTTCTTGAGGGAAAGTTATAATTTATATGAAAAAAGCAGCATTATTTAAACATGTTAGAGTTTTGTTTTAAAGAAAAATTATGAGAATTAAAGAGTAATTAAATAATTATGTTAGCTTGAAATGAAAATCGTTACTCTGAGTGTCTGACACTAGACATGCTGGATGGCTTGTTACTTGAAGCAGGTGTAGGAGTTATTGTTCTTTGTAAAAGATCATAATAAACATCTTGAACTTCTAACATTTTTTTTATATAAAAAAAAGAAAGATAATTATTATTAAAAATATCTATAATATTTGTTTTAAAAAACTATAAAATTGTTGTCATTATTGGTGGGACTTGGAAATTGCACTCAAGTTATGTGAGGATGTAAAAGTTATCGTTCTTTGTTCTTTTAACAATCAGAATATGCTTCTAAACACTTTTTAAAAATGATTTTTTATTCAAAATATAATTAAACAATGATAATCTATAAAGATATATTCTTAAACATTACTAAAATATCATATTTCCTGGTGGGACTTATTATTTTTCTGTGGGACTCATGTGGGACTTATTTTCCCCGTGGGACTTGTTTTAGTATGTCCCCAACCAAATAATCAGTATCTGAATAAACATAATAATAACCTCTCATCAAAGCGCTGAACTATTTCCTCTTTTCCCGTCTCCTCGTTTTTTATCACCACTGTTGTCATAGGCCGCGGGCAAACACAATGAAATTTACCCCCAAAATCAATATACAAATCGTCATAAACAACGTCAATCACTTTTCCCATTACTATTGAATTTGAAATGTTCCCTAACTGACAGAACTTTGATCTTCGAAACAATGCTTCAAAAGTCACATTCTTGTTTTCAAGATTTGGAGCCGGTGTTGCCTCTAAATCGCCGATTTTCTTTTTAAGTAACTCAATGTCTCGATCCTCAAGAAGTTTTTTGTAACCAGCAACACTTAAACGTGACGTCGTTGTAATACTTCTGCAATCTCCTCGAAAAAGTTTTGCTAGACACATTTTCCTCACAACTTGGGTCGCCATCTTTGTTTTAAAATCTCACTAAATAACGCTGCAGACTATTAAATCCCTTAATTGTCAAACTCTATGCTTAAATTTTACGTTGACAATATTTTTTTTTAATATATACATTCAATGATGAAAAAACACTGACAGTTCTTTATAATGTGGAAGTTGTATAGGCTTATACAATTTATATTACGAATATTTTCCTCATGATTATTTCTATTTTTTCCTGAAATTAGCTGACCGGATATGGACTTGGTATAACTAGTAAATCAATGATCAATGCTTAGACATATTTATTTATACCTACATTGGAGACACTGTTATCATTTAATTCTATTAAAATCATCGAAAACTATTCAGTTTTTTAAAAAAATTTTTACTCAGCACTTTCTTATCAATTCTAAGATAAGACATTGATACAAAAATATATAAAGGAATGGGACCAGTTATACCCTTTCTCAAGTATAAACAATGGACAAATTGCTGAAATTCATGGGTTTTATTGGCGATCTTAAGGTTTTTAAAAGATTATATCCATAAATTTTGAGGATTATTTCTCTTTTTTATTGAAAAGAATTGTGTGTATTCTATCCCTTAAGCCTTTGGCAAGGAAAACACAAAATGACAGAGTCTTTTACATGTGAAATTGTTTGTTAAAGAACAAAAAAAGTAGGCCTAATTTCATCATTTGATTTGTTACATCGGTATTCATTTTCGATTGATAGGATGTAATCAATAGTAATTTGATGACCTTTATTTCAGAGAGTGAAAAGAACTGGTTGGGTGTTGAGAAGAATTGAGGATCCTGAATCGGTGGCTGATCATATGTACAGAATGGCTCTTCTTTCATTCCTAGTGGAACCTACCTCAGGTCTCAATAAAGACAGGTCCTACTTGTACTGCTTCTCAAACTGTTCACCATAGGTGTGAATTGCTGAACGATGTTTATTTGGAAATTTAAATATAGTTGCACAGCATGCTTTACCTTAAATTTTTTATCATATTTAAATAGTGCTTACTGTACGTGCCTTACATGCAAAATAAATTAATCTTTCTTTTTTTTTTTTTTTACCAAATCAGAGCAATATACAGTTGAACTCTGGTATGTTGAACACTGATATCTCTAATACCATGGATTTGTGGAAGTGATTTGGAAGTCTCACCTTTCATTCTTTTAAGTATTTTACCCTTGGTATCTCGAACATTGGGATATCTCAATTTTTTTCTCCGTCACACCAAGTTCAAGATAATAAGGTTTGATTGTATACATGTATATACAGTCACATGTATATACAGTCAAACCTCATTATCTCAAACTCAATGGAACTGAGAAAAAACTTCGAGATATCCAAGGGTTCGAGATACCAAGGGTAAAATACTTAAAAATAAGAGGTTAATTGGGACTTCCAATTCACTTTGACGTATCCATGGTGTTTGAGATAACAGTGTTCGAGATACTGAAGTTCAATTGTATATATATATATATAGAGAAAGAGAGAGGGAGGGAGAGAGAGAGAGAGAGCAAACTGTAAAGCAATTTAATTTTCAAAAAAATAATTATTTGGTATATAAATACTGCAGCACATAGTCTACTGTATGCAGGGTTAATTTTCACCCTTTTACACCTAAAAACAATTTAGCCCAGTTTTAAATTTGCCCTGACACAGTTGTATTAAACATATATAATACTGTCTTCTTTGAATTCACCCCATTTGAAACTTTCCCTCTTGAGAGGAGGGCAAAAGGGATGAAAATGAAAGGGGGCAAAAGGGATGAAAATGAAAGGGGGCAAAAAGTTTCTCTGTATACAGAATATCACTGGTGTTCTTCTAAGATATAGCATTTATTTCCATTGACAGATGCATCAAAATAAGCCTGGTCCATGATCTTGCTGAATGTATCGTGGGGGATCTTACTCCTCAAGATGACTTTTCAAAGTCTGAGAAACAAAAGCAGGAAATGGTACGGTTACTTTTATTTGTGAATCATGAAATTTAAAATGGTATTGTAGATTAAAGCATAAGCCATTTAACTGCTGAGGAGGTCAGTGTTTGTGATTTTCATTACTTAATCAGATTTGAATACAACTTTCTTCAGTTGCTGTATTTGTAGCTTCCATTTTATTTTTGGCTGATTGGCTTGCAAAGCAAAAATTGGTTTACGGATTGAACAATAGCTATTTGTCATTCTGCCTTCATCAGTTATTTTGTTTTCTTGTTGTGTTCAGCTAAGTTCTGGGGGACCTCCACACAATGTAGCGTAATCTTTTATAAGTAATTTACCTTGTTTTTGACCTTTAATCACTGTATTAATAAACGAAACAAATTTACTTCTGTTGAAGATGGCCCATAGCAATGAACATCACTTATAGCCTGTTATAGGTACAGATCTGTACATGTTAATCAGGCTATTTTTAGAGAACCACCATCAGAGGTGATCTTAGCCTTGACCTTTGACCATGAAATGGTAAAATAAAACAATTTTATATCTGATGTGGATGATACTCTTATATTATCTTCAAACATCACACAGGTAGATTGAGATTTTGGTGATAGATTTAGTTATTAAATGATGACTTGTAATAATATGTTTTAGGAAGCCATGAAGCACATCTGCAGTTTGGTTTCAGAAGAAGTAGGACAAGAACTCTATGAATTATGGGAGGTGATCAAATGAAATTTAATACATCATTGCTATCTGACATATTTTTTTGAATTTTTTAAGTTTACATTTCAGTTTAAATGTCAACTTAGTTAAATTGTGTTTGAAGAAGGAGTTATTGCCCTTGCACTTGTTGACTTTCATTAACTCTCACTTTTTCTCTCTTTAGGACTATGAATTTCAGAAAAGTGAGGAAGCTAAGTTTGTAAAGGACTTGGACAAATTTGAGATGATTCTCCAGGCTCACGAGTACGAGAATCTCAGTAACAGCCCAGGGAGACTACAGGAATTCTTTGATAGTACAAAAGGTAAGAATGTAACATTATTAACTGATTAATGAAATACACAGGGTGAGACATCTTATGAAGTTATGAAAAATATTCAGACAATTTGAAGTCCAAAGGTTAAGACAGACTACAGTAAAATCAGTAAGAAATCTTAAGATATAAATTGAAAGACATAGTGCAAATGGTAAGACTCTTATTTACAAATGATAAGGCATCAAATTGTACAAAGGGATAGACATTGTACAAATGGTTAGAGATCTTATTGCACAAAGGGTTAGACATCTTATTGTACAAATGATAAGGCATCAAATTGCACAAAGGGTAAGACATTGTACAAAGGGTAAGACATTGTACAAAGTGTTAGACATTTTATTAGGTCACCTGAGTCACTCAGGTGACCTATTGCTATCTGTTTTCGTCCGTCGTCGTGCGGGCGTGTGGGTGTGCGTCGTGCTTAAACTTTTCACATTTTCGACTTCTTCTCAAGAACCACTGGGCCAATTTTCACCAAACTTGCCACAAACTATCCTTGGGTAAAGATGATTCAAGTTTGTTCAAATGAAGTGCCACACCTTCTTCCAAGGGGAGATAATTAAGAATTAATGAAAAATTAATGGTATCTTTTAAAAATCTTCTTCTCAAGAACCACTTATACGGAAACATCATCAGGTAGCGTAGACTCAAGTTTGTTAAAATCATGACCCCCAGGGGTAGGGTGGGGCCACAATGGACGATCAAAGTTTTTACATAAAAATATATAGGAAAAATCTTTTAAAATCTTTTTCTCGGGAACAGCAAAGCCATGATTGGTCATATTTATATGGAAGCATCTTCAGGTAGTGTAGATTCAAAACCTGACCCCCCCATCCCCCCCCCCCCCCCGGGGTAGGGCAGGGCCACAATGGAGGATCAAAGTCTTACATAGGAATATATAGGAAAATTTCTTCTCAAGAACTGCAAAGCCATGATTAGTCATTTTGATATGATCGAAGTTTTACATAGAAATACATACAAAAAATCTTTAAAAATTTTCTTCTCCAGAACCACTGGGCCAAGAAAAATGAAACTTATCTGGAAACATACTCAGGTAGTGTAGATTCAGGTTTGTTCAAATCATGACCCCCAGGGGTAGGGCAGGGCCACAATGGATGATCAAAGTTTTACATGGGAATACATTGGAAAAATCTTCTTCTCCAGAACCACTGGGCCAAGAAAGATGAAATGTGGAAACATCTTCAGGTAGTGTAGATTCAAGTTTGTTAAAACCATGATCCCCAGGGGTAAGGTGGGCCACAATGGACAATGAAAGTTTTGCATTGGAATATGTAGGAAAAATCTTGAAAAAATTCTTTTCTCAAGAACAGCAAAGCCATGATTGGTTATATTTACATGGAAGCATCAGGTAGTATAGATTCAAATTTGTTTAAATCATGACTCTGGACTCTGGGGATAGGGTGGGTCCACAATGGACGATCAAAGATTTACAAAAGCTCCTTCTATCAATTTATTTTATACTCTATGGATCTTCTATGGATTGTTCTTTTATACTCAGGTGACCGTTAAGGCCCTTGGGCCTCTTGTTGTACAAAGGGTTAGACATCTCATTGTACAAAAGGTTAGACATCTTATTTTACAAAGGGTTAGACATTGTACAAAGGGTAAGACATTGTACAAAGGGTTAGACGTTTTATTGTACAAAGGGTTAGACATCTTATTGTACAAAAGGTTAGACATCTTATTGTACAAAAGGTTAGACATCTTATTGTACAAAGGGTTAGACATCTTACTGTACAAAGGGTTAGACATTTTATTGTATGAATGGTAGAACATGTTTTAGTACAGGAGTATTATATAAAGAAACCCATGGCAAGACATCCAAAGTATCCTCTTATATAAAGAAAAGACATTTTGAATTGAAAGTGTGGTACAGTGTACAGTAGAAATCTAGCTGTACAAAGTATATGTTACCTGTAATAAGTAGAGTGGACACATAGACTTATTAATGAACTGTATAATGAAATTTTGCTTTATATGTTGTTCCAAACTTTTCTTTCAGGAAAGTTCAAGACTGTGCAAATAAAAGACTGGGTAGAGAAGTTAAACACAAAAAGATGTTCATCTGGTGGATCATGACAAAATAAACTTAGTATTTCCTCAAAGTTTTTTGATTTTTCTCTTTAAAATCTATAAAGCTCAAAATTAGTATAAGGGATAATTATGGATGCCTTATTTGGAGGTAGTGTGACACAGATTCTAAATGCCTAAATGGGTACTATAGTATTGAATTTTAACTTCTCAGGTGATGTTATTAAAAATAAACTTTTCACCCAGCTGATTGCAGCCTCAGACTTTTCCTTACCCTATGCGACTATTCTCAATCTTTGGTAAGAGGCTTGGATGCTTGTTGAGGTCACATTTACATAACTTGTTCCTGTTTAGGCCGATGAGAATCGCACGGTCTCCAAGGCCTTCAAACGGTAGAAGGATAAAAAGTCGAAAGTGAACTAAACTTCATTGACATGAAATGAGTATTACTAAATTTTTATCCTTGTTTGTATATTTACAAAATGTGTGGTCTGACAACTTATGGTTGCTATCAAAAGTTTAACAACAAGGGTAACTTGATGCTCTCATTAAACAGTAATACCCGCACGTAAATGTTTGTCTCTAAATGTACTCTCCTTCGTACTTAGGTTAAGAGCAAACAAAGCCACAATAGTTATTCCGTAATTTACATAAATACGACACAGACAGTTGTTTCTGTTTTTAACCCATAGTATGATAAATCGTTGTTATTTTATGGGTTAAAAAATTATTACAGAAACATCTGTCTGTGAAATATGAGCATAAAATTCTCAGATGAGCATGTGGCTTATGGGCCTTTTTGTTATGGTATTTTATATTAAGTCATCTACAATTTGAAATGAAAGAATTTAGTGAAGCATAGATTCTGTTTAAAAAAAAGTTTTGGAATGTAGATTAAAGATAAAACCGTTTTAATTTCGTTAACCTCCAGGATGAAAACGAAACTCTGAAACCTTTACAGGACGTCGAACATATTCCAAAAGCTGATTTGGCTTCTGCATAAAATGTAAGAAGAGTTCTGGGAACTAGATTTTTGTAGAAAAACGTCGTTTTTCGATTCTTACTTGACCCCTTGATATTTTTATCAAGGGGTCAAGTAAGGAAAATTTTGAAACCTTATTGCAAATCTTAAGAGCACCACCAATCATATTCCAAAAGCTGATATGGCTACTGCTTGAAATGTGAGAGGAGTTCTGGAAAGTAGGTTTTTGTAGAAAAAATGTCGTTTTTCGACCCCTTGGTCCACAATTCTGAAACCCTATTGCAATTACATACATGACACCAATAATCATATTCTAAAGGAGTTGAATTGGAAACAAAATTAAAATGTAGGAGAAGTCCTCTTTAAGCTGGAGTTTGAATTTGTCATTCAAATATCCATGATATCATTCTACAAAAGAAAAAGGCTCATATAAAGCAACAATATTAAAAAGTACACATGCACGTAATAAGAGGGTTACAGTTCATGCGCGGATCTGGGGGGGGGGGGGGGTCCGGACC
The DNA here is from genome assembly GCF_033153115.1 of Saccostrea echinata. NCBI lineage: Eukaryota > Metazoa > Mollusca > Bivalvia > Ostreida > Ostreidae > Saccostrea > Saccostrea echinata. The sequence goes on from NW_026889763.1 coordinate 17,214,994, forward strand.
CCCCCTCTCCCTGGGATTCGCAGAGTTATCAAAAGTATATACTGAGGCATATAAAAATGACTCTAGACCTCCCCTAGAAAACGTGAACCCCACCATCACCACCACGAAATACATGTAGGTGTATTTCAAGTTTGGGAAATGGATTTTACTGGGGTGGACCCCCCCCCCCCCGGTAGTCTGTTGCAATGTAGCAGCGAACTTCGAATCTACCTTTAACGTGGCTGAATACACGAACTCAACCTATTACCCATACGCCTATATATGGAACGCCATAGCTGCCTTATGTGGTTATTTCATACAAAGACGGTGCTTTTTTATGTTATGCTGTGGTTATTTCATGTGAAGATGGTGCTTTATTATGTTATGCTGTGCTTATTTCATGTGAAGATGGTGCTTTTTTATGTTATGCTGTGCTTATTTCATGTGAAGATGGTGCTTTTTTATGTTATGCTGTGGTTATTTCATGTGAAGGTGGTGCTTTATTATGTTATGCTGTGGTTATTTCATGTGAAGGTGGTGCTTTATTATGTTATGCTGTGGTTATTTCATGTGAAGGTGGTGCTTTATTATGTTATGCTGTGGTTATTTCATGTGAAGGTGGTTTTTTATGTGAAGGTGGTTTTTCATGTGATGGTTTGTTATGTGATGGTGGTTTTTCATGTGATGGTGGTTTATTATGTGAAGGTGGTTTTTCATGTGGAAGTGGTTTTTTATGTGAAGGTGGTTTTTCATGTGATGGTGGTTTTTTATGTGAAGGTGGTTTTTTTATTTGAAGGTAGTTTTTTTTATATCTAATGTGAAGGTAGTCACTCTGAACTCCTAATATTTTTGAAGACTGAGTTTAACAGCTAATATCCCGAAACTTTGAAAGTGAAACAAATAGACAATATAATTTAAAAAATCATTTTAACACGCCATTGCTAGTTCCTCTTTTTTCCATAGGCGCTTGGTTTCAGGAAGGTGTATTTTGTGTGTTATGTTTTTTATTCTAGCTGTGTCTGAATAAACTCGATGACAAAAATTAAAAAAAAAATCACTGAAATTAGCACGTTTTAAAAATGTAATATTACTGTATACAAAAAAAAGAGTGAAGGTACGAGAGTTGCAGTCTTCTATTTTACGGGGTACCCGGCTCGTTCACACTTGATTTTAATCAATATCTACACTTTTCCTACCGGGTGAAATCTACATTTAAAATTGATTGAATAACGCCCTTCAATCGTCTGTCAATTTGAACTTGCCGTATGAAATATGCAGTAAACAAAAACATCCTGATAGTGAAAACAATGGAAGTGACGATTTTTAACCTTGTAAAATGTAGAGGCGTCCATAACACGGAAAGTCTAGAGAGAACAAGTTTGGCGCGGTTTCTGTCCACTCTAGATTTTCCAAAGATGGCAACTGTCGTACCTACACATATAGACACCTATTATATACAGTAATATGACATTTTTAAAATGTGTTAATTTCAGTGATTTTTTTTATTTTTATGTTTTCGAGTGTATTAACACATCTAGAAAATAACATAATACACAAAATACTCCATCCTGAAACCAAGTGCCTACGGAAAAAAGAGGAACTAGCAATGGTGTATTAAAATGATTTTAATTACATCGACTATTTGTTTTGCTTTAAAAATTTCGAGATAATAGCTGTTAAACTCAGTCTTAAAAAAATGAGGAGTTCGGAGTGACTACCTTCACATTAAATATTAAAAAAAAAACCACCTTCACATAAAAAAACCACCTTCACATAAAAAACCACCATCACATAAAAAAACCACCTTCACATAAAAAACCACCATCACATGAAAAACCACCTTCACATAAAAAACCACCTTCACATGAAAAACCACCTTCACATAAAAAACCACCATCACATGAAAAATCACCTTCACATAAAAAGCCACCTTCACATGAAATAACCACAGCATAACATAAAAAAGCACCATCTTCACATGAAATAACCACAGCATAACATAATAAAGCACCATCTTCACATGAAATAACCACAGCATAACATAATAAAGCACCATCTTCACATGAAATAACCACAGCATAACATAATAAAGCACCATCTTCACATGAAATAAGCACAGCATAACATAAAAAAGCACCATCTTCTCATGAAATAACCACACAAGGCAGCTATGGCGTTCCATACCTATACTGTATTCATAACAAACGCACGTGTTTTCCTGTAACTTTTATAAATATATTAAGCTACTGCTAAACAAGTGCGAGTTTAGGGAACAGGGTTCTGAATTTAAAGGAAAAAAAAAAGTTGGGTTCCCGGATGAAAGTAAAAATTCCAAAACCTTACTGAAAATGTGCAGGAAAACTCCAACCAAATTCTTAAAGATGATTTGGCTACTGCGAATATTGTAAGACTTCTTGAAACCAGTTTTTAAAAAAAAAAAAAAAAAAAAGCTTGTTCGATAAAATTGAAAAGCCGTGATTGAAGTTAGAAAGTTGGAAAACAAATTTTTAGAGTTGGAATTAGCAACTTAAAAGTTGGAAAAGCCAAGATAAAAATTGGAAAAGCCAGCTTTGAAGTTGTCTTGGCTATTCCAACTTTAAAGTTGGAATTATAAACTGTAAGGTATATTATGGGACAAATGCGATAAAATATAATTAATATTTAACGTAAAGAAAAAAATGGATAGTTAAGATGCAGCAGTAGAGTTTCCGAATGAAATAGTGATCCAGACCTTTCATGAAAACAAAAATCTTGGGAAAAATATTGAAACATAATTTTGTAAAATATCATACAATTTTAAAAAATAAAAATTATGAAAAAACTAGATGTGTCGTTAACGCCGCGAATGCCCCCATAAGCAGCCAAAATTTCAAATGCAATATTTAGTTTTAAATTTGTATTCAAACTTGACCCATAATTTCTGATAAAATACCTGCATATGCAATTTCAGCCTTATACATACATCCCTACAAAAGTTATAGAGCGGAAACTGAAAATTTCTTATTTTTGTATGTTCAAGAGAGATAACTCTGTCAAAAATCATTGAACCACGACCAAATTCAAATTTGACCTCTATTTTCTGGTAAAACACCTGCGTATGCAATTTCGACCTTATACATACATCCCTAAAAAAGTTAGAGAGCTGAAACTAAATTAACTAAAAATTAACTAACTAATCAGTAAATAAAAAAAATCTTATTTTTTTCTAAGTTCAAGTGGGATAACTCTGTCAAAAATCATCGGACCATGACCAAACTCGAACCTGACCAAATTCGAACTTGACCTGTATTTTCTAGTATGTATCTGCACAAGCAATTTCCACCTTATACATGTACATAAATCCCTACAAAAGTTAGAGAGCAGAAACTAAAAATTTCTTATTTTTTTCCTAAATTCAAGAGAGACAACTCTATCAAAAATCATCGGACAATGACCAAATTCGAAGTTGACTTGTATTATGTAGTAAAATACCTGCATATGCAATTTCAACCTTATACATACATCCCTACAAAGTTAGAGAACGGAAATTGAAAATTTCTTATTTTTTTCTAAGTTCAAGAGGGATAACTCTGTCAAAAATCATCGGACCATGACCAAATTGAGCTGCCATGTATTATGTAGAAAAGAAACTGCATATGCAATTTCAACCTTATACATACATGGTGAGACATCCCTACAGAGTTAGAGAACGGAAACTGAAAATTTCTTCTTTTTTTTTCTAAGTTCAAGAGGGATAAATCAATTTCAACCTTATACATACATCCCTACAAAAAAATAAAATTTTCTCTTTTTTAAGTTCAAGAGGGAAAACTCTATCAAAAATCATCAGACCATGACCAAAGTCGAACTTGATCTGTATTTCCTGATAAAATACCTGCATATGCAATTTCAACCTTATACATATATCCCTACAAAAGTCAGAGAGCGGAAACTGAAATTTTCTAAAAAAAATTTCCAAGTTCAAGAGGGATAACTCTGACAGATAACTCTGTCAAAAATCATTGGACCATGACTAAATTCGTACTTGACCTGCGTATTCCGATGACGTATCCATTTTTCAAATTTGATTTGAATGTGTGCAACTGTTGCAGAGATAACGAACGGAAAGTGAATGATGACAATAAAGGAACAGGGTAACACTATATGTCCCGGCCATTTCATGGCGGGGGCATGAAAATATTTTAGTTAAAACGCCGAGAGGCTGGATGTGAAGTCAATAAAAGAGAAATATCTTGTACACAGTTTTAAAAGCATTTCTCGTGAATTTATAGCCCGAATCACCCTAAAATATTTGATATAATATACACGTAATTTTTTTTTTCTTCAAAAAGTTGGTTTCTTAAATTCTATACATTTCCTATGCGCCAAGTGAATAAATTTAAATACCAATCAACATTTCTAAGTCCCCAGACAAGTTTTTGCTTTACACTGTTTTTATATGAATTATTTTGACAATATAAATTAATATGTATATAAATAAATAGTATCAAAAAATTCATTTCATTTAATCAAATTTTATTGAAATGATTTGTCACAAAATGCAGAAAAGTTTAGGAACCCTAGAATTTAAAATTCGAAACATTCAATACCGCATTTATCCTCCTCCATTCAAACGAAGTAACAGCAAGGCATCTGCACCTCAAAGAGTTCACACAATCTTTATTAAAGGTTATTCCATGTGTTGACTAGGTCTCGCTCTAGTTCTGCTAAGTTCAGCGGCTGGAAAAGCTGTCTCACTCTCCGGTCTATCTAAATGTTCCATTCATTTTTTTAGGGTTCAGGAGTGGATGACAAGGGGGCTAACCGAATTTGTCTGTGTCTTGCCGACAATATTAAGCCTACAGGACATAACGTCTCCTTACACATATTCCCCCACACTCCAGTTTGTTCCGTACAGCTTAGTCACTGAAGAGACTTCCATGAGTTCAATGAGTACCGTGCAGTTGCACATGCAGTTAGGTTCCTTCCACAATAGTGAATAATTTGTATGTAGTAGTCCTGTTGTTGTGCCGTTGCACTACGTCTTGGCCATGGAGGAAGGATTACACTTCCGGTTCCGGTTCCAGTGAATTTCCGGCTAAACTCTAGGATGGTTTTCTGGTCTCTGTTAAAGATTTAGCGATTTCTTATAATTGTAAGGAATTCAAGTGAGCTTTGTTGGTCTTTTGGTCGGTATTTATAAAGGTTGTAAGCAAAATGAACACATATACTGAAAGAAAACAAATCTCTCGTGAACTACACTCAGCTTGGACCATGTCAGCTGCTCTTGCATATTCTTGTGCGGACATGCGCAAAATTTTACTCAATTTCATTTTTTGTTTTTCTTAAACAACTCAAGGTAGAGAATACATGGAAGCAAAAAAGTTGAAAAATACACTCGAACAACATATGGAATTCGCAGTTCATGTTTTGTCAACAAAAACGGTCACGATAGAGTAATTTCACATTCGACTACAAGTTCTTTGGCCTTGACAGGTAAGCATTGTAAATTGTAGGCAACATTTTAAGCTACTTATAAATTGATATAAGGTTTTTTAAATTTTAAAATTAAAAAAAAGTGGGGACTTAGAAATTTTGACCAGTATAGTAATAGGTACGTACTTTCCATTTCAACATGGTAGTTGGCGAAATTCTAGGAAAAGGCGCTATACCTCTTTAAACTTGGAATTTCTAGCTTTAAAGTTACAATTACATTATGTACATACTTTAAAGTTGGAAAAGCCAGATACATACTTTAAAGTTGGAAAAGCCAACTTTAAAGTTGGAATTACCAACTTCAAAGTCCGAAAAGCCAAGATTAAAGTCGGAAAAGCAAAGATTTAAGTTGTGAAAAAAATCCAGCGTGGCACGAAAACGCTTCTATTTAGGATTGCCGTTGTCAAACTATTGACAATTTTTTGTAGAATGTCATTTCTTAACGTACATTAACCTAGTATTTATTTTTGTTTTAATTTGTGACATTATCAGATCTGATCATTTGTATACGATTGACTAGATTCATTGACAAATTAACGAGAAAACCCCGACTGCATGTAGAAATTCATTGTTGTCCTGTATGTAAGGCAATTTTCATAATAGGATGTCTTTAATCTACTTTCTATTTCTTCTGATGTTAACACGTAGGTATAATTGATCTGAGTTCGTGTTCCTGCTTTTATTAGCTATAATTACTATTACACGTACATACCTGTACCGAATCATGTTCGAAACAAATAAAGTAAGTCACTAGCTGACAAACAACAATATCATTTTCTTTGCATCTTTGTTTATGAAGGGATGAACGAGACTAGATGAACGGTTGCAGAAAAAAGAAACATTTGACCTTTGATACTTCTTAAAACATCGCTTAAAAGAATCTTACACTAGGCGTATATACCTAAACTAGTTTATAGAACAGATTATTAGGTCATCTGTTTCCGTCTGTCGCCGTGCATAGGTCGTATACTTTTGGACATAATCAGCATTTTTCTCATAAACTGTGTAAACAATTTCAACCGATTTAAGTGTAATTCATTTCGTGGCCCCTCCCCCCCGGGCCTGAGGGGTGGGGCAAACACCATCGAACTTAATGCAGTTTTCAAAAACATTCTTCTTTACTCCTGGACATCAAGGAGTCAAACTGTTGGCATGACTATAACAAGCAACGAGTCCTTTACCAAAATTGTGAAAATCATGGACCCGGAACTGAGGTTCTGGAGTAAGGATAGGACTCCATTGGTCATATAGTAAATATGAATAAATTTTTTGAAAAGTTTAATTCTTCTTTCACCCTGTATGTATAGCAGACAAACTAAGTGCATTGTTATGATGAGCAAGAGTGCCTCCTCCAAAATTGTGAAATTCATGGCCCCTGGGTCAGGGGCTCTGGTATAAGGACGGGGCTCAATGGATTATACAATGAAAATGTATATTTCATTGAAAATCTTCATCTCTGCTCCTGGGTATTAAGCATGCATACATACTAAGTGTAAGGTTATGATGAGCAAGGATGCCCTCTTAAAAAATTGTGAATTTCATTGCCCCTGGACAGTGTTTCATGTGTTAGCACGGGGATCTATTGATTATACAATGAAAAGGTATCAATTCTTTGAAAATCATCTCTGACCCTGGGTATTTAACGAACATACTAAGTGCATGGAGATGTTTAACATGGGTGCCTCTTCCAAAATTGTGAATTTCTTGGCCCCAAAGATAGGGGTTCTGGTGTTAGGACGGGGCTTTGGTTGAAATTGGCCCAAAGGTTCTTGAGAAGTCGAAAATTTGAAAAGTTTACGGACGGACGGACAGACAGACGGACAAAATGTGATCAGAAAAGCTCACCTGAGTTAGAAATGACACAAAAATGCTTTATCTTTCTGCATTAAATGTTCTTCAAAGAGAAGAGGTCCATATTAGAATTTAGACTATAATTGTGCTGAAGCACTGATATTTTTAGTCTGTGTTTTAGTTTGAATGGTGATAGTGGTAGTATATTAGCACTGGTTAATGTAGGCAAGTAAATAGATCTACTTTAATGATTTGTTACTGAATTTTTGACTATTTTATTGATCCCTGATCATCCTATTTCTCTTGCTTTGGGCAACATATACTCATCTACATATCAGTTTATTTAGCTGTATTTAAATTTCTTCTGATCTTTTACAGTGTTGTATTATACTTAGGTGAAAGTTAAGGCCCCTGGGCTTCGTTTAAATACCTCTGCATTTTTTACCCCCAAATAAGTTAAGTAAAGAAAGCTGATCTATCAACATTTATTTCCATATCACAATTCCCCTTTTTTTTCATTGAAAAAAGTCAGGCAAAGACTAAAACATATGAACAGTACTGTATCTCAAAATATGTTAACTCATCCTCGCCCCCACCCGTCTCGGGGAGTTTTGGCGATAAATTGCTCATGATCATCGTTGATATATTGTCTTTCATTTCTACAATAATAACATGTAGTAACAAGCAAAAAAATCCAGTAAGTGTAGAAGATAATTTCTGTAAGTTTGCTAACTCCCCCCAACCCCATTAAAAGTTTTAGTCAGATTTGATATTCATTTTCATACCTTAAAACCTCTAGAAGAAATATTAATCTTGTTAAAAATGCATATCTACAATAAGCTATTTGTCTTCAAAAGCACTCATTTTGAAAACTAGCAAACGTCAAGAAATATATACAAAGTATAAGATAAGTAACTCATGAAAACTGCACATAATCCCGATAAGAAAGTATGAGAAAGTATGAAAGCCTTTGATATAAATTTGATATCAGATTATAAATATTGTATTTTTACAATATTCTTTTTAAAAAAATATCGGTATAGCACGAAAAAATTCTCAATAATTTCTGAGAACACTATATATTGGATAAAAACCCCTTTGTTTATCATGTCTGTAAAAATTAATACATGCTTATTAAATTCAGAGATCAGATAATTACTGCTGGAATTAAAAAACAAACAAACAGGAAGCAGATGGCTGGTGAGTAGGGGTTTGATGCAGGCTTAATGTCTTAATAAATTAACATGTATATCAATATGACGTTTTAAAGTTTGACATTTTCTAGGATAGGTGCGGTTGTTACCATTTGGATGTTTGTCATAAGTATACATGTACGTGTATATGTTTTTTTTATTTCACCCGGTCATTGGAATTAAAACAATATGTTATTTTATTGTTCGTGCCATTTATAGAACGAAGAGACCAATACAAACTTTCCTCCTCTTCTTTTATATTTTCAGTTGTTTGCGTAATTAATGGAGACATGTTAAATGTCTATTTGCGTGAGATTCAAATAATGATTTACGTCATGCACATCCGCGCTCTACACGGCGAGCTAAAAAGATAGTCCACTAACCAATACTAGTACTCTACCAGGCGAGCTATAAAGAGATAGTCCACTAGCCCATGCTAAAGGGATAGTCCGCAAGCCCAAGCTAAAGGGATAGTCCACTAGCCCAAGCTAAAGGGAAAGTTCAGTTTCTACAGGAATAGAAACTCCTGTCCATTTTTAGACGTCTAGGAAAGGTTATGTTAAAACGGGAATAAAGACTTCTATCGCTATGTCGAGGTCTAGGAGAAGTTACTTTTACAATGGGAATAGAGATTCCCGTCCATTTGTCGAGGTCTAGGAGAGGTTTCTTTTACAATGGGAATAGAGATTCCCGTCCATTTGTCGAGGTCTATAGGAGAGGTTACTTTTACAACAGGAATAGAGACTCCTGTTCACTTGTAGAGGTATAGGAGAGGTTACTTTTACAAAAGAATAGAGATTCCCGTCCATATGTCGCAGTCTACGAAAGGTTACTTTTACAATGGGAATAGAGATTCCCGTCCATATGTCGAGCTCTACGAAAGGTTACTTTTGCAACGGGAATGAAGACTGCTGTTCATTTGTAGAGGTCTAGGAGAGGTTACTTTTGCAACGGGAATAGAGACCCCTGAACAATTGTCTACGTTAAGGATAAGTTAACTTTTACAAAGAGTATAAAGATCATAGGTAAAATTAAGATTTATCAGTCACTCCTTACCTTTTAAGAAAAGTTTGGTCAAAACATCTATTATCAAAATTATCAATTACAATTTAAATTTAGTAACATATATTTAAGTAGTCTGAAATATCTGACGTTTTCCAGGCTTTTTTCAGGAAAACGTTCTGACGTTTTCCTGGCACGTAAAATATCAAAATCGTGAAAAAAGCCTGGAAAACGTCAGATACTTCGGACTAATATTTAACTGAAAAAAAAACTGCTCTTAAAATTGGTATTAAATATTTATGGGACACTATTTCTTGTGGCAGAAGAATATTAAAAAGAAAATTCTCAAAATGTACAGTTTGAATATTGATTTATTCAACATGTTGGATCTTTGACCCTACATATTTTTACTCTTGTTCATGTTATTATGTAATAGGAATATTCAATGTAGGTTTCAAGTAATATTTTTAATTTTTTAGAACAAATTTTTCACGTTTTTTTTCAATATACTTTATCAGAAATTGCTGATACATTGATAAAACTTCTTATTTCATCATATTTTGAAATTACACTATACTTCTTATCGCTAAATTCATATGATTTAAGAAAATACTACATTGAGTGTTTAATTTTTTTTTTTAAATTTCCAAAATATGATATCTTATTAGTGCAAAAAGGTCACGCAATGAATTAGTAAATTCATTTTATTTTCCTCTAATAAATTAAACTTCAAGGTGTCAATGGAGAAAATTTTATGTGTCCGTTTAATAAATCGTCTGATTACAGCATATAAAACATTAAAGATGGGGTTTAGGTGAAAGAAACGAGTAGGAGAACATCCCCCGACAGAGTGGTTTCAAAAATATAAAAGGTAACACTGTTAATACCATGGAAATCAGCCTCGAAGTGGGGACCCCCCCTTTGTTTATTTTTGTTTCTTACCTTGTGTATTTTTATCATACCGGTATATGGTCATATTTTTTAACCTTAACAAAACACAGAATGACATACAGATAGAACTGTCGAACAAATCACATATTTTCGAGAAAATAAAGACTCCTTGTATTTTATTAGTTAGTTGGGGGGGGGGGGGATCCACACTTCAGGTGCCTGCGATACACTATTTGTTGATGACGTTTGTGATCCAAAGGGTTAGTCCATCCAAGTTTTTTTTTTGACCTATGAGTAGAAAATCTCCAGAATATGTTTGAATTTCTTCTCAAAAAGATTTTCCCTACACTTTTTTGGTAAAAATATGCATCAATATTGTCTTGAGTGTCTAAATAGATATATATCTAAATTCACCAAAAATAGTCATGCTTCATGAAACTTTGATGATGCATGAGCTATTTTTAAAATTTCTGGGTAAACAATTAAGACTTGATATCTTAATATACTAGTAGTTAAATTGAATAGCATATAAAAACATTAATTCAATTCAAATGATGGCGAGTACTTAATCTAATAACGAGGAGTTGTTTACAACACAGGTAATATGTCACCAGGAGTAAAAGAACTGATTGTTTATCACAATAATAGCAAAAAACTCTTAAGTAAATAATATTTCCATATTATATACAATATTGCATATTTTCTGTTTCCCATTGATTTCTATAGTGAACAGGAGGCCCACAGGCCTTATAGGTCACCTGAGCATCATGTAACAACTTTCCAACAATTGAATTTGGTTTGTTTTTTAGACCAGAGGTCATAAAATCCCCAATTTTGAAAGAGGCACCATTGCTCATCATAACAATACACTTAGCATGCTTAGTTTGATTACTTAATTCCCAGAGTCAGAGCAGAGGAACAAAGAAAAAAAAATGCATTTCCACTATATAATCAGTAGTGCCCCTCCCCACAGGAACCCATGACCCTCGGGCCACACATTTCACAATTTTTGAAAAGACACCCTTGCTAATCATAATGTTTTATTAATGCCAAAAAACAGATTTCAAAGCATTAATTCATTTTCAGTATACATGTGTATAATCATTAAAGCCCCCCCCCCCCGGTACCCCTGACTCATTGGCCTTGAAATTCACAATTCTGGAAGAAGCACCCTTGCTCATCATAACTATGTACTTAGATCATCTACATAATACCCAGGAGCAGAGAAGAAGATTTTCAAAGAATTAATGCATTTCACTATATAATCAATAGAGCCTTACCCTAACACCAGAACCCCTGACCTAGGAACCATGAAATCACAATTTTGGAAGGGGCACCCTTCTTCATCAGAACTATGTACATAGTTCATTGGTTTAATACCCAGGAGCAGAGGAAGAGATTTTCAAAGAATTAAGGACCCTCTCTACACTTAATGAAAATGTTTTTTGGACATTGAGAAAATTATATTGTATAAAGGTGTAAATATTGAGCTTATTTGTTTTCAACATTGGGTGCCTGGCTTTTACCCCCACGAAAGAAGTTCATAGTCAACAAAGTTTTGATGAACAGAAATCACTGTTGTTTACCTAAGTGGGGAAAAAGGATGCAGATGAGGTGTTCAATTATTTTATCTTGGTCTATCAAAATGTTAAGAATGTTTGAATTGATTAGAAATTGATTGATAAACTGTAAATTTCAATTTATTTTATTCTAGATCTAAGGGCAGATTACTCTAACTTCATAAAAATACCACAAAATCAGAACTCTTTAGTGTGCAGTGTATAAAGGGTTCTTAATGCATTTTCACTATATAATCATTAGAGCCCTGCCCTAACACCAGAACCCCTGGCCCATTGGCCTTGAAATTCACAATTTTTAAAGAAGCACTCTTCTTCATCATAACTATGCACATAGTTCATCAGCTTTACACCCAGAAACAGGGGAGAAGAGTTTTTAAGAATTAATGCATTTTCACTATATAATCAATAGAGCCCTGTCCTAACCCCTAATCCAAGGGCCATAAAATTCACAATTTTGGAAAAAACATGCTTGCTCAAAATAACTATGTACATGGTTCATCAACTTAATACCCAGGAGCAGAGAAGAAGATTTTCAAAGAATTAATGCATTTTCATTATATAATCAATAGAGCCCCGCCTTAAAATCAGAACCCCTGACCCAGGGGCCATGAAATTCACAATTGTGGAAGAGGCAGTCTTGCTCATCATAACTATGCATTTAGTTTGTTTGCTTAATACCCAGAAACAGAAGAGAAGATTTTTAAAGAAATAATGCATTTTCACTATATATTCAACTTAGCCCCACCCAGCACCAGAAATCCTGACCCTGGGGCCATGAATTTCACAATTTTGGTAGAGGGCTCAATGCTTATTACAATCATGCCAACAGTTTGGGAGCTTGATGTCCAGAAGTAAAGAAAAAGATTTTTAAAGATTGCATTTATTTTGATGGTTTTAGCACCATCCCTCTGACCCCATGAACTTCACAATTTTTACTCCCTTTCACCCATAGATGCTATATGCCAAATTTGGTTGAAATTGGTTCAGCGTTTTCAGAGAAGAAGCTGAAAATGTTTAAATGTTAATGCACAACGGACAACGGACGATGCACACCGACGACAAAAACAGATAGCAATACATGTAGGTCACCTGAGTAAACTCAGGTGACCTAAAAATGGGAGTTTTACTAAAATTAAAATTATCTCTTTTTGCTATGCTGATTTAGTCAAATTTTATGAAACTTTATATACATGTATTAAATATTAATATATATTAAATGAAATCATTCAAAATGATATCTTTTGAGACTGTAAAACACTATGTATTATTCATAGTTCTTAGCTTACTATCACTGGAGGAAAAGTCGAAAATGTGAAAGTTGACAGATGAAAGAAAAGCATTTTATTTTATCAGAAAACTTTTTAAACCTTTGCTCCAGTTTAAAAACTAGAAATATGTCCATAGGACATGAATGCCCCGCCCAGGGTATGTTAGTAATGCAATATGAAAATTTGTTTTAGTGTATGAAATTTTATGAGAATATCTTGAATAGTTTCTTTAAAATTGAAATTGAAATCTAAAAAGTTGGATATAGATAATAAATTCTCGCCAAATTATGTATAAGTGCATAAACTTACATAGATATATCTTAAATGGTTTCTTTAAAATTAAGCAAAATGCAAATCTAAGAAAAGTGAGGTCAAGGTCACAGGAAAGTTCAATGTTAAATGTTTTTTAAGCAGTTGAATACTTCTCACAAATACGTATCAGCATATTTAAGTTTGATAAAAATATTTTGAATGGTTTATTTAAAACTGAGCTAAACACTAATTCAAAATAAATGAAGTTAAGGTCAAATGAAAGGTCAAGGTCAAAAAATCTTGATGCAGTTGAAAAGGTTACATCAGTATGTATTAGCATATGAAGTTTGATAAAAATATTATGAATGTTTTCTTTAAAACTGAGTTAAACACAAATTGAGAAAAGTGAGGTCAAGGTCAAAGGAAAGGTCAAGGTCAAAAAATGTTGATGCAGTTGAATAGCTTACATCAGTATGTATCAGCATATGAAGTTTGACACTAATTTAAAAAAAGTGAGGTCAAGGTCAAAGGAATGGTCAAGGTAAAAAAATGTTGATGCAGTTGAATAGCTCTCATCAGTATGTATTAACATATGAAGTTTGATTACACTATCTTGAATGGTATCTTTAAAACTGAGCTAAACACAAATTTAAGAAATGTGAGGTCAAGGACAAAAAATTTTGATGCAGTTGAATAGCTTAAATCAGTATGTATCAACATAGGAAGTTTGATTACACTACCTTGAATGGTATATTTAAAACTGAGCTAAATACTAATTTAGGAAAAGTGAGGTCAAAAAATGTTGATGCAGTTGCATAGGTCTCATCAATATCTATCAGCATATGAAGTTTGATAAAAAATATCTTGGATAGTTTGTTTGAAACAGCTTTGAACAGCGCTAAACGCAAAGTGTGATGGAAGGACGGAGGGATGGAAGAAGGACATGACAAACACTATATGCCCCAGCCATATTCATGGGGGAGCATAAAAAAATTGCAAAAGAAATGTCTAGCAATTCTACTTGTACACTAATTTTTTGCAATCCATTAATGAACAATATTATTTTTACTGTGTAATTCAATAAATCTGATTGGTTTGCTTGCTATCAAGTGCAAAATTATATTTTACGACATTATCTGGAGTTACTAAAAATAACTTAAGGAAAATCCAAAGATGTGTTTATAATGGTGAAAAGTCTTTAAAACTTACAAATTCCTACATAATGAATTTGTTTGTCTCTTTCTTTTCCATTTAAAATAACAAATGTAACCCTTTGATTCGGTCAATCCATAGGTATATCAACTTCATAGAAAATCATATCTAATTCACACTTAGTCTACAAGTTTTTCCTGTGAAGTCAATATATCTATGGATCGACCTCATAAAAGGGCTATATTTGTATAATATAGTGTATATGATACTTTGTTAAAATAAACAAGAATAACAATAGTATTTCAAAAAGAATAAAGTATATTTGTTTATAACTATTCAAATTACAATATAAATGTGATACATAAACACATAGCTTAATTGTACAAGTTAATACAGTTCCATACAGCATGTTTTGTTTGTGATCTCTACATAGATTACATCTACTAATGATGTAAATATAATGGCCATATTTCCAATTAAGCACAAAACATACACTATACGATTTACAGCTGTGTGGCTTTCATTAAATCACTACCATTGATTACAATGCATGATTATTATGGTTATAATGATTACAATAATTACATTGTACAGTTGTGCTATCAATATCCAACTTGTGTAGTAAATAATTCATATACAAAATCATTGCAAATTACTCTGTTGAGATTGACATTTGATTTCAAAGTACATTTCATTCAAAAATCTTTGGAAAAATATTTTGAAACCATCATGTTCAATTTTGTAAATTATGAAATACTGAGATGTTAAAAAGATTTTGGATCTATAGAATTAAATTCCACTTTCTAAAACAGTCCAATGAAAAAATGTTGGGATATGTTTCTAGATTTTAAGGGGTTATGATAATAAATAACACAAAAAATATTCCGCACCTATTGAAGCAGTCTTTCTTGAAATTAAGCTAAAAAAATCAAGACACAAAAGTTAGATAATAAAAAGAGAGGAAAATTGTCATTAAATGCTAGATTATTGGGAAAAATCTAACAACAAAGTACAGTGTATTGGAGATAATTGTTCCTGAAAAGTGAAAAAAAAAAACTGAATAAACAATGATTAAAACTAACTCATACAGAGATTATATAATTAGGGGGGAAATACTGCCATCTTCCTGTGTGCTGTGAATACTAATTAATGCTTGTTATAGACTAGAATATTGCTGAAGACAGGCGATGTAAACACAATACGTTAAGACTAGCAAATTAGAGAGACGATTTGATACCAATGACGTAAAATGATAACAATAAAATGTCCAAACAAAATACAACCTCAAATGATGTTTTTAACACTTCCTTTAATGAATTAGGATTATACTTCATTGAAATTATGCAACTGGAATCTGATATGTATTTCTTGTAATTTAAAATTATGCTCTGCAAGAAAATTCAAATTATGCTAACTAATTCTAAAGCTCACTAGGAAAATTGCTATTTAAATTGTAGTACATGTATCTTTTAAAAATTATAATATTTTATATAAAATAAGAACTATTCAAATACCTCTGCTGGACAACTTAAGGACATACTTGTAAAACCTCATCATCTTACACACCAGGTTCGTCTGATGTGACAACTCTACTGGTTTTAATTTTCCTTTTTTTTTTTTTTAAAGTTTCTTTTCAGTTCTACATTTACGGGATTTATATTTTCTAAACTTGTACCAAGTTTTTACTCATACCAATTTCAAAAGTACATGTATAATATGTTAGTGGATCAACATTTGGTAAATATTTCACACATTTTTAGTTACCAGGTAGGCATTATATATTTTGAGTTAGTTTACTATCCTAAAGTATGTCACACCTCTGGTCATTAGCAACCTTTTCGTCAAGTATGAAAGTGTGATTGACCAAAACAAGTTTTGAATTACTGAATCAAGTATGCCCCTGACTTTACCAAGACAACCGTCACCAAGAACGATGTCACAAGCAATTTTTCTAGAGAGTATGGCCAGCCTTGGCTCTTCCAACATATTTTGAAATTTTTCTTATAGTTTTACAATTCCAAGACCTTCAGAATTTGACACTTCTGAATTTTGTTACCTTCAGTTAATTTTATCTATGTGACCTCCATTCAAAACCAATATGACATATCTTTAGAGTTAAATCAACTTTCAGACCAAGTATACCTTTTCATAATGTAATTCCATTAGAACGTTTTGATATGCACAAAGATTTTTATACTTCAATAAAAGTTAATACCATGACTTTTTCCACATGACAAGGCCATTACACATCATCTGTTTAAATTCAACCTTTGCATCAAGAATAAGTTTGTAATTTTTCTGACTTCAAGGATATGACCAAGTACGAATTTTATACTTCCTTGACCTTTGACCCATGACCTTTTTCTTATCAAACTTATGTTATCAACCAAAACTCAGGATGTCTCATATACATTGTTAAGAAAAATTCAAAATTCAAGGACCATTATTCCATTAAAACTGTTATGGGAGACTGAAGTTTACTTGATCTATTTCTATCAGTTACCACACACCAAATTCAATGTATCACATGATGGGCCAAGGATACAAATGCTGTTTTTACTCAAAAAACTTTGGTTAAATGAGATAACAATGAGTGCTATAAAAAGGTACATGTAACTAATGTAACATAAATAGTTCAAATAAAAAAAAAATACTTCTAAAGAAACAACCTTTCAAACACATTGTGTACCCAAACACAGACATGTTCTAATAACATAAAATACTGTACAAGTAAAACTAACTCATACAGAGATTATATAATTAGGGGGGAAATACTGCCATCTTCCTGTGTGCTGTGAATACTAATTAATGCTTGTTATAGACTAGAATATTGCTGAAGACAGGCGATGTAAACACAATACGTTAAGACTAGCAAATTAGAGAGACGATTTGATACCAATGACGTAAAATGATAACAATAAAATGTCCAAACAAAATACAACCTCAAATGATGTTTTTAACACTTCCTTTAATGAATTAGGATTATACTTCATTGAAATTATGCAACTGGAATCTGATATGTATTTCTTGTAATTTAAAATTATGCTCTGCAAGAAAATTCAAATTATGCTAACTAATTCTAAAGCTCACTAGGAAAATTGCTATTTAAATTGTAGTACATGTATCTTTTAAAAATTATAATATTTTATATAAAATAAGAACTATTCAAATACCTCTGCTGGACAACTTAAGGACATACTTGTAAAACCTCATCATCTTACACACCAGGTTCGTCTGATGTGACAACTCTACTGGTTTTAATTTTCCTTTTTTTTTTTTTTAAAGTTTCTTTTCAGTTCTACATTTACGGGATTTATATTTTCTAAACTTGTACCAAGTTTTTACTCATACCAATTTCAAAAGTACATGTATAATATGTTAGTGGATCAACATTTGGTAAATATTTCACACATTTTTAGTTACCAGGTAGGCATTATATATTTTGAGTTAGTTTACTATCCTAAAGTATGTCACACCTCTGGTCATTAGCAACCTTTTCGTCAAGTATGAAAGTGTGATTGACCAAAACAAGTTTTGAATTACTGAATCAAGTATGCCCCTGACTTTACCAAGACAACCGTCACCAAGAACGATGTCACAAGCAATTTTTCTAGAGAGTATGGCCAGCCTTGGCTCTTCCAACATATTTTGAAATTTTTCTTATAGTTTTACAATTCCAAGACCTTCAGAATTTGACACTTCTGAATTTTGTTACCTTCAGTTAATTTTATCTATGTGACCTCCATTCAAAACCAATATGACATATCTTTAGAGTTAAATCAACTTTCAGACCAAGTATACCTTTTCATAATGTAATTCCATTAGAACGTTTTGATATGCACAAAGATTTTTATACTTCAATAAAAGTTAATACCATGACTTTTTCCACATGACAAGGCCATTACACATCATCTGTTTAAATTCAACCTTTGCATCAAGAATAAGTTTGTAATTTTTCTGACTTCAAGGATATGACCAAGTACGAATTTTATACTTCCTTGACCTTTGACCCATGACCTTTTTCTTATCAAACTTATGTTATCAACCAAAACTCAGGATGTCTCATATACATTGTTAAGAAAAATTCAAAATTCAAGGACCATTATTCCATTAAAACTGTTATGGGAGACTGAAGTTTACTTGATCTATTTCTATCAGTTACCACACACCAAATTCAATGTATCACATGATGGGCCAAGGATACAAATGCTGTTTTTACTCAAAAAACTTTGGTTAAATGAGATAACAATGAGTGCTATAAAAAGGTACATGTAACTAATGTAACATAAATAGTTCAAATAAAAAAAAAATACTTCTAAAGAAACAACCTTTCAAACACATTGTGTACCCAAACACAGACATGTTCTAATAACATAAAATACTGTACAAGTAGAAATTTTCCTAAGGTTAAATTTGATGGTTTTGCAGAAATTTCATATTAATATTAAATAAAGACTTAATCTTGCTGTTTTCAAACTGCTGTTTAATAATGTACATGATGTTTGTAGTGTACAATGCCATGCCAAAAAATTTCATCATGTATTTATTTTTTTAAAGAATTTTATCTTTGGTTAATCAAAAAATGAACTAAATTCACTAGGAAAATTTTTGCCTCTACAGTAATTATTATATCTTTTCTAAATTAAAAAGATGTTGTGTATATATAACAAAACAAAACCAATAACTAGAGATTCAACCATAAATAAAAAAAAAAAATGGGGAAAAATGCCCTGTAAAAAATTAGCACACATACATTGTACAACATGCAAGTAAACTACATTATCAATGCCTCACATATGGCACAATTAAAATGAACAAGACTTCAATTTCTTTGATCATCAATAACTTTTAAGCACACGCATATAAGGCTAAATAAGAAACTACCTGGAAAATTGATTTTAACACGGAACATTGATAGAAGCCTTGTATCATAACAAAGCTCTATTAGTGAATCAATCTTAAAACATTTTATATGAACAATAAGACATTTCACAATTGTGTAGTACATACATTGCGAATTAATTGTGGAACACTTTTCTTGCGTATCATTCTTACAAATCTACATGTATGTACAACAACAACATGAAATAAGAATACATCCTCAACAATGAAAATTATACATATAAGAAAATACAATTTTCACTTAATCTCATAAAGATTTATTATACTGTAGCTTTTAGCACAGTTTAATTGACAAACAAAAGCTTTTATGACTCATTAAGGGAATACAAACAACTTCATAGAATTCATATCCTGATAATGCTTGTTGTTTTCCAACTAGAAATGAACTACAACTGCTTTTTTATGAATATTTCTTAATAGCATTCACTTCTAAAATTCAAGAATCATACTTCACAGAAAACATTTGTAAATATACAATTCTAATGCAGTAAGAATGAAATGTAGATGAGGTCATGACCTCTGACCTCAAACCTTTTCTTCATTTGAGGATGCCTGTTCATTATTTGGGACAAAAGGTCTGTATTCTGGAGGAGTGCTGCAGTAACTGGGGGGTCTCTGGTCCTGGGGACCCTCTCCTTCACCCTCCTGGG
The DNA here is from genome assembly GCF_033153115.1 of Saccostrea echinata. NCBI lineage: Eukaryota > Metazoa > Mollusca > Bivalvia > Ostreida > Ostreidae > Saccostrea > Saccostrea echinata. The sequence continues at coordinate 17,235,129 of NW_026889763.1, forward strand.
GAGGGGCACTGGGTTCCTGCCAGATTCTGTCACTTTGCACTGACTCCTTCATTAAATCAAATGTTTCTTGGTCACTATGACAACCATTGTCTGTGGCTTGTACTGGGTGATAGTTCTCTGAAAGGAAAAGCAAGATAAAATGTAAGATATCAAAACTCTCAGTGATGTTGAAAATGATATACATGTATACAGGAATACATATATTTAAGAAACACTAACTCAGTACCTATATAGTATATTCCAGGCAACTTTAGCTTAGGCCAAACAAAAAAATATGTGTGGTTCCGGTTACACCTCCAAAAAAATTAGGACAGGTAGGTAGGGATTTTTTTTTTTTTTTTTTTTACAAAATTATTTCTTAATTTCTCTAAATAATACCTATCACTGCTTTGCAAGTGGCATTTAGATGTGGTGTGATAATATACTAGTCAGCATTGGTAGGGGACACCTACATGCTAGCTTGCTTAGGATTTAACACTATTAAAAACTTGCACTATGTGTTGAAATGATGTTTTGCAAGGAAATCGGAGAAAATTCTGGAAAAAATATGAAAATTGCCGAAAAAAAGTTTAGGGTCGGGGGTATAAAATAGGGAAGTTCGGGTAACCGGAACCACACATATTTTTTTATTTGGCCTTAAAACAATTTTTCAATAAAAGGAAAAATTTCAGTATTGTACCATACTTATACTTATGCTAAATTTGATTGAATTTTGATGAATATATTTTTTTTCTTATATTTATTTTGCACTCTTGGAAGAATAAGCAAATATGTATGACACATGATCTTTTCCTAGCGGCGCTGGCAAAGATATACTGTATAACAGGTATATTCTGTGATTGTCCAATTTTTACAGAATTTTGCAGATTAGACAAATTTGCAAAAATTACAATTGCAAAATTTTTCTTCAATTTTTATTCAAATATTTTATACATTTGAGTGGTGCATATGTCAGTCAACCTAAATTAATGTTATTTCATAACTTCTTACTGTATTTTCAAAAAAAAAGAATTACATGTAAGCTTACAGATGTACAAAATAAAATGTAAGTGAAAATAATTTGTGCAGACTAACAAGAAGTACCAGTTCCCATGCACCATTGATCAATATGTCTTTAAATAAAGTTATAACACGTAAACAGTGTTCTGTCAATTCTTAAAATTTGGTGTTCATATCACTTAAATAATTTTTTGCCGTATAATGCAACCGCAGAAAATGAAAACGCAGAAATTAATTTGCTACCTTTTAGGGGTCAAATCACAAAAATTTCCAACCGCAAAAGGCATCCGTTAAACATTAGTAATTGATCCTTGAATTAGTAATTGATCCTTGGTGTTGTCAATAAATAAATTGAATTGAATTGTTCCTTGACCTTCTCACTTACCTCATGCTGAATACAGAATGTGAAGTGTGCCCACCAACCTGATGTTGATCTTGGTATGTGAGGTGTGCCCGCCAACTAACTTGATGTTGATTACAGTAAGTGAAGTGTGCTCATTGGCCTGGAGATGCTTATCTTGGTATATATGTTCATAAACCTGATGTTGATCTAGGTATGTGAAGTGTGTCCAATATCTTGATGTTAAGTACAGTATGTGGAGTGTGCCCACTGACCAGCAGATGCTGATCTTGATATGTGATGTGTGCCCACTAACCCAATGTTGATCATGATATGTGAAGTGTGTCCACTTTCTTGATGTTGATCTGGGTCTGTGAAGTGAGCAGACTAACCTGATGCTGATCACAGTATGAGAAGTGTGCCCACTGATTTTGATCTGGGTATCTGAAGTGTGTCCACTAACCTGATACTTATCTGGGTATGTGAAGTGTGCCCACTAACCTAATGCTTATCTGTGTATGTGAAGTGTGTCCACTAACCTGATACTTATCTGTGTATGTGAAGTGTGCCCACTTACCTGATACTTATCTGTGTATGTGAAGTGTGCCCACTTACCTGATACTTATCTGTGTATGTGAAGTGTGCCCATTTACCTGATACTTATCTGTGTATGTGAAGTGTGCCCATTTACCTGATACTTATCTGTGTATGTGAAGTGTGTCCACTAACCTGATACTTATCTGTATGTGAAGTGTGCCCACTTACCTGATACTTACCTGTGTATGTGAAGTGTGCCCACTTACCTGATACTTATCTGTGTATGTGAAGTTGCCCACTTACCTGATACTTATCTGTGTATGTGAAGTGTGCCCACTTACCTGATACTTATCTGTGTATGTGAAGTGTGCCCACTTACCTGATGCTGATCGTGGTATGTGAAGTGTGTAATCATGGGCCCGCCCCCGTTCCATGGCTGTGCGGCGTTTGACGTACCACACCAGAAATATAACAATGACACAGGTACATATGGTGACACAGCCCAGGACAGCAATGATGATAATGACAGTAACACTCATACTGCCACCAAACGCTGAAAATAAACAACATTATTAGTTAACAGTTTGTTACTGACTGTACACAGAAATATGATGAGTTGTTCAAGTCCATGGATGCAAGGCAAAACCAAGCCCTCCATGAACTTGAACAATGTGTCATATTTCTGTGGACAGTCAGTTACAAACAAATGGTTAACAAACCTACGGAAAACAATTACAGTAATAAAGAATTTTCTTGTCTGTACAACTCATAGTTAACTGATTACATCACTGAGAAGGGGCCCTACTCTAAACTTAATCCCAGCATTGCCAAATGCGTAAAGTGTAAATATATATATATTTTTAAATTAGGGTAAGGGTTCGTAAATGCAAACATAATGCTAGCATGATCTTTTTCAGTAAATTTTGATGACATAGTCATTTAATCTGCCATGTTGCCATCCAAATTCTGCTAATTGTCATCCAAAGAAATATTGAAGGCAGGTACGTAAATCTGTTATCCAATGACAGATTATCATTCTAATCCAAGGCAAAACTAGAGGTACTTTGAGCACTGAGCTCACAAAATTATACCTCCCACTCCCATTTAAGTACATGTATAATGACAAAGTCCATTTTTTGCTATGGGAAAGCCCAAATATCTGTCTGATCAAAACATAAAGTAGGGGGAGTTGTGGATAAGAAAAGGGTACCCACAATTTTATAAAAAGAATGGTGATGTCCATGTTTTGCTATGGGAAACCCTAGATATGTGTTTGATTAAAAAGTAAAACAGGAGGTCACAATGGCACATTGTATATAATAAAGATTCTTTGAAAGTCTCATTGAATTTTATTCAGTGGTATAAGAGGAGTTGCAGATAAGAGATGGATACCCCAGAGCATAACAGATCGACAGATTTACAGAAAGACGGACACCTACATCACTATACATCCCTTCCCCCCTCCCCCATCCTGCTTGAAACAGTAATGATAATCATACCCATACTGTTATTTCTGACACCATCACATTAGATGAAAAACTTCTACTAAAAGCATTCAATAGATGGAAAGTATTCCCTTTTATGTAATACATTGTCTTGCACTCCAAAATGACAGTATCGATAGGTGAAATTTTCAATGGTTTCTATTCCAGGAAGGAGGACTATTAATAATGGTTGTGGGGGAATGTTTGTTGTGGAAGTAGTAAAAGATTATGTTAGGAACAAATAGTTTGTAATATTTTGAGATGGCAGCAAAAATATAGGGAGAAATAAATAGAAAAAACAATGCACATTTTTGTGCACAACATACCTTTTTTCAATGGATGACACTGTAGCTCACTAGTCATCATTTCAGACCAGAGAGCTACAGACCTGCAGCTACTTTATTGAAAATTGCATTTTTTTTTTCAAATTACTTCAACAATTTTATTGTCTGTAATATCATGTTATATGATGCCACTGAGCAATAGATCTGATATATGGCTATACTTTCCTTTCAGTATGCATTGTAATTATATTTTTATATTTCTCTGTATTTTGTATCTGAAGTGAAGGTCTTTATCGTAAGTCTTGTTTACCAGACTCTGCAATCTGTTCCTGTGGTATTCTAGCATCCTCTGAACAAATAGACACCGCTGTCATATAGAACGAGTACTTCTGTACCATACTGACTGGAAACCCACGTAGATTCTCCAGTCTAACCGTAGCCGTGCTCCCGCTACTGCACCATTTCTTATTCTGAATGTTCTGATTTTGACAGCCTCCAACCTACAAATATATACATATATTAAAATTCTCCAACTTCCAAATATATACACTGTAGCTTTAAATTCTCCAACCTACAAAGTTTTATTTCAATCAGAAAATTCCTACAGGAAAAATGTCTGAATAAGAATAGATTCTATCAAAGCTAACTAATAATAAAATAAATTTATTTAAATCAAACAAAAAGTTATATCAACAGAAAATCTCTGAGGCAAAGAATCTAAGACATCAAGTTGTTAAGATGCTTATCCAAAGCAATTTTTACTGGGGACATCATTCCTTAACGTAAAGTAAAAAGTATTGTCTAATACAAACTCCATTTTTAATGACATCCAGGATCCAAGAATTAGGAAACAGACTGAGACACATGTCAAAATTTCAATTATATCTGCCAACATGCTTACTGATTGTAAAATAACTACCGTATTTGACTTTAATTTAATAAACAAATCTTGACTTCAGGCTACAAATAGCATGTTTTATGATTCCGGGGACAAAATTCTAAACTCCGATATCTTGTATGAAAAAAAAAAACACAAATGAGATTTGATATGTGTATTACTAGACAGGATGACATAAGATCAATCTATTTTGCTTCCTTTCTTTGCATGTACAGCACACCAGAGGAAATGTTACACCAATAAAGGAATAATAGACCTTCACTTTCCCACTGAGTATCCTTGAAGCGATTCTGAGCATCATAGGCTGGTGTATAAAATTTCAATTTAAAATCCTTAATGGGTGTTTGACGAAGACACATCAATTTCAAAATCTATAAAGCTAGTTTACAGCTATTCTTAATAACGCTAGGTAATAATGGATATTTTCAGCCCATCAGCTCCTTCTGCAGAGGAATAATGGAGGAGATATAGAATTCAAAGATATCAAGAGACAAAGAAAATGTCAGTAAATGGATGGAGATATAAAGATTGATTTTTTTAACAGGTAGTCACTGCTCTGTGATTTCTAAGCATGAAACTACTTTTGGGAGTGATACATGAGAATGCCATGGACACTTACATAATTGATTATTGATCAGCCATTGTCATATTGTGAAGCGTTGCTGCAGGCTTCGGTATATGTAAATGAATTTTTAAAGCTATGCACATTATTTTATAGTCATAGGACCATTGTGTAAATATGTCTGGCATGCTATAGTTTTCTTTTTTTCTCATTTTCACAAAAGGCTCATATCCTCTTTCTATTCTCTTTGTGAAAAACTTTAAAAATCAGATTCTTTTAAATAAAACAGAAGTGAATGTCATACACAAACATTCATACAAAAATTTCTAGTCTGGAAAAGACTGCAATCCTGTGTGACTTTTTATTCCTTAATTTTGATTTTTTTTTTAAAGGGAACCCCCATCCCCACCCACCCCAGAGACAAGATTGACTTAAATTTCTCCTCCTCTGAGTCAGATTATTTTTCTGACAAAGGAATATGTAGATAAATGACCTGAAATCCCTTATTATGGCCTAGAAAATGTAAAACCAGTGATTTTTATCAATAGTATATTGATATTCAATCTAAATTTGAAAAATCATTACCCTTCAGATCTTCAAGAAGTCCTTGCACCCCATTATTGAGGCCCTGTCCTGACTACACTGTAATTATGATTTCCAAAAACTATGAATGCTTGTCTGAATTGTCAGTTTAAGATGTGACCAGATTAGTCTGGACTAGTTAAGTGAGTGTGAATGTGACTTAAATTAGAACTCTTCAATCTATGATCTCCATATTTGGCTTTATAACCAGCAATAGACATTATAGCAAGATGTGTCACTGTGTGTGTAATACTTACCCAGGCAGGCGGAGCTGACCCATAATTCCACACACCGGTATCATAAAAGGCAAGACGTAGACCACAGGTTTGAAGCTTGAAGGCGTCAACAGAGAAACACAGCTTGGAGCATTGATAAAGAGGGTCTTCTGCTCGAAGAGTCACCAAACAGGAACCAGTAAAAAACTTGTTCCCAATGGCCTTAATGACGATCAAGCCATCACGACCCAGAGTGTATGTCTGACCATCTGTACAAGGGTCCTCTATTGTGACTACAAAATAAAAACAATTGTGTACAGACTCACTGAAATTTTCATCATCTACATCAATACCTACTGTCAATGTGGTCACATTATCTACATCAATACCTACTGTAAATGTGGTCACATTATCTACATCAATACCTACTGTAAATGTAGTCACATTGAAGGGTTCATTGCTTGACAATTTCCAAGTTTTAGAAATTTGGCGATTGAAAACTTTGAAAGTCTACTAGTATCTATATATTGCTCTTCAACAAGGACAGGAAAGATGACGATATTAATTTGTCAATTTCATCTATGTTTTCTGTCTTTTCACCTCGATCATAAAACTTTCCACATTAATGGTACTTTCAATAATTATTGTCACTTAGACAGCACTCAGTGAAGAATATAATCAAAAATCCTTGTATGAAGTTCTAATGATTTGTATAATAATCAATAATTAATCAAGATTTATATAAATGAAGTTTTTTTTTAGCAGTACCTGTATGTATATAAAAACTCACCGGCTTTCTGTACAGACAGACAACATGGTAATAGAGAGATGATTAATACACCAACAGCGATGAATGTGTCGTGTTTCCCATACATATTTACTCTGTCATCTCAACACCATCTACAAAGAACCAAACAAGTTTATTTTAAACATGTAAAACAACTGTACAGCAGATTCTATCATTCATTTGGAAAGCTGCAATTTTTTGCACTGTTCAGCCCTGCACACCTGTGACAAGTGCACATTCTATAAATCAATACTTTTCAGCAAATTGTTATATTTTTTTTATTAAATTTGAATATTCAGAGTTGAATTTAAACATAAAAGATACAATAATTATAATCTCCACTGCTGTTTATGAAACAGTCAGTGAAGAAAAAAGTTTACCTGTATGAAACAAAAAAGATTTTCCTGAAGCAGATCACACAAAGCTTTGTAATTTTACTTTATGATAACCAGATAAAAAGCATCAGGGTGCACTGTGAAAACCTGATCAGGTGTCACACACACAAAGCGTGTCCCCTCCGTTACCTCTACAGACTTGTAATGGTCCATTGCTCAATGCACAGACTATTTTAGAGTAGACAATAATTTTATGGCCATGAATTGACACATCGGTCAGTGATCAAGATCTTTATTTAGCCCCTGTTAAACAGCAACTGTTACATTTGCAGGCTTGTCCCTATTACCTGGGGCCTGGGGGCCAGGGAATTTCCCCACCTATAATGATGTTATCCCCCCCCATTACTCTGGTATTCACCTTCAACCCCCTGTTAGGAGGGGAACCCCAGACCCCTTCTGCTTTTTTAATGTCCCTTGCTATTTTAATTCTTAGAGACAACACTGCATTTGTATCCTCAAGTATATTTTATACACATATGCAACAAAGCCTTTCAATGTACAGTTAAAACAGACAAAGGTATCAGTATTTTTCTAAGATTATTTAGGAGGAATTTGCCAAAAGAAGTTTTAAATTTCAAGGAGGATTTCATTGGTCTCTTCATAGCACCAAAACAATGAAAATAAACCCCCCACAAAAATTAGTGACATCACTGCATATGGAATATGTACAGATAGTGATGTACCGATTAATCGATTATCTAATCGAAATGGCCCTCGATTATAGATTATTGATTATAATTTTGAAAATCAATTATTCAAAATATTACTTAAAAGCAAATTATTCCTATGATTTCTTGATTCATACTTCTTTGAATTTAACTAAATCCGAAATAATAATCTAATAAATGAATCCAATGACAAAAAATATATCAAAAATGTACCCAGTATTCTAGAAGTCACTCCAGAATTTTTAGCCAATTTATTCTTCATTCAAAAATGAACAAATTTTATATTGAAATCAATCGATTATTAATAGATTAATATAGTCCATCCGATTATTCCGATAATAGATTATAAAAGAAATTCCGATTTCCCATCACTATATGTACAGTAGCTGTAGACATGCTCATATCGTGTCCAAAAATTCATGCAGACTTCCACTGTAAGACTTAAATCTTTTTAAACTTTTGACTGACATGACATTAATTAGGGTGAGATTGGGGAGGGGCGGGGGGTGTACCCACAACCTGAATGTAACCTCTTGAATAAGCAGAATGACAGACAGACAGACACTGGAAGACACATACTTCTCCACTGAATAAATAACTAGAATGTCTAAGCAATCTAAACTCTACCTACTGAATCCATATTTTTACAATCATGTGCAATATTTTTCCTGCCCCCATGTCTTCATTTCACTCTCTAAATTCAAATGTCATACCAAATACAACTCATCAATGGCTGGACTATTGCGGGTTCCCACATAAAGAGTAGTACATACCAATTGACTGCAAAGGCCCAAAGACAGTGTTTGAACACATAAATTACATCCTAATCTGTGTACATAGTTGTCAAGTATCCAACATCCGACACAGAGGCTCTGTTCTATAATGAGGACCTATCAATATAAACAAGGGGGATCAGTACCAATGGCCCTTCCTTGACAATGACCATCAGATGACAGAGAGAGATACAATTAATCAATACACAGACTCCTCTTATGAAAAGACCCAGGGACATTGTCAGTATGCTAATCTGATTATGCCTGATTGTATTACAGTGACCAGCGTGTTGATCAATTCTGTCCATCTTTGTGTTGTACTTCTATGGTAATCCAAATGGAATGACTTATTTGCATGATCAAAGGAATGTGTATCAATATGGACATGCCCAAAGATGGCCAGAAATCTTTCTTAATGATGACAAAAGCCTGGCTGATGAGTTTCAGACCATATCCATTATTTTCTACAATATATGGGCATATGTGATGGAATTTTATTCCATATTTGGTAGATATAATAAGCAATCTTTCATCATTTATTGAAATATGTGCCTACACTTAATTATCATTTTGAGATATATTTCCCACATATTTTTGTGTTCTAACTTTCTGTTTCAATGAACTGCAAACAAACCAGTATACTATGTATTAAATGTTCATTGTTGCAAACCACGGCCATTCTGGCAGTGGTTGAAAGAGAAGAGAATATTTCGTAGCTGATTAAAATATTGACCAAAGTGAGTAAAGCATAGTCTAATAATGAACTTTGACGCCTTTCAATACCCAATAGCAGTAATACGAAACATTTCTTGTATACTGTTGATGTAAATTGTTGATTTCAATTGCGATGGAAACAAATATTGTCATTGGCTGAACATGACGTCACAATATAGAGGCGTAAATATTCAAGATTACGACACTTTTTGTGATCAAGCAGCCACGGGTAGGAGAGAGCTATATGCAGACTCCAGACCGTGGCTTGAGACAATGTGTAATGTCTAGCATTGAGAATCCCAGGTGTAATTTTGTGTTATTGGGGCCCGGGGGACTACTATATAGCAAGGGGTCTGGGTACCGCCAAGGTCCTCAGGTCAAGGTGATCAAGTGTTCAAACATGGGCCCGGGGGTGAAGCCCATAAACTCCTGCATTCCAATATTATGACTTTGCATTTGGATTCCTTTGTTGTAACCTTTTAACACACTGACTCATACACACAGACCACTACTTTGAATTGCCACCACCTCTTGTAATCAGGAGCACACATACACTAATTAGGTGTCACGTACACTTTATGACTTATACATGTAATGTTTGTACTAAGTAAGATGAAACTGATTATTGACTGTAAATTGTGTTGTTCGATTCATAAAAGTGCTAAAAAAAGGTAGTGGGACAATAAATTCAAAACATAATTATTTCTTTTACTTGCAGAAAAGCACAGAATTACTGTCAAGGTCTTTTCTATTTATACATTTATATCTAACTCAAGTATGTTTTAATTTTGGACTCATTATTAAAAAAGCACATCTCATCCCCCTCCCCCTTCTTTCAGAATTTTCTAAATAGTTCACTGGAGCGAATACTGTACATAAAATAGACATCAACACGAAAATACCCTAAGTCTCTAGATTCCACCTGCAGCTGCAGTGTATGAATAAATAATCAATCTTTTTAGTTTGAATACAAAAGAAGCAAGCGTACACCACAGGGAAACAATGCAAAACATGCGTTTACCTGTGTAAAACCTGAGAGGTTTTGACAGACTTTGTAAAACTGAGGCCATGTGTTTTTTTTTTGTTTTTTTTTTACAGCCTTCTATACAGGATGTTGAGCTGGGAAGGTTAGGAATTCGCTCTACCCACATTATTATTTGCCTTCAGTAAAAAAAGCGATAATGTACCCTCCAAGGAAATCTGCCCCCATTTTCAAATACTGGTACATGAATGTAATATTTTTTTAAAGCTCAAAAAGATTAAACATCATTATTTCATTTTAGCCATGCAGTATGTGATAAAGGTTTTCACCTACATGAGCTTTGTGTCCTTGTTCATCGATCAAAATACCAGTTGATTATATTTTTTCAATCTGATAGGTGTTTTTTTTTTTTTTTTTTTTAAATTTTTCTCTATCACACACCAGTAAAACATTCCGAGCCATGCTGTAATATATTCTGCAAGTCTAAGAAGATCACGTTCAATAATTAAGGCATTATTTAGTTGAAATTTTCCACTTTAATATTCACATCAATCTTACAACACAAATAATTATCATGGGATTTAAAAGTGTAGTCTGATATGGAATGCTTCATTTTTCTGTCAACCTGAAGCTTAAAATCTGCGACTCCATGTTTGCCTAAAATTGTGAATCAGAATTCTATCCATGATTGTGAAATATGACCCTCATTCAAGGGACAGAATATGACACATTCAGTACTTGTCTGCTCAATTAAGAGAATATCCCCTGGAGATGTCAATAAAAAAAAGGAAAATGTTATATTAGCATAACATCATTAAAATATAACCTCCAGTTGGCTAACACTGATGGAAAGCCTAAGAGAGAGGTTTCTAATACACAGAGATGAGAATGCATTATTATAAGTATTTACCTGTCACAGGGTCCTGGGCACTCACCTTTTTTTTTTTTTTTTTACCAAAATATTTTATCATTAACAATAAAACTCGAATGCTGACTTGAGTTTCACGTTAAGATTTTTTTGTGTACATGTATGGGTGCTGTCTATAAGTTTATGCACAGAAGAAGCTGCTGATCACCATATACTTAGTATTCAATTTATACACAAAGTTAAAACTAAAGATTGCCATGAATAGATTAAAAAAAAAATCTTACGTATTAGCCACAGTGCTATTTTTACTTAAAAAATACTGAGTCACATAATATATAGGAAATCTTTCAAAACATCTAATGTTCACTTACAACAAAACATTAACATTTCTTATCTCTGCCTCATAAATAACAAATAAACAATCATGAGTTTCTACAAAAAAAATTATAATTACGACTACAGTAAAAAACATGCTGTAACTTGAACTTTTATCCCAGTAAAAATGTTCTCAGTCAACAAAGTTTTGATGAACAGAAAGTACTCTAACTACTACATAAAAAATACCACAGAATCAGAACTCTTTAGTGTGCAGCATAGAGAGGTTTCTTAATTTTGCTATGGGAAACCCAAAATATCTGTCTGATCAGAACATAGGTGATAAACAAGGCACGTATGTAATAAAGATTCGGTGAGAGTCTCATTAAATTTTATTCAGTGGTATAGGAGGAGATATGGGTATCCCCAATGTGAAAACTGAAAATGTACTTCTGCAATAAAGTAAAGGTTTCTTTCTATGCCATATTACAGAAGAAACACTAAAGCAGAGAGAAGATCTAGATTTTTGAATTCAAAATTCACTGTAAAACTACCTGTTTGTCTGTTTATCTGTTTGTCCACAAAAACTTTAACATTGCCCATAACTTTTGATTGGTTGGAGCTATGGCTTTCATATTTCACAAGTGTATTCCTTGTGACAAGACCTTTCTTTGGGTACCACCATATTTGACCTTTTGACCTTGGAGTTTGACCTAGTTTTACAAAATTTTACCCAACTTTAACTTTGGCCATAACTTTTGAACGGTTGGAACTAGGGCTTTCATACTTCACATGTGTAATCTTTGTGACAAGACCTTCCTTTGGATACCAACAACTTTGACCCTTTGACCTTGACCTTGGAGTTTGACCTACTTTTGATAAACTTTAACATTGGCCATAACTTTTGAATGGTTGGTGCTAAGGCTTTCATACTTCACATATGTAATCCTTGTGACAAGTCCTTCCTTTGGATACCAACAACTTTGACCCTTTGACCTTGACCTTGGAGTTTGACCTACTTTTGGAAAACTTTAACCTTGGCCATAACTTGTGAACCGTTGGAGCTAGGGCTTTCATACTTCACATATGTAATCTTTGTGACAAGACCTTCCCTTGGATACCAACAACTTTGACCCTTTGACCTTGACCTTGGAGTTTGACACACTTGTGGAAAACTTAAACCTTGGTCATAACTTTTGAACGATTGGTGCTTCAGCTTTCATATTTCACCAGTATATTTCTTGTGAGAAGGCCTTACCTTAGGCACCATCATTTTTTACCATTTGACCTTGACCTTGATGTTTGACTTACTTTTGAAAAACTTTAACCTTTTCTATATCTATTCAATGGTTGCTGCTAGGGCTCTCATATTTCACAGGTATATTCCTCGAGACAAGACCTTACTTTGGGTACCAACATATTTGATTTGCATTTGAGAAAGTTTAACCTTTGCTATAAGTTGCCGTATGGGGGCATCAGTGTTTCACAAACACATCTTGTTGTCCATTGTTTTTACTTTTCGTCCATACTTTTTAAAGCTTAATTCATTTATTTATTTTTTTTGTATTGTTTTTAGCTTTTAAATTACTTTTTATCTATCATTCTTGTATTTTTATGGTATTTTTGAATAGCAATTCTTTAAGATGAAAAATACATTAATGATATATTATTGATTCAAAATTAATACATTTCATTTATTTATTTATTTATTTTTTTTGTACCTTTAATTCTTTCCAGAAAAAAAAAAAACACAACAATAATATATATGTGATACAAAAATAAAACATTTTATTTTTTTATTTTTTTTTTTTACTTTTAATTCTTTCCAGATAAGAAAATACAAAAATAATATGCACAGAAAAAAATACCGGTAATACATTTTATATTATTTTGAACTTTTAATTATTTACAGATAAAAGTACAAAAATAATATATGTTACAGTAATACAAAAATATTTTTATCCAGTGTATTTGTTTCATACTTTTATAAGTACTGTATCATTTTTATACTTAATTTGATAAGAAAAATACAGATAAATATAAAAATAATACATTTTAACTAATCATCCTATCATTTTTTTATTATTGCAAAAAAAATAAAGTATTATAAAAATATATCACATGTTTTTTAGGGTAACGTAAAACCATTATCCTGCGAAAACCTTTGCTGACAGATGCGAACCCTAAATAAACATATATTTTTTTGTTATACTGAATGTATTAGAATGCATTTAAAAGAAAAAGCCACAGTGAACCGTACTACAGTACATACAAACTTTCTACTGTAAAGGTTCATTTAAGGAAAGGATTCACTCTGTATTCTCATACCCTAAATCACTGTTTCTACATTGAGAGATGGAAATTGGTGACACCATGCATGAACTTACTATATAATAATATTTTTTAAACTGACTGGCTATTACATATGTAAATATGTCAACTCATTGTTCTTGTTAACATGCTGTCTCTCTCATGATGTACTGAATATCACGTCCATGAATAATTGCATATATAATATATCAATTAAATGGAGATTGAAAGTTGTATCATACATACGAGTATCAAATTATCCTCTAGGATGTGATTATATAGATAGAATGCATCACTTCTCAGCTTGTGTATTCTGATACTCAGGGCACTGGTGGTGGATCAGTCGAGATAAAAATAATGTTTGCACAGATCAATCACAAACAAATGCAAGTAAAGCTCATTCATGTTTCAGATAATTAATTGATTAAATATGTATGGGTATTGAGCATTTCCACAGAAACATCAAAAGGTTCCACTAAGGGTAACTGTATATCACAGGCAATGCAATGCAAAGCCAATATTGTAAAATATTAAAATTCAGCTGATATAAATCATTGACACTGCCCTTACTTTACTATCTGATTATTACATAATAATGATTTCAAAGAATGATACAAGGGTAGCCTAATTAGATGGCAAAACATTCTACTGTAATCTATTAGGTTAGAACTTAGATCTACAAAGGAAAATCACCATACATTATTGATAGTGACAAAATTCTTTTTTTACCTCATTTACTGTCCTTTTATGCTTAGTTCTCTAGCTGAACTGAACAATCTACCAGCCTAATAAATCATAAAATAAAAATACGATCAACAATTCAAACCTCGTCACAAAATCTGGATGTAATATCGAACCAAGGAACTCTAATCATACATGTATGTTAACGTGTTATACTTGTATTCTGGCCTTAGTGTCAGGCGTTAGTGTCATTCATGCATTCCATTTCCATTATTTCTCTAAGACTTGTTTTTTTTTTTTTTTTCTGGCATGTATGCATTATGCAGTTATGAGAGTATATTCATCAGATCACCGAGTCATGCTCAACATTTTATGGACTATTTTTAATTATTTTTACAGAAGTGGATTCGCTTTTGACTGAAACAAAGGTGTCTCGAAACTGCATCTCGCTGCAACAGCAGCATCACAACAAAAAACACAACATACAGCGACAGAGAGATTACAAAGAAAAGACTAATCTGTTGTTACGTACCTGTAGCGGTTTAGTGAGAAACAAATCCTGTCATAAAATACTTTATCACCTCATCATTCATCAACAGATCATGAGATTTCGATCCTCATCTGAAAAAATGATAATGAATGAATTATCGAGTTATCGCCCGTTCGACTGTGATAACTTTTAAAAGCCTCCGGACAGCACGAAATATTCCGGAAAGACTTTTTTAATTCATTCGCAATCAGGACCCTTTTGAACATACGACAAACATGATTATTAAACAGTACATAAAAATATAGCTATTAACAAATGTGAAATTTGCTAGGATCTAGGATTTTTTCCGGGCGGAGGGGGGGGGGGGGAGGGGGAAGGGTTTCATAAAAAAAAGCTGTATAGTAACTATAATAGAACATATAATTATAGGCCTATGTCTTACGAATATGACGGCATATTCTCGTGCTGTATAACATATGAGATTCACATGGCCGTAGGAACCGGGGGGGGGGGGAGCGTGCCCCCCAATAATTTTGCCGATATATAGAATACTATAGAAATCTATATATGCTTGTCCCCCCTCAATAATAATATCTGAGGACCCCCCCCCCCCTTTTTTTTTTTGCTTGTCAAGGAAATTTGGTAGTTCATAGTCCCAAAACCGAAAATGTATGGTTGTGCCCCCTCAAAGTGAAATTGCTTCGTACGGGCCTGATTCACTTGTGTAAGAGCGAATCACCCAGTTTTGTATATATCAAAATAGATCCACATGTAATTAATTACTTAAGAAATATACTGAATATCAAAGATGAAGTAATTTGTTATGGGAAGCATAAATTTAAGTCACTCTGTCATAAAACCTTATTAGATTATTATGTAAAAAATTGGTAAACAAGTCAACAAAGTTATACTGATGGTAAATTAAGCACGTATGTAAAACTCAAACAAAATTGGGGTTATGAGAATTATTTATCAGTAGTTAAAAAATTTCATCACAGAAAATATCTATGTAAAGTAAGAATTTCTTGTCACAGATTGCAAATTGAAGTGGGAAGATTTCCAAATTTCTCGGCGTTAGATGATGAACAAAAACATCTTTGGTTACTCAATACTGAAGACAAAGAAACTCTTAATTTTGGGGGCAAATTTATAAATGATAACATGTTATAGTAGCCATACACTTTTTATATGTGGTATATTCCTTTTAACTGAAATATAGTACAATATTATTGTTGAAATGAGCAATGTCATTTACCAATTGTTATACTATCCATTGGCATATCCTTTCCTTATTATTGTAATAATTTCATACTTGTCTGTTATGGGCTCTAAATTAGAAAATAAATGTTCTGATCTGTAAAGGAGTAGATAATCTCTTTTTTTTTTATATAACAGCTGATCGTCTGGTTTTATGTAGAATACTAGATCCACATGAATAGGAGAGGATCATCACGTTAAAATTCTGGCACCTGATCCCACCTTTGATGTTTTTTAGGATGCACTGGCGGATTTAGAGGGGGCAGGGGGCCCGCCCCCCCCTTTTGTGTCCAAACTATACATAAGATTTGATAAATCAATTTTTTGGGGTGTGTCCGTAGGCCCCTTCCCCGACCCCAAACTGGTCGGGACCCCCTTTTCAAGATTCCTGGATCCGCCACTGGGACGTGTTTGCTCTGCTCCCGATTTGTATTGTTTTAAAGGACTTTTGAGCTTGATTACTTTCGTTATTTCCATTAAAATGCGTATCATACTAGATCCACATGTATAGGAGCGGACCATTGAGTTTTGTTTAGTCTCCAATTATAATCGATTCATGCTTTCCCGTAGAACCCCCCCCCCCCCACTTTTTTTCTGAGTATAATATTTTGCACAAAAACACAAACACATTTTTAGTTGTAAAGTCAAGCACTGGCGCAAATTCCAGGATTTAGACAATGCATGATTTAAAATAGTAAATTAGGGTTTTGTTTGTTTGTTTTTATTTATTTATTTTTTTAAAATTTAAATTCATTTTTTTCTTTCTTGGCAGATAATTTTGGAATCGCCCCCACCAGTTTTGATCTCTCTCTCTCTCTCTCTCTCTCTCTCTCTCTCTCTCTCTATATATATATATATAATAAAAAAACTTTCAAACACTTTTTGAAATATTTCGACCGTGTTACCGGCCTTCATCAGTCGTGTTTATTTGAATGCATATTTTGCTTGTTAGATTTTTTGGAAAGTTGCCCCCCCCCTCCTCCTTTTGAAATCGTTGCTACGGACCTGTCACGTAAATATAGACTTTTCATTAAAGACAGTTTAAAATTTCCAATATTGTTTTTTGTTGATATTTGATACTTAAGCATTATACTTTCTATCATTATCTAAAGGCAATGAACCGAGCAGTCCCATTTGCCTATAATGAGGAAAAGCTTCGGTGAATTCATTATTAAAGACAAACCTTTGTTAAAATGATATATAGATGCATAGGGAAATGTTTAAATATTGCTTTGTTTAAATACTTTGAGGAAAGATGACCCTACTAAATTATGGAGGACGAAAGTGGGTAAGCATTTAAAACATAAAGAATTGTTTACAGTCATGCGATGCTGCATCCCCTTGCATTTTTGGGGAGAGGGGTTTATTTACTTTATACCAAAGATCATCTTGTTTCCCAACCATATACGTGGTTCTGTTGAGAATTATTCTGTGGACATATGTAGATAGTCCCATGGCTACGTACTTTGTTCAGCACATTTTTAAGGCAAATTTTAAGAGAGCTCATCCTAAATTAAGTAACATGCACTTCAATAATTGTTTCCTCTCTAAAAATTATGACGCTGTCCCCATGACCGTAGGAACCGGGGACACGGGGGGGGGGGTGCCCCCAATAGTTTTGCCGATTTATAGAAAACTATAGAAAACATAGCTACTATATGCTTGTGCCCTTTCAATAATAATGTCGGATAACTTTTTTTTTGCTTGTCAAGGAATATTGGTAGTTGATAGTGCCCCCGCCCCCACTTAAAATGTATGGTTGTGCCCCCTCAAAGTGAAATTGCTTCTTAAGGGCCTGGACTCCCATATACAAAATAAAAATACTTTTGTAAAATATTTCACTTTAAAAAGTCCTATATCAGTAGTTATGTGCATATAGAACTATATTTATATTGAACTTTTCTTTAAATTCACTTTTTCTTATCGTAGGTTGGGAAAGAGCATTAAGCGAAATCGACCAACAGCAAAACGCCCTAAAGATTGGACTGAACATAATAATGTACCAGAAAATTCGAGCGAACCTTCACCAAAACAGGACACCGAAAAGGCAAGTTTGTGGCAAAAACTTAAAAACGTCACCAAAGCTAAATCTAACGAAGAACACCCTATAAAAACACAAGAAAACGCGACAGCCACAAATCCATCGAGTAACTGGGACCATCTTTTGAACGACAAATTCCCTGATTCGTCAAACAAGCCCCGCCCTATGATTGACATAGGTACTCCCATACGCAAAACTAGGGAGGAGAGTTCGATTCCGAAGTCCCAGTCTCAGTGGCTGCAAGCGTTCCGGGCCATCTCTGAAATGAAGAGAACAGAATCGAACCAACCGAAACCGATGGACCTAAAACAAATGGATCGGAAGTATGAACCTGTCACTGTCAATCAGTCTGCATCAAGCGAAGTAGGCCGTCCTAAGCCATCAACAGAAAACATAGGTATTTCCGTGTTTTCCATGTTCTTAGGCCATCCCAAGTTTTTTCTCTGTTTAGCGTCCACCCATCTTTCAAAAAGCTACCTACCTATTCGCAAAAAAAACACACAAACCAAAAAATAAAACAAAGACTTTAGGCCATCATTAAAAATATCTTTTTTTCCCCCAACCCGACCCCAAAATCTCAAGTTGGGTCGGTAGGTAGGTAAATTATATTTTTTTCTGACAGCAGTTTTGGAAATACATTCTGAAAAATTGAATAATATCTTTATAAATAAGAAAGAACAAAAGAAACCGATTTTTAAACCGAATACCATACAAATGAACAATGAACAACATGTATGGTAAATTAATTCACAAATATTATTCATTTGAACATGTGAAATATCTCAGGCCAGCGTAAATTTATTGAAATCGAATATTTACAAAAACACAAGATTCGCAAATACAGAACCATCGGACATTTGAGTACATTTTTCAAACCTACTATGATTTTCGAGCTTACACAGACAAAAAGGGCCTTGCGTGGCGCAGTAATTCTAGTGTTTCGTTTTGGAGTCACGACGTAATTCAGGAGCTTGTTCTAAGTCACAGGTCCCAACGTGGGACGTGGAGACCGGTCAGTCGAATAAGACCGTAAAAAACGTAGGTCCATTGTCGGAGTATACATGTAGATGGCACGTAAAAGATCCCTTACTGATGCTTAATAATCAATGGCCATAAGTCCGAGTAAAAGTCTAAATCAGGAGACCTCCACCGGCTCAACAATTTCTAAAAGTATTTTAAAGCAAAGAAACAACCTGTTTTCAAGGGCCTAACTAAAGAAAAATAAACTGGACGTCTCAGGAAGCCGTACCATAAGCAAATTTTAAAGATTTCAACACTATTTGGAAATAGTGTACATGTATAAACAATGTATAATTCAACCAAACCATATCTAAAATGATTAAAGTTTCATATATCCAATTTTATAGTCACGGAGTTAATACCCCATGGATGAAAGGAATAAAGAAACGACATCTGAATTTTATTTATCAAGATGAAATAATCATACAAAGACATATTTACAACTCCTATGGTCCTATATAGTAAAAATGGGATCATACATGAACTGTTTATTAGATCGAAACGAATCAAATGCAGTGAAATTTTTTATATGTATTCACAAGGAGCGCCCCTCATCTGCTCAAGAGGCAGGCTTTGCTATGCGTACTACGTACGTAAATTTTAGAAGACACATTTGTAAATACCATCTTAACACTCCTTAGTCATGGTACATTAATTCACGAGATGTCTCAAGAGTTTAGGATTCTAATAAGTTAAAGATGTATAAGATTAATACGTCACCATTGTTTTATAACACGAACTAACCCTCTGTGGCCACATGTTGTGGACACCAAACAAAAGCCGCCGTTCTGTTAAAAAAACGGATTTTGATGAAATTGTATTTTATAAAGTTGATTAACAATAAAAAAATATTTCAATAATCTAATTAAAAAAAACTTTTCAGTCGGCACGATTTAAGTGGGTCGGTCGCGTTAGGGGAAACAAAGGTAATTTTTATTTTGGCCTTATCAATCTCCTATGCAGAGTTGTCGTTCGTTCCTCTCTCAGACACCTCTGCAATGGGCTCGCGTCAAGATTTTTGACAAAACGTAAAAAACATAACATTTCAAGGATTATTTTAAATTAAACTAATAGTTTTATATCTATTTAGTAAATATCTATCTTTAAGGACTATCATTAGCTCAGACATTTAATTATAATGAATTAAAACAAACGCACTATTTCTCGTGCTTATCACTGTGATTTACGCGAGCCAACGACAGAGGTGAATGGTAGAGAGTGAGACTTTATAGTCGTAAAAATGACGTCATTCAAAAGATATGTTTTGATAAATCTATTTTCTTCGTTGAAAGATCTATTCTTCAGCAAAACCGAGGTATTAAATGCTTAGAATATTCCTTATATGACATATTATTGACAAATATTTATAGAAATTGACAGAATTCAAAGATTTTGACCAGAAAAATCGATTTTAGGACTCCTGATTCTGTTTGTTTTTTTCTGATATTGGGTGTCAAAAACCAAGGCGCAAGCGGACGCTAAACATAGAAAAAACTTGAAATGGCCTTATATATTTCTTGGAGATATTATCTGAGAAGCTCTGACCCGAGGGTCATAATGCTCATCTACATGATGCCTCTCTCCCTGACAAAAAATGTTCATGAAACTCCTTTTTGCCCTGACCTCTAATCCTAGCCCCTGAGGTCATGATTTGAACAAACTTATATTTGTACTATTTATAACTGAGTTTTATCTTTGCTGATCCAGTGGTTGTTGTCTAGTAGACATTTTTAATGACCATATCCTATAATTATTGTTTATTAAACATTTTCTCTTTTCTATTTGGCAAGGCCGTTCATATGATGAAATCCAAAGTCCTCTTAGGCAATAATGCATTATGTCAAATTTGGTTGAAATTGGCCGGCTGTTGTAAATGTGAAACTTTAAGAGACTGCAGAACTGACGACAAACATCGGATACTAGTAATCAAGTAAGGTAGTTTTTGCTTGGGTAAGCCAGCAAGCACGGAATCCCACAGTCTCAAAAAGAAATTTACACAATATTTAGCTCACCTGTGTTGGAAGTTTAAATGAGCTTTTCTTATCACATTTTTTTGTTTGGCGTTTGCTGTTTTCATCAGCAGATTTCCCCCTATATACACTGTATTTCCTTGTAAAATTTTGATCTCCTATTGTGGCCCCGCCTACCTCAGGGGCCATGACTTGAACAAACTTGAATCTACACTACCCAAGGATGCTTCAGTACAAATATGTCTGATGTCTGATCATGACTGCTATTCTTGAGAAGAAGATTTTTAAAAGATCATTTTTCTATGTATACTACGATGTAAAACTTTGATCGCCCATATTTTGGCCCCAAACTACCCCCGGGAGTCATAATTTAAACAAATTTGAATTTGCATGTACACCATATGATAAAGCTTTCACATTAGTTTTATCTTTTCTGCCCTAGTGGCGCTTGAGAAGAAGATTTTTGAAGGATGCCATTATTTTTTCACTCATTCTTAATGATCTCCCTTTGAAAAAAAGTGTGACCCTTCATTTAAAAAACTTGTATCCAATTCACAAGGATGCTTTGTAACAAGATTGTTTGAAATTGGCCTAGTTATTCTGGAGAAGAAGTCGAAAATATAAAAAGTTTACAAACGGATGGACGGATAGGGCCATTTAGTCACTCAGGTGAGCGTTATGGCTCATGGGCCTCTTTTTTTATAAATCATATGGAATATGTTGGACTTTTAAATAAATTATGTATTATTTGTCGCTTTAGATTCGTTCTGGTTGCCCTCACCACGGACTTCACGCCCAAACACTCGCCAAACCCATATGGAATTCTGGGGAGCCGAAGACTTCTGTTTTGACACAGTTTCTGTTGATCCCGAAACTACACAAGATGAACATTCTTGGAAAATGTCATAAGAAAATGACCGCTGTTGAAAACAGTATGGTTTTAATTAGCTGGAACACTCAAAAGACTCACTGAAAATAAACAAACGTGAAATAAGGTTCTCTTACATGTGTGTTTTAATTTTGTTCTGTTAATTACACTTCAGAAATGCGACGTGATTATTCATTGTTTTGAACATATTTTATTGAATTAATCAAAAGGATTGGAAACAAGTTCTTGCAACTTACTGGTTCCTCTCCTGAAATATAACAATATGTCATGCAAATAATACATTAAAATATAATATTTTCAAGTGATATATAAAGTGAATAAGACGTCAATTTAAAATCTACATGTTTCATCAATAAATTTATGAACAGCAGCAAAAATATTGTTATTAGTAAGTACAGGCAAATTATTATCACCCCATAATAACAGGTTTGTGTCAATTGTAACCAATTCATCAAGTAAAAACAGGTGATTGAAAAGATTGTTCCTAGCATTTGCATAATTTCTACAAGCAAAAAAATAATGATAAGCATCTTCATACTTTCCGCATGAACTGAGGGGATTGTTGATGATATTGCGTCTATATAGATCATAATTAAGTAAACAGTTGTGTCTTAGTTTAGTATGAATTATGTTTGTGTAGCGTTTGCCAAAAGAAAAATACGTTGGCGGATAGCTGATTTTTGTACAAGCTCTTAAGTTTTTACGAAATGAATTAATTGAAATGGCTTGTCTTGTTTCTAAATTTAATAAGTTCCATTGTTTCACGGCGTCTGGTACAAATGACCTTTTGAATAGTTCTAATCTACATCTTGGGATAATCAACTGCTCTTTGTTGCGGGTATTGTACTTTGATACATTTTCATGCTTGTTTGGTATAATATTACTTAAATATTCAGGAACAGTCCCTTTATGAATTTTGAACATAGTAGTCATTTTTGCAATATAGCGCCTAAATTTTAAAGTTTCCGAACCAGTTTCTAAATAAAGTGTTTCTGTAGACGCAAAAATAGGGAGTCCTGGGACAATTCTAGCCGCAGCTAGTTGTACTTTTTCAAGTTTTTCAGAATCATATTCAGAGCAACCATCCCAAACAATAGAAGCGTATTCAAGCATTGGTCTAACTTTTTGTGACCTATGATTTAGATAACTAGAAAACCACTGGAGGAGATCCCCGGATAAACCATAAGTTTGTAATTTAAAAATGAGACCTTTGTGCCATACTCTGTCAAATGCTTATTTATTATGATTATTCATTCTCAGAGAGAGAAAGAGAGATCGCTTATATAATTTAGTTAAAACTTTCTGATTCTCCGAAGTTGATATGAAAAAGATACTGGAGTTCCTCATAGACAATTTCTATGTAATCTCTTCCAACAATCTGTTGGAATGACAATGTTCACTAATTGTGCTCCTTTATTAGCCGACCTGTTTTTTATATTCCTATGAAGCAGAATTAATATTCAAAAACTTCAACATGAGAAGAATTAAAGTCTTGCTGTGGCTTTCAACTCAACATTTAGATATGTCGACGACGATTGAAAAATTTGAGATGTTTTGTCGTGATTTTATTTTTTAATAAAATGTACAGGTTACAATTGATATGCCTATAAACATCATTTAAGACATTCATCATATATCATTATTGTCTGTTAAATGTATCTAAAGGTCGGTGCTTTTATCTATCGATCTATCTATTGTCTGTTTGCCAGTTTGTATTTTTAAAAATCTGTGACATGAAAATGTCCCCAACTTTCAATTAAATACACTGTATTATATTTGTCGGTTTATTAAAATTATGTCATCTTAACCAGTTTTTCAGTGAATTTGATAATGCTGTATAGCAAAGATGTACGGAAGCCGGTTGGTGCCAGGTAGAAAAAATATTTTATCTGGCGGCCGCCACATAAATAACTGGCGGCCGCCAAATAATTTTCTGGCGGCCGCCAGATAACTTATCTGGCGGCCGCCAGAAACTTATCTGGTGGCCGCCAGATAAAATATTTTTCTACCTGGCACCTACCGGCTTCCGTAAAGATGAGAGATTCAAGTTGTTTTATTACTGAAATTAAGATCTGTTCATCTTTGAAAACTGGAAAAAAGGTGCAGACGACCATTATAATTGTACGTATTATAATTTATTATTTTAAATTATATATTCAGTGGAAATTAATGCAATCTTTCAACTTTGAACCCATAAAAGTGTAAGCATGGAAACAATCTGATTAAAATCAGATCTTCGTTGTACAGCGACTATCAGAATTTCGGAGCGTAACAAAGGTCTGATTTTAATCAAATTGGCATGGAATCATCAAGAAGAACAGAGAACAATTTTTGAGAAATTCACATGTTTTTTTTTTTTTTGTTTCGATAATAAAGAAATACCCATTTGTTTTTAGAAATTTAGCTTGTAGAAAGTATTTCTTCCATAGTGAACTTTGATGCTGGATATATTGTTATACTGCATTCGCCGTTCGATCACATCTCAGTCTAGTGCCAGAGGTCGTGTTTGCACTCGGAAGGCCTCGGGTACTAGACTCCCCCCCCCCCCCCACCCCCCCACCCCGAAAAAACAAAAAAACAAAAACAAAAACAAAAACAAACAAACAAAACAAAACAAACAAACAAACAAAAAGAAAGAAAGAGGTAAGGTAAAATACGATGTGAAAACCGAATATCTGGATGAGGGAATGACGTAAAGAGTGTGAGAGGTTTTCCCTCTTTGTTCACGAATTAGTAAGGGGACAAGGTGACTTCATGAACGAACTATCTAATATACAATATGGCAGCCCCCATGGATCATGTTCGCTTTTAGTTTTATCCGATCTGAGCAGTAAATTAATGCATGGTGAGTTCCAGACGAAAGTTTTCTTGTGAATAACACAGACTGAGATAATGTAATAATACAAAGAATTGCACAGGTTTATTAAAGAACTTCTAGGATAATTCAAATATTTGACACATGCAACAGCAGTGCAATAAACACAAGTACTTGGGTCTTGGATCTTGGATTATAATAAATTATGTATATCGTATTGATATATAAAAAGAGTAAATGTATACATATTTGTACGCCAAAGCCAAGAAACTGTGGCAATAAACAATTAATTATATTAACTTTAAGCATACCATTTGCTAGGGGTGCAACAATACACCAATTTCACGATACTGTACGATACGTATCACGGTATTCAGTTCACGATACGATACATATCACGATACAAGACAAGATTAAGAAGTCTTTCATGTTTGTCATCATATTTTTTGAAACTTAACAGGGTTATATCAAATGTTCATATTTTTTGATAATGTAGGAATTTAAGCTGGACTGTGGACATCGGCCTGGATAGCTCAGTGGTTAGAGCACCTGACTAGTAATGCAGGGGTCCCGGGTTCGATTCCCGGTCCAGCCATATGTTTTTCATTATATATATATTTATGAATTTTCAATGTATATTATTTCATTCCTCCTTTCCATACTACAGATGGTGCCGTGGCCTACCTTGTACAGGCAATATAATAAATAATATGTAATTAATGTTAAGTCCTGACAAGGTGAACTTGTGTTGTGTCTTCGGGGGCGAAGACTATTTAAGGAGGGAGGAATGTAGGAATTTAAGCTGGACTGTGGACATCGGCCTGGATAGCTCAGTGGTTAGAGCACCTGACTAGTAATGCAGGGGTCCCGGGTTCGATTCCCGGTCCAGCCATATGTTTTTCATTATATATATATTTATGAATTTTCAATGTATATTATTTCATTCCTCCTTTCCATACTACAATAATAATTAAAATATCAATTTGTTTACTTGATTTGGATTGATTGGTAGATCTTTGAGTTGTGACAATATTCTAAACCAATGACGAACATTTGCAGGGAACTAGGGGGAAGACATTCTTTTATTTACATAGAAAACCATATGTCCTATTTCTCCTGTTAACACGTTTTAGTCAACAAGACAGCGAATCTTCATTGTGATGAGATATCATGTTACGATAAAACAAAAAAGATCTAAAGGGTTTATCACTTGTCTTAACATCTATAACTTTTAATAACAATAGGAATGAGATTAAGTCCTTCACCGTGTTAAATCTGAGGTCTGTAAGATGCTGGAGATGAGTTTACGTTATCGTCGACCCCCTGTCTAGTGCGGAAGCTATTTTAAAATTGTAAACAAGGAAACAAAACAGACAATTCGGATAATACTGGGCTGATTGAACCGAACCATGATATCAGTTTAGTGTATCGTGAATTTAACCATGGAAAAATATACCGCGATATACCGTCAAATGGTTTATCATTGCACTTTTACCATTTGCCTTGATTTTTCAACTTGAGAGTTAAAAAAATTAATAATAATACATTGTTATCCTGTCTTATTTAGGACATTGATCAATATATATTTGAACTTATGTTGTACATCATCATCGCAAGCCACAGTTTTTTTGTCCATTCTATTTTGTGGAAATACCGGAAGAATGGACACACAGGCACTCAGGGATTTTTTTAGGGTCTCTCCGGGGCCGAAATTCGGCCCCATTCCCAATGCTGAAAAGTGTATGTTTTTCCCAAAATTATACCTAAAAATTCCCAATATGAAAAAAAGTATTAAGTTGTAAATTATTAAAATAAAATAATGACAAAAAGGTGTTTATGTTCTCCATGTGCGATGTACGAGCCATCCGAGGAGTTCTGAGAAGTTATTCGGAATACTACAGATGTTTGTATGCATACTTTTTAAAGTGGGATCGATGTTTAAAAATTAAAGTCAGGATCGTTATTTAATAAATAATCGTGCATCATCTCTCCAGTTTGCCTAGGACGGTAATTTTCAGGCAGGCTGGGTTGAATCACTCTTATTCTTATAAATTTGTCAAACAATACCGATTAACCCATCATCTGGAACAAACCCACTCTCAAATTTTATCTTAAAGAACTTCTTACAGAAAGGTAAAAAAGATGACAACGTATAAATATGTTCATTTACAATGTTATCATACCTTGCGGCTTTGCCATTTTTAAGCTTCTGAACTTCGACAGCGGCTAGTATTATTTCATATCACTAAAGCTGGTTTAAGCCAGCTTCATACTATAAAAAATAAGAAAAATGATTAAATATTTGACTTTTGCTTCTTTTTTCCTATTTATTTGTATGAAGATATTTTTCCCAATTTCAACCAAATATCGCTATTTTTCCCAATTTTGACGGCCCCGGCCCCTGGAATCAAAGGGTAAAAAAATCCCTGGGCACTTGATGTTACATATTTTTCTTATTAAAAAAACAAACAAAACCTATAGATACCTTATACACAT